>NC_058412.1:60080893-60380893 GCF_002201575.2 Neomonachus schauinslandi
TGAATATATCCTGCCACTGTCTTCTGGCTTGCCAGGTTTCTGTTGAGAAATCAACAGCTAGCCCTATGGGTCTTCCCTTGTAAGTTAGGGACTTCTTTTGTCTTGGTGCTTTTAGAATTTTTTCTTTATCACTCTATTTTGCAAATTTTATCTTGGTGTTGGCCTGCTTTTGTTGATTTTGATGGGAGTTTTCTGTGCCTCTTGGATCTGGATGTCTGTTTCCTTCCCCAGATTAGAGAATTTATCATCTAAAATTACCTCAAATAAACTTTCTTCCCCCCTTCTCTCTCTGTTTTTTTTTTTTAATTTTAATGTTAATTAATTAATTTATTTTTCTTTCTCTCCCTTCTTCTGGGACTCCTATGATACGAATATTATTAGGTGATGGAGTCACTTATCCAAAGTTTTTCTTTCTCTCTTTTGTTCAGCTTCATTATTTTCCATTATTTTGTCTCTATATCAGTTATTCATTCCTCTGTTTCTTTCATCCTTGTGGTCATTACATCTTGTCAGTTTCAAATCATTGTTATTGCATTTTTCCTTTCAGCCTGATTGTTTTTTAGCTCTTTTATATCTTAGTAAATGTATCAGGTATCAGGTATAAGACTTTAGGGCACTGAAGTCTTCCATTCTTTTCTCCAAGCCCAGCTAGTATCCTTGTGATTGTTCCTTTAAATTCTGGATCAGGCATATTACTTTATATGCTTTGATTAGATCCGTAGCCATGATCTTTTCTTGTTCTTTCTTTTCAGAGGAATTCCTGTATCTTGGCATTTTGTCTAGATGTCTGCCTTCTTCTCTGTGTTAGAACGGCCTATTATGTTTCCTGTTCCTGAGAGTAATGCTTTATGAAGAAGAGGTCATATAGTGTCCAGGGCCTGGTGCTTCTGGGAGTGTCTCTGGTATGTGCTGTACGCTCTCTGCTCCTGTGTTTTTGCTGCTCTATCCCTCAGGCCAGTCATCTGCAGAAGCTCTCCTTGCCTGCAGTGGGGTGTGTTTGGATCTTGGCCAGAGTGTGGCAAGTTTTAACTATGTGTGCTCTGGTCTGCTTGTTAAGTGAGACCTGATGCAATTTCCAGTAGAACTGAAGCTTTGCAGAACTCTGTCGTCAGTAGATGCAGTCTGTGCAGGGGTTTGTGCTGGTCTTCTGGGGAAGGAGCCCACTGCATGGGCCTTAGGCACATCTGCCTGAGAAAAGCAGAACCAGCAGAGCTGAGGGGGGCAGGACTTTGTGTAAGCAGGTTAGGCAGCCCATGTTGACACTGTGATGTTTAATGAAGTTGGTTTATATTGGGGGCAGGAGAGGGAAATTGTGCCAGACTGGTCCTTTGTCTGTGGAGAGGGGAGTCAGTGCTTGCTGCTCCCTGGGAATCTCTTTCTGAGTGGCAGATAATTTCCTCTCATGTGTCACAGGTGTTTTCCAGTGTCTGTCTCTGGGCTGGTTGCCTGCCTGGAGCAGCACAGTGCACCCTGGGCTCTACCCAAGCCAGGCTTACTGCCTTTTAAGATTCCAAACTTCAGGGACCTGGTGTGGTAGGGACCTGCGCTGGTCCTCTGGGAAACGGTTTCACAGAGTTGGGACTGATGCAGGTTTGACCCGAAGGGCAGTTGTGCCAGAGTACAGGGGTGTGAAATTTGGAATAGAGCAGGCTAAATAGCCAGTGTCCCAGTCAGCTGCCCTCAGCAGGTGTCTCTGCACCTATGGTGGGTGGTCGGGTGGGGAGGTGGGAAATGACACCCACCAGTTATTTTGTCTCCAGAGAGGCAATGCCACAGGTGCCCTCCCAAAAGTATGAACAGTCTCTCCCCGTGTGCCCCAGGCGATCCTCAGATTGTGCAGTCTGCCCTGTGGTTGTTTGCCTGCCTTCTCTCCAGGAGTAGGCAGCACCCTCAGGTCTCTATCCCAGCCAAGCCTGTGGACCTCCAAAACTCCAGTCTTTGAGTCTCCCCAATTTCAAAAACTCACGAAAATCAGCCCCTCTCATTTTCACAGCCAATGGCTTTGGGGAAGTGTTCTTGTGCTTATCCCTGTGCCTTCCTCCATCTCTCACCTTTCTCTGTGACCAGGGCTTCCTCTCCTCCCCAGAAGCCACAGTCTGTTTATTCCCCAAACCTTGTCTCTGCACTTCCTACCTTTCTCAATGTGGCTTCTTCTCTCCCTCTAGTTGTGCCGTCTGTTCTATCAGTTCTCAGGTCAATATCTTGGGTATTCAAAATGAATACACAATTATCTAGCTCTGTTTGAGGGACCAGATAAACCTAGGGCCCTCCTACTACATGGCCATCTTTGACAAGAAGACTTTTTAAATGAGCCATGCCCAGAGGTAGAATAGTCTGCCCCACAGGGTTGTGAATTCTCCATTATACATACATACATATATAAATATTTGGTTTGTTTTAAAAGAAGCTGGATGGACATCTTTCAGGGAAGCTAGGAAGAAGTTTGGGCAGCAGGACTTCAAAAATTCTAATGGAAAAATCTTAGAATTTAAGAGTATAGTATTTGGCTATGTCTCCCTCTAGTGGCCATTATTCAGAATTAACAAAAATGAATTCATCATTTCAAACCCAAAGGCTAGGGTTTATGGCTTTCAGAAAATCCTAAATTCTGTGTTATTCTGCATGAAATTCAGATGGGTATCTGTGCATTTATTGTTTGAATGACATTGATTATTTTTCTAAATCTGAGGTGGTTGTATCAGGAAGATGCCATTGGCTAGTAGACTTCTGTACCAGGCACATAAGATTTAGAGATAGAGCATAAGACAAATTAGATTCCTATCCTCATGGGACTTACATTCTAGTGTAGGGAGAAGACCATCAATAACCAAGAAATAAGAAACTTGAAGCCTCTAATTAGTACTATGCCGGAAATACACAGAAAGCTGTAACCGGGGCTAAGGTGGATAACCTACTTTGGATAGGGTGGTCAGGGAAGACTGCTTTGAGGAGATAGTTAAGATGAAAAGAGGCAGAAGGATACTCTGGGCAGGCTCTGTGATAGGAAAGAGCTTGACCTGCTTTAGTTGCTAACATAAGGCTGGCACAAGTAGAACAAAATTAGCAAGTGGCATAAGGCACAGTTTATGGTTGAAGGAGATAGCAGGAACCACAGCTTGCCAGCCCTTTAGGCCATAGAGAAACCTCAAAAGCCGTGGGAAGTTCACTAATGAAATCATTCCTCTTACCTTAACAGGTTGTATTTATTTTAAAAGTTAGTTTTGTTGAAATTATTTATACCTACTCTTCTAAGCAAATAGAAGAAATATTTTTAAATGTGAATTTGATTTTATCTCAACTGATCTGTTGGTTCCTCAGATCATAGATTTCCTTGGCACTAAACATTCTATATGGCTTTTGGTAATGGATTGAAATGGGATATTGATGGAAACAGCAGGTTCTTTGCCTAGAATGTTGTTCTCTTGAAGCAAGTGAACATTACATTCAAGGCACTAACTTCCTCCTGAGGAGCAATTGGAGAGAACTTTCTCTTTTCATGAAAACAACTTCTGTATTTGAATTATTTCATTCAAAAAGATTTACCAAAATTAGCCAAGCCCCAAACTATGATAGTTCTTCTTCTGCAATGTGAGAAGGTAAAAAACTTAACATCACTTATACTTTATCAAGGAAATTCAGAAGAGAGTTAAAAATTTAAAGCTCAGTGTAGAGCAGTCAACCTTTTTTGATCTAAATATTTTTTACTTTAGAAGCAACACCGTGAGAAAATGAGTAAGATGAATGCTACACAAAGACAACACTGTTAAGTTTATAATAGGAAAATGTCCAATGTGATTCCATGGTTGGCAGAGGGCTTGCATCCAGCCAGTGGGACCACTGTGCTGTGCTATGTGTAGACACACTGCGTGGTTGTGCCAAGGAGATTGCCTTACCTACTTGTGCATCAGTACCCTGCGCCCTAGAGAAGTGACAATCTAACAGGATGATGGTAAAGCTCACTGAATTAGATAATGCAAGATATGTGAATATGTTAGTCTTCTAGTCAGAAAATGCAATATTAGACTCCGGTTCAAAACAGGCAGCTGTAAGAATGGTCCCTGGCTAGAAGGAGGGGAAGAGGAAGAAAAGAGGCATATGACTGTATTATCAAAGGTGAGGAAAAGAACATCAGGGTTGTCTGCTACCACCACCATCCAAAATTTCTCTTCCATGCACAGGGACTGAGAGCAATAGTTTTACAACTGGGGATATTCAAGTTCAAACCAGGGTTAAATTTTTGTTATTGCAAATGAAATCATATTCTAAAAAAATATTAGTATAAGTGTAGTTTGGAGTATCTGGATCATCTATATGACACTTTTGTGAGTATTGCTACATGATTTTCATTTTTAAAAAAAGTTTTTGCCCAAGTTTTCATTTAAAAAAAAAGATTTTATTTATTTATTTATTTATTTATTTGACAGAGAGAGAGAACATAAGCAGGGGGAGCAGTAGAGGGAGAGGGAGAAGCTGAGCAGGGAGCCTGATGTAGGGCTGGGACTCTGGGATCATGACCTGAGCAGAAGGCAGATGCTTAGTTGACTGGGCCACCAAGGTGCCCCAAGTTTTCATTTTTTATTTTTTTAATTTTTATTCATGTATTTATTTTTAAGATTTTATTCATTTATTTGACAGAGAGAGAGAGACAGCGAGAGAGGGAACACAAGCAGGGAGAGTGGGAGAGGGAGAAGCAGGCTTCCCACTGAGCAGGGAGCCCGATGTGGGGCCCGATCCCAGGACCCTGAGATCATGACCTCAGCTGAAGGCAGACGCTTAACAACTGAGCCACCCAGGCACCCCCCCCCAAGTTTTTATTTTTTATATAGAATCAAGATGGTGCTAAGTGATGACATTAACTGCTTTGTTGTTTATACTTATAAAATTATTTTATTGATTTCCATAAAGCACATGATTAATATAGAAATAAGTCTTGCATTTTGTTATTTCCTCCAACTAAAACCATGCATTCTGTTGCTCAGTCAGTTCATGGCCATGTTTATCCCTGGATATAATATGGCTGAATTGACCTACCAGAAGTAAATCTTCTGCATGTCAGAGTATGTACCAATTGATGCCAAAACCCAGTCAGTCACTCAGAAGTCTCAGACCAAAAGCCTCTAGATTCAGTCAACATGCTGAGTTACAATCAGCTATGCTTATATGATAGGTCCAACTGAAAATAAATGCTGGTTAAGGAGCAGACAGTTCTGGGGGTAAATGTCCAGTTCCCAAAAGCTAGTCTTCCTGCCTAGAATGCTCTACATCTGTCAATTCACATGGTTTTGACTTTCTCAACTTAAATGTCACCTCTCCAAAGGATAAATTAAGGAATAATATTTATAAAAGAAACAAACATGAGCAGAAATAAAAACAGTTTTTGAAAGAGAAGTCAATAGCTGGGACAAACTCTAGTTCAGAAAGAATTGGAGAATTAGTAAATTGGAAGAATGCTGAGAAGGTTCACCTGGTATCCAAATAAAGGAAATATAAACAGTTAAAGATGTGAAGAACACATTCTGGAGAGCTTCAGGCATTTCTAATAGGAGTTCCAGAAGAAAAATGAAATGCACAGTATAGGGGCAACTGGGTGGCTCAGTAAGTTGACCATCTGACTCTTGGTTTTGGTTCCAGTCACGATCTCAGGGTTGTGAGATTGAGCCCTGCATAGGGTTCTGAGCTCAGCAGGGAGTCTGCTTGGGATTCTCTCTCTCCCTCTCCCTCCCCATCTGCCCCTCTCCTCATGCTCTCTCTCTCTCTGAAATAAATAAGTAAAATCTTAAAAAAAAAAAAAAGAAATACACAGTATAGATGGAAATAAATCCACATGGCAGGCACATTATGGTGACACAACAAAATAGGGAAAGAGAAAAATCTTGAAAGTAGCCAGAGGAAAAAAGACATATTATCTACAAAGGAATGACAATTAAATAGATAGCTGGTTTCTCATCTACAATGGAGACAAAGGAGTAATATTTCTCAAATATTATGTTGAGGAAAAAATAACCATCAACCTAACTTATACCCAGTTAAACTATATCTCAAAAAAGGGAGAGTAAAATTTGCCACAGACTCTTACTGAAGAGACTATTAAGATTCTTCTCCATCAAAGAGAAACCTGAACCCAGAGGAAAAGCTTGGCATACAAAAACAACCAACCAAAAAACAGTGAGCACAGGAACAGATCAGTTTTCGGAAATGTATTTATGTGACTAAAAAATTTCCCCTAAAACAACTTTTGCATGTTTTTATAAAAAAGATAAAAACTAAAACTCTTCCTTAATAGTATTATTTGTGTGTGTGTGTGTGTGTGTATTCAGTGGGTAGTTAAGTATACTAAGTCCTTTAAGACAGTTTACCCATCACCTAACTTTAGCAGTAATCAATATTTTGGCAATTTTGTTTCATATACTGCTAAAGTCCTTAAAAGCATGCAAATGAATGATTTTAGAGTGTATTAAAAATTTATGGTTAAGAATATATGCTGGGAGTGGGAGTGTCTGGGTGGCTCAGTTGGTTAAGCATCCAACTCTTGATCTCAGCAAAGGCTTGATCTTGGGGTCATGAGTTCAAGCCCCTCGTTGGACTCCATGCTGGGTGTGGAGCCTACTTAAAAAAAAGAGTATATGCTGGGATGCCTGGGTGTTCAGTTAAACGTCTGCCTTCGGCTCAGGTCATGATCTCAAGGTCCTGGGATTGAGCCCAGCATCAGGCTCCCTGCACCACAAGGAGTCTGCTTCTCCCTCTCCCTTTCCTTCTGCCCCCCTTCCCCCATTTGTTCTCACTCTCTCTCTCTCTCAAATAAATAAATAAAATCTTTAAAAGAAAGAATATATGCTAGGGCGCCTGGGTGGCTCAGTTGGTTAAGCGACTGCCTTCGGCTCAGGTCATGATCCTGGAGTCCCGGGATTGAGTCCCATATCGGGCTCCTTGCTCAGCAGGGGGTCTGCTTCTCCCTCTGACCCTCCCCCCTCTCATGTGCTCTCTCTCTCATTCTCTCTCTCAAATAAATAAAATCTTAAAAAAAAAGAATATATGCTAAATATTTAAGACAGCCTAAGCAAATAGGTATATACACAATCCATAGATTCTAAAATTGCAGTGAATATATGAAAATTTATTAATCCAACAAAAGACAGGAAAGGAGGGGAGAAAAGCTGGTAAAAAGGATTGCAAATAGTAAATTAAAAAAATAAGATGGTAGAAATATGTCTAAATATATCACTGATAACAAAGGTAAAAATATTAAATTCATATATGGAAAGATCAGAAGTTATCAGATTTGATTATGATTCTTGGGAGAGATACACTTACAATAGAATGACATAGAAAGGTTTAATGAGAGGAAGGTAATAAACTCAAGAAAAGCATAACCAAAAAGGAAAAGGTAAACAGTGTAAATTATATTGAAATTAAGAACCTGTTTTCATCAAGTGTTAGCATAAAGAGAATAAAAAAAAAGAAGCCACAGACTTGGAGAAGTACTTGCCACGAGTATCCAGAATATATAAAGAAAACTTTTGAATCAACCAGAAAGAGGCAAATAACCCAATAAAGATGAGCAAAAGACATGTACAGGCATTTTAGAGAAGAGGATCCAAAAATAGAGAATACACGTATGAAAAGATGTTCAACCTCGTTAGTTACCAGGGAAATGCAAAATAAAAAACAAAGATTCTATTTCACACATACCATATGGGCAAAACTTTTTTTTTTATAAAGATTTTATTTATTTATTTGAGACAGAGAGAATGAGAGAGACAGAGAGCACATGAGGGGGGGAGGGTCAGAGGGAGAAGCAGGCTCCCCGCCGAGCAGGGAGCCCGATGTGGGACTCGATCCTGGGACTCCAGGATCATGACCTGAGCCAAAGGCAGTCGCTTAACCAACTGAGCCACCCAGGCGCCCCCATATGGGCAAAACTTTTAAAGTCTGATCATTTCAAGTGGAGCAAAAGGACATGTATATTCTAAAGATAGAATAAGAATTGGTACAACCTCTGTGGTAAACAGTTTGGCGTAACCTAGAAAAGTTTTCTCATCTGAAAAATGGGCTTGATTATGAGATCGATTCCATAGAGTTGTTTTGAGGATTAAGTGGCTTAACACCTTTTAAACAAGGTATTATTATGCTCATTTTTTTCATACTAGGAAACTGAGACATCCAAAGGTTTAAGAAATCTGCCTATGGACTGGCAGAAGCTACCTGCAATGCATGCAGATGACAAAATATGAGTCTCCAGAATGTGTAACTATATCTTGTTAAAAAAAGACAAATCACTTCATAAAAAAGAGCAGATTCACATAAGAAACTGAAATGGCCAATAAACATATGAAAAAATACTCAACATTTTTAATGATCAGGGAAAGATAAAACAAAAACCCAATGCCAGTGAAAAATGAGAATAGCGTGGAGGTACTATATAGAATGTCCTGCTGTGGGAGTCTAAACTGATTCGACTGCTGAGGAAGCCATTTGTCAATATCTAGTAAAGTTGAAAATGTGCACAGCTTGGGACTCAGTAATGCCTCTCTTAGACCCAGAGTAATAGTCTTCAAACTGGGGTATGCATATCCTTGTGGTTATATGAAGCTTTTGCCAGATACTGGGGTACTGATAGTGACGAGAAACTTCAACTTCCTTGTATACGTTCCCTCTAGCAACTCCAGGAACTCCTGTGTGTTTCTTTCCCACCTCCTCTTTCATAACTCTTCTTTCTCCATTCCTCAAAAACAATAAAAGGCATCCTTCACGTTGCAATGGCCTGCGTCAGCGTCCTCAACCTACATTGTTTCAGTTGCTCAAAGGTGTTTCCTTTCCCACTAAATACACTGAGTCCCATATGATGTATATGGAATTGTTTCTGAATTTTATCCATAATTTACAAAACGTTTCCAAAAGCCGAGTACTAGAGTACCTACACGTGCACCTGTTTACGGGAAGAAAATCGTGCCTTTTATCCTACTCCTTGCTCTAAAAAACTCCCTTATTTTAGCTACATCTTGCACTGTATTATAAACTAAGCATGAGAAACAGCATACTTACTCATGTTTTAGATAATTTATTATAAAATAGATTATATTAGATCTACATCATTTTGATCTTGTCTTGATGACTTTAATTTATCATATAGAGGTGTTCAATAATTTATTTCTAATAATTTACTTTCTAATATTCATTAGAATGTGTATTAACACACTTACTTTAATTAAAACACTTAAATTCCTTTTAGCTCCCCCTCCTGCCTCTTGTTTTTTTTTTTTATTATGTTATGTTAGTCACCATACAGTACATCATTAGTTTTTGATGGAGTGTTCCATGACTCACTGCTTGCGTACAACACCCTCCTGCCTCTTGTGCTGTTGTTGTCATGCATTTGAATTCTCTATTTCAAACTCAGTGCAGTGTTGTTTGGTACAGCTAATTTTCACATACTTTCTAGTGTACTACATTCCTTCCTATATGCTTGGGCAGCCCTCAGGGCTTATTTTCCTTTTTAAGTGCACATATGCTGGTGACTAATTTCTCCATTCCTGTTTTTCTGGAAAGGGTCTTTCTTTGGCTTTCATTTCTGGAGAATATTTTTCTTACGTGAAGACGTCAGGGTTGGCAGATATATTCTTTCAGCACTTATGAAGGTATCTTTCCATTGCCCTCTGGTTTCTACTCTTTCTGTTGAGAAGTCACCCATCAGTATCATTTTTGCAACTTCGTATTTATTTATTTATTTGTATTTTTTTAGAATACTTTTTAAATTTTTACTTTTTTTATTATTGCAACTTGTAAGGTAATGTCTCTTTTCTTTCTAATTGCGTTGAGCTAGGAATGAGTCTCTCCTTTTCCTTATGTTTTAGCAATGCTACTCTGATGTGTTTAGTGTGTGCTTTAAAATTTGGTTTTAAAAAAATTTTTATATATGTATATATTTTTTAAGATTTTATTTATTTATTTGAGAGAGAGAGAGACAGAGATAGTGACAGAGCTAGCGAGAGAGAGCAGGAGTGGGGAGGAGAGGGAGAAGCAGGCTCCCCGCTGAGCAGGGAGCCTGACGACAACACAGTGCTCTATCCCAGGACACTGGAAGCATGGCCTGAGCTGAAGGCAGGCGCTAAACTGACTGGGCCACCCAGGTGCCCCTAAAATTTATATTTATTCTATTTGGACTTTATAATAGTTCTTGAACCTATTAATTGATGCTTTCGTTAGTTTTGGAAAGTTCTGGGGGGTGGGTACCTCGGTGTTTAGTATGTTATTTTGTGTGCTTTATTATTAGTTTCAAATACCTCAAAAAATGTTTTAAAAACAAAATGACAGGTCCTGCCTGGGGTATTTGCCTACAACCCTACTCCTGTTTATTTGCTTAGAGCTTGCTCGTTACTCTTGAATTCCTGGCTTGCCATTTTGATTTCCTAGTTTACTTCTTTAACAATAAGATTTTCAAGAATTCTGCTCATGAACAAATCTGGGAAATACTACCTAAAATTCAGAAGCTTGAAACACATCTAAAGGCTAATAGGAACGTGGAAGTAGCACAAAGAAGGGACACTTGAAAGAAAGCAAGTCTTGCCAAAGATGATAAGGTCTGCAGGTAGAGAAAAGGGGAGAGGAGACTGCTATGAGGATTTGTCTGTAGAAGCAGCTGTAGGTAAGAAACTCTAGGAAACAGGGCGCCTGGGTGGCTCAGTTGGTTAAGCGATTGCCTTCGGCTCAGGTCATGATCCTGGACTCCCTGGATCGAGTCCCGCATCGGGCTCCCTGCTCGGCAGGGAGTCTGCTTCTCCCTCTGACCCTCCTCCCTCTCATGCTCTCTCTCATTCTCTCTGTCTCAAATAAATAAATAAAATCTTTAAAAAAAAAAAAAAAAGAAACTCTAGGAAACAAACTGAGGGTTGCTGGAGGGGAGGTGGGTGGGGGATGGGGTAACTGGGTGATGGGCATTAAGGAGGGCACTTGGTATAATGAGCACTGGGTGTTATACACAACTGATGAATTGCTGAACTATACCTCTGAAACTAATTATACTTTATATGTTAACTAAATTGATTTTTAAAAAATTTTTAAAAAAGAAGCAGCTGTAGGAGCAGAGAAGAGTTACAATAATTAGATTTGGGGAAATTGCAAAAGTCTGAGAACTTCTGTGCCCACTGAGAGGCCCATTGAAATGTCCAAGAAATAGACAACACATGTCCAGGACAAAAAAACAAAACAGAACAAAACAAAAACAAACAAAAAAACATTACTCAGGATTACTATAGCTAATAGACTGTTCTTCTAGTTGTCCACAGTTAGAAGAATTTGCTAATCTTCTGTAAGGACTACATGGTCAAGCAAGAATGCTTTCATGTATACACATCCTAATCAGCTGGGGTTAAGTACACCAGAGTGTAATATATGGAGTCAGATATTCTTATTTTGATTTCCTCTTTGCCTTAGCTATGTGGCCTTGACAAATCACATACCCTCTGAGTCCTTAGGTTTTTTTTTTTTTTTTTTTTTAAAATAGAGATACTAATAACTCAACCTACCTCTGTCAGCAGGCTACAGTGAGAAATCCTAGTGAAGAGCATGGGCTCCAGAGTCAAGTGGTCTGTGTTCAAATGTTAATTGTGAGACTTACCTGGGTATATTGGGTAAGTGTCAATGTCTTTAAGCTTTGATGTATTCATTTGTAAAATGAAGTTCATCATGGTACACTCAGGATTCACCCAGAGTATGCGGAGGTTTTTGCACAATGCCTGATATGTGGTAATTAATATTTGCTATTCCTATATAATTGAGAAATGAGTCAACGTGTGCAGAAACACTTTAAAGATTATAAAGTTATCCAGTTGTTATGATTATCATCTTTATCATGGGTTATGTTGATTTTTTAAACAGGTTTTACTATTTCCAAAGTCCTGAGTCAAAGAACCCCTCCAGGAACTGTGACCTGATGCAGTACGGTTGGTCCCACATGTACTGAACAAACCATTTGGATGTGATCTACCTTTCATAGAATCTACTTGATGCTGGTTACATAACTGATGGATTATCTAAGCTGATTACATATAATCTTAAGAGGGACGAGTTATTTTAGGGCATTTTAAGTGCTTCACAGTGCTATAAGTCTTAGGCATCCCCACAAATGGGATCCTTCGGTAGAGGATGTTAGAAAGAGCAAGAGACAAAGGGCACATGAGGCCCAATATCCTAGCTTTGTTCTCTTACACTTAGGGCTGATTCTAGAAAGAGAAACCATGTAAGTTCCCTTTTCCCTTTTCCCTTTTCAGTCCCCTGTGACATGCAAAACCTTTTATAAATATAGAAAGCAACTCTGACTCTATTTAAAGGAATAGAAACAAAGGGTAAATATTTCTGTATCTCTAATGCAAATATGAGAAAGATAATTTAAGGAATTTTCAAACGTCTCAAATGTTTATTTTTAAAACAGGTACTAGATTCACACGGTGCAACACTTAGAAGCACAAGTGGTGTTCCTTCCTTTCCCCTTCTGAGTCACTCTACTTCTATCCTTCTCTGGACTCAACTACTATCCCCTCGTTCTTATTTGTCCCAGATGTTACATACGGGTTTGTTGTAGTGATTTTATCTGATGCACTTGCAGAAGTCAGCTAAACAGTCCATGTAAGGCTGTGATGCTAGAGCTTGAAGTCAACAGGACAGGCAGGTGGAGAGGGAAAACGGAAAAAACTGGAGAAGAACAAGCTGGAACCCAGGAGCATAGGCTGGAATCCACAAAGATAGATTAGAACCTCTGTCCATTCTCTCTGCCCCTGACTTGGTGGGGGTGTCCTGCTGAAGAAGCCAGTACCCTTCACAGAGCTAACCAAGCACACACCTGGCCCAGAGTTGGGGAAACTGAAGAAGAATCCAGGAGGAGGTGAAGCAGTTGCAGGGGCTGGGCTAAGGAGAGGTGCCAACAGATAAACAACACTGTGTGTGAACTTCAAATGTGCCTGCTTCTACCTTGGAAACCTTGATTTCGGCTTTCCAAATCTCCTACAAAAATGTCTCTTGAGGCCCACCCTACCTGGACACATACAGAGAAAGGAATGTTGGGAAATGTAGTCCTGGCTAGTCAAGTCAACACATCACAAAGTTACCTATATTATGGATAGGTACCATTTTAAAATTTTTTACACAAATGCTATCATACGCTGTATACACCTTTGCACCTTTCCTAGAGGCCCTATCATATCATTAGATATAGATTTATGCCATTCTTTTTTTTTTTTTTTAAGATTTTATTTATTTATTTGACAGAGAGAGAGATAGCGAGAGCAGGAACACAAGCAGGGGGAGTGGGAGAGGGAGAAGCAGGCTTCCCGCAGAGCAGGGAGCCCGATGCGGGGCTCGATCCCAGGACCCTGGGATCATGACCTGAGCCGAAGGCAGACGCTTAACGACTGAGCCACCCAGGCGCCTCTATGCCATTCTTTTTAGTGGTGGCGCAGTATTGCATTGTGCTTGGGTTGTTTCAATTTTTTGCTACTTCAAAAATGCTGCAATAAATAAGCTTGAATGGATGTCATTTTGCCTGTGTGCAAGTGTGCCTGTATGCTAAGTTCCTACAAGTTCAAATCTGGGCTGATGGGTTTCTGTGTTTAAAATTCTGATACATTGCCTAATTGCTCTATATAGATGTTATATCAATTTGCTCTCCTATCATGCAAAATATGACAGTGCCTATTTTCCCATATTCTTGTAACAATGTCGTTTTACATCTGTTTATCTTTGCAAAATTATATGTAAAAATGTATTTCAGCATGGTAGTGTGATTGTAATTTGCACTTTTATTATTATGATTGGCTTTGGTCTCTTGGGCATATATCTCAAAGGGAAAGGAAAGAAAAAGTTTATAAAGTTTAGAAAAGTTTTAGAAATTTGGTTTGGATTCAATGTCCATTTAAAAAGTTATCTTTAAAATACTGGCCCCTCCTCTTCCCAAACAAAATGGATGTTAAAGAACCTCTCACTGGCAGCAAATGATATTACTGATGAGAAACAGTGTACCACTGTACTATAAGGCTCCATCCTTTCAGCAGAAAGCAAGGGTAAAGTCCAAACTAGAAGTTGCTAAACCTGCTTTCTACTTAGCTTAGAGCAGAAACACAATATACATAGGATTAAAGGAGAACAATGTCTCATAAATACCTGATTTAATGTAATCTATATCTCAAGGGTTGTGTTAGTCTGAGATACAAGGCATAGATACTGGAAACAAATTTCTCTCCTACACTATCCCTGGGTGGTCAGTAATAGCAAAACATTAACGATGTCTACATCTTAGGTGTTCTGTGTAGATCAAAGTTTCTAACACAAGTTTGTGAGTCAGTATCATAAAGCTGTGACTTTTCGAGATGGCTGGATTCTACCATGTTTTTTTCTTAGTTCTTTCATTGTTAGAAAAAGATTAAACACTTTAAATGGAAAGTAATTAATTTTTTTGTAAAAAAAATTACAGGATGTTCTTAGGTATGGCTGGCATGGCGTTAATGTTCACTTTATACCTCAGATATCTGCATACAGCTTTTAGGTATTTTACTGTTTCCTATTTGAAGGTTATTTGAGTTAGCAGGATTTACCAGCATCTCAGCTTTCATTCTCTGAAGTGCTGTCTTTTCCTGGAGGAACTCTGATCTACTCAACAAAAACAAGACCAGCTTCCTCCTGGGAAAGCTCTCTTCAAAGCTAAGTGTGTAGTCAGGCCACATCGCTGGCATTTATAGAGGCATTACGTTTGTTAAAGACATTCTGGGAACACAGTTGATGAGTCTGTGTGAAGTTGACATCAGTTATGTCCTCTGGTAAGCGCAGGAGATATTTTACTATAGCGAGTCATCTATGATAAGCACATAGGAGTGGAAGGCACACGTTAATACTAGCCATCATATATACCTATTTGTTTTGCCTGTGAAATAAAAATTCTCTTCTACTATGGTTAGGGAGAGTCCTCATCCTGATGGTGGGCTATCTCTTGTTAGAAAAGTCAAGAATTGTGAAGAGTTGGAGATTTTACCCTACTTTCAAGCTAACAAGTTAGTCTGCCAATTTCCTGCATGTTGGAAGGAAGGCATGAACTTCCTGGATCAAAAACAAAGGACTGCATTGCTCATGGTACAGTAGGCAGTATGATCTTCACATCCTAACCCATCCTCCTTCACCCCCGGGCTGCACAGGGACGACGTGGAGGTGGCCCAAGGGAATGCTGCACATACATTGGGTTTGCACCATGGCTGAGGGACCACGAGCTTAGAAAACCACCAGTCTTACCAGGGGATTTCTTGCAAACCTGCCAAGACTTTGCCCTGGAGAGAACTGTTCTTTATTATCCTGGACAGCAAACAAATCTGCCCTCTGTCCTGGAGGCAAGCACTACCTCTGTCTACTATTACTGTCCACTGGAGCAGGGAATTTGTAATAAAGACTGCCACAGGTCAAGCAGAAACACAAGGGACCCATGGAAAACTGAAAACAAGAAGGAAGAGCATTTTCCTGACCCGTTATCAGATCCAGATTCCTATTTTCTTTTGCATTATGTTTTCTATAGCCAAGACATAGTTCTCCATCCTAAGTAGCATCTTCTGCCAGTGGGTAAATTTCATAGATGTGAAGGACTGGTTGGAAATAGATACTAGATGATGAACACAGGATATGAGAGCTATAATAATTCTCTGCATATGTCTCGGGCCAAATTATAGAATAAAATGAGGGATAGATCCTTGAATGCCTAACTTTGCCTCATGGGGAAACTTCAAATACCAGAGTCTTCTTGGACGTTATGTTACATCCAAGTAGGTGAGGCAAGGAAGTCCCAGCACCTAATAGGGCCACGAGGATGGGAGTTTTAATGAACTTGGGAAATTGTGGGTTTAGCTATAGTGGCCCTTTTTGATACTCAGTGATGAGCTTAAGAATCTCAAAGACGTTCAGACTGTTTGAAAGACTTGAAGAAAAAAGGTGATTTTTTTCAGGGACAGAATTATGTTGTCCATAAGAAAACAAATCACATACACCAACCCCCTGAAATGGCTAACCTTTGCCTAAGGATGCAAAACAGACTTTCTTGGCGTTCTCAGTAAACCCCTGAGGTGATGGGGAATGCTGATCACAGTGAATATTTAAAGAAAGGCTCTCTTTGGAGCTTCTGCCAATAAAATATTCTCTAAGTCAAAGAGTACCTTCACCTCCCTGCTTCTTAATAATGAACATGCTGGTCAGGGTAGTAAGCTTCAGGCATTGTCAGTGTTTGGAAAAGACTGACCAGTGCATGTGTATCCTTTAGGAAAGTGTTCTTTTCTCACTCTTTAAAAAATTAATTTCCCTCAGTCCTTATCAGGGAACTGTAATTTTTTAAAATCCTACACTTCACTTGAGAACTACTCACTCTGCCAAACGAGAGAGACATGATAACTCTTTCTCACCCAAGAATGGAAGGCTTGTTATAGGTGTATTAAAAACAGGAAAGGAATCTTCTTTTTCTTCATTCTTTGCAATAAATTGTGAGAAAATCATTGATCTGATGTAAAAATATTTAAGAGAAATTTGAAAGGAGAAAAAAAGTCACTCATAACCATATTGCCTGAATATAGCTTTTACTCTTTTCATTTTTGAACACTGCCTGTTTGTCCTTATTTAAATACATACATATTTTTAGTATAGTTGCAAGAGGTGTTTATGGCAACTGCCAACTCAATTTATGAATATATCATGTTAAATTTTTAAGGAATGGGATTGTTCTTTAAAAATCATCAAATGCTACTAATGTGTCTTAAAAGCCATGCCTTGGGGTGCCTGGGTGGCTCAGTTGGTTAAGGGTCCGACTCTTGGTTTCAGATCAGGTCATGGTCTCGGCTCAGGTCACGGTCTCATGGGTCATGAGATTGAGGCCCATATTGGGCTCCATGCTCAGGGGGGCATCTGCTTGGGGGTTCTCTCCCTCTGCCCCTCCTCCCACTCATGCATCGCGCTCTCTCTCAAATAGATAAATAAATCATAAAAATAAAAGCCATGACTTAATTTATTTTACAGCTTAACTATTACCTTATTTCACTGATAATAGATACTCAGACCAATTGTGTTTTGGGGTCATTCCTAGTTTTGATAGAAAGATCCCATTACCATCCCCTTTTTATCAGGTATGACACGTAAGCATGCTTTCAATTAACCTAGAAGTCGTGTCAGACTATTAAAGTATAAAATTAAACAGAAAAGGGGCTAAAATCATAGCCCCATTTCCTGCTGCTTGAGATTGTAATCTGATCTGTTAGAACGTAATGTTTGCCATAACGATGTTAAAATATAAGTTTTACGAAAGTGTTAATAGTTGGGGAACCTTTTTTGGTCATATTGTCAGACCTTAGGTGATATTTCTCTAAGGGAGCAATCAGTGAAAGCTTCAAACTCTCCTACATTGCTTATGGGTTTTTAATCTGTAAGGTTACATAAAGAATAAGGGTAGTAATAATAGATGTAGTTGAGAAGAGGATGGGGGAAAATTTATTGGTAGTCCATCCTCTCTGTTCAGGATACTTTGCAAAGACTCAAATCTGTGGCTCAGAAAGGCTGTGAGAACATTGACTATGCAAATGCATTAATAGGTGGGAAAGCTGTTATGGCAGAGACTTCCATGTATTCACCCAAAACTCATTTTCACATCTTCCCAGGCACGCAACTGGTTGGTATTTCCCAGCCTCCTTTGTGGTTAGATAAGGCCATGTGACTGTGTTTGAGCCAATGGCCCGTGAACCCATGAAATAGGTGCCATTTCCAGGCCTGGCAAATAACACTCGGTAACAGATAGGCTTCCATGCTCTTTTTCTTTCCTGCTTGATGCAGAAGAGCATGACGACTTTAGGTGCCACGAGTTTCCAAGATGGTGGAACCATAATCCTGGAAGCCTGTTTGTGAGAGGGACCATCTGATTAGGAACACCTATTTTGTACTTTACTTTAGTAAGAATTAGACTTCCATTGTGTTAGGCAAATGAGACTTTGGGGTTGTATCCAGAACAGCTGCTAATGTTACCCTAATTAATATAATTATGAAATAGGAAGTTATTTGACTTGTATAATCACATACACAGACATACATTATTTTTATTCCTCTGTAAACAAACCATGATGATGGCAGAGACAGTACTAGCTAAAAATATTTTGAAGTTAAATCACAGTTGGGGACTGAGACACTACTCAGAAAACAATTATCTATAGGATTTAAGAAGCAGCATAAAAGAGTGTTTAAGTGGGAGCGATCTGGGGCAGACTGCCTGGGTTCCAATCCTGGCTCTGCCATTTGTCATCCATGTGACCTTAGACAGATCATCTGAATATTTTTTTGCTCCAATTTCCTCATCTTTGAAATGGAAATAATACGTATGTATCTCACAGAGACTCTGTAAGATTTAAATGAGGTAATATACATACAATGCTTCCAGCAGTGCCTGGCAAAATAAGCACTCAACAAATGTTAGCTTATTACAATTACCAAGTATGAAGCATGTGTTGGGTTTGGGCTCAGAATCCAGAGGAGATGAGGGGAAAGGCCTCTTTGTGTAGAGTCTCAGGCCATGAAGCAGCTTGGTCTTGAGGCTAACACCTCGCCCTCACTGACAAGCTTCCCAACTAGGCAAGATACCCCAAAATGGAGGATTACCTTAAACTTCTGTGAGGAATATCTCTCCTTCCTGCTCATCTGCCATGGGCTATCCTGCCCCGTGAAGAGACTCCTTTTGTCTTCATTACCAAGTGGTGGGTTGCACATCTTTCTTCCTTTTTCCTCTCAAACCCCATCTGTCTTCCAAGTCTTCAAGGTAGAGAAGCAAAACAGAATATTAGGGAGCCACAATCTTCTGCCTTTGTTTATTGTTGGTTTTACCTCCTGTCAGTCTTGGGTAAAAATGAGCTGCCTTATAGGCACCTTGAGTAGGAATTAAAAATTCCATTCAGTAGTATATGGAATCGTTTTTTTTTTTTTAGTGTATTGAATCTTTAAACAAAATATAGAATTGAGAGACCCAGACTTATAATTTGTTAATTAAAAATGGGTACAAAGATTTTTAGTTCATATTTTTATTGTGGTAAAATACATAAAAATTAAATTCAACACTTTATTTTTAAAGTGTATAGTTCAGTGGCATTTAGTACATTCACAATGTTGTGCAACCACCACCACTATCCATCTCCAGAACTTGTTAATCATTTCCAATGTAAACTCTGTACCCATTAAACAACCACCACCACCCTGCCCCTTGCCCTCAGCCCTTGGTAATCTCTATTCTACTTTTGTCCTTACACACTTGCCTATTCTAGGTACCCCATATAATTGGAATCATACAATATTTGTCCTTTTGTGTCTGGCTTATTTTACTTAGTATAACATTTCCAAGATTCATCCCTGTGGTAACGTGTATCAGAAGGTTATTCCTTTTTATGGTTGAATAATATTCCATTGTTTGTATATACCACATTTTGTTGATCTACTCATCTGATGAAGGATACTTGGATTGTTTCCACCTCTTAGCTATTGTGAATAATGCTGCTATGAATATGGGTGTACAAGTATCTATTTGAGTCCCTGCTTTCAATTCTCTTGGGTATATACCCAATAGTGGAAAAACTGGTCATTTGTGTTTTTAAATAGATTTCTACATATGTCTCATTGACCAGAACTGTGTCATATGGTGTTTCCTTACTGCAAGGGGGTGAAATGGGGCTAGAACATGAAGTTTAATGTTTTTTTGTCCCCAACCTCTGTGTAGAAGAGGGCAAGAAAATGTGGGTTGGAAAAAAAAATGGTGAGTGAATCCACTTATAGTATCTGCCACAATATACATCCTAGAAGATGAATCTAGAACTGGGATTCCATACTCCCACAGCAGGCAGTATAGATAAGAACTGATTCCCTATGGTGACTATAATTTTATTGGTATTCTATAAATTCAAATTTAATGCTGTCCTTTCCTGGATCTACTGTTGAATGATTTTCTGACTTAAAGGAACTGTCTCATCTAGTTTCAGTGGGAATTTAGATAAATCTGCTTTTGATAGGTAATTACCCATGGTTTGGTTTATATAAAATAGGCTTTCCAACAGAAGGGGGGCACTCAACTGTAGATAAAGATAATTAAATGATAATTAAAATTGGGTGGTTTAGCAATAACAATATAAATGGGGAAGAACAAGATGGCATCTTGAAAAGGAAATCATTTCTGTTAGAATGCTCAGAACTAAACACAACTAGTTCTGTTTAAAGATTACTATTCAAAGATTATTGTTCAATTACTCCTACACTTGCTATTTAACTTACCTAAAGACAGTCATTTATCATCTGAAGTTTGGGGATAGGATCTAGCCAAAGCATTTGTAGACACTAACATTCAGAAAGAAGACTCATCTTTATCTTAGATATAATTTAAAATTTTCCATTATTAAGGGGGAAATCACCATAGTGACAATCTTATCAATGGTAGACTCAAGACTAGAATGAAGGATGGGAAGATCAAAGCATTAATTAGATATTTTGTACGTGTCTGACACTTACATAGCTAAAGAAAGAGAAGGATGAGGCTGTTAGGATACAATTTCAGATGCACATAACAGAATCCCAACATAACAGTGGGTTGAACAAGATAGTTTATTTCTGTCTTGTGAAGGTGGTCCAGGGTAGCTTTAGGGGCTCTACTCCATAGGATCATCCAGGGGCCTTGGCTCCTTCTCTCTTCTTTCTTTGTCGTCCCAAACATCAGGAAGGGGACAGGGAAGGGTGAAGGGATGGTACATCCCTTACCTTTAAGAATGTGACCAGAAATCACACACCTGTTTTGCCTAGGATTTAGACATATAGCCACACCTCACTGCAAGGGAATCTGGAGATATAGTTTTTATTCTGATGGCCATGTGTCCAGGTAAAAATTAACAGTACTATTACTTAAAAAGGAAAGAGTGGATTTTGAGATACATGAATAATCTTTGCTACAATAAAATTATTGTTACAGAAAACAGAACAGTTACTTTAAAACAAATTTGAAAAATTTGGAGCCAGAGGAGATCTTGGGTTTGGGAATAGGATCTAGAATCCCCCCCATTCTCTTGACAGATTAGTAATTCATTCCTCCTTATGAATTTGAGGCTGTTCAGTACATAACCAGAGCCAGCTATTCCCCTTCATTTGCCATCCTCCCAAGCAAGACAGGATCCCAAATAATTACACTGTCGTAAGAGACATACACAGGACAAGGCTCTCCCTCTGATTGTATACCATTGCAGACTAGATTAGTTCTATGCTACTGCCAATTGCTTCCTGTGAAGAGGATGGCAGCCATATCCTCCCCTTGTAAACTTTACCTGCACCTACTCACCATTTGAATCTGATCCACAGAAAAGTAGTCAACAGAAAAACTAGGATATAACTGAGGTATGGGAGGCACCATAGGGAAAGGAGTCAGTAGAATCAGTCAGAGAGAAAAAGTTTCTACTGGGCCTTGGGTTGGCTCATGGAGTGAAAGGTGGATATAAGGCAGGGAGAGAACCAAGAGAGGGGAAGAAAAACAATCATGAACAAAAGGAACTACGTTTTCCTATCCCTAGTGAAAGTGAGGTAGGTCTGGAGACATATGAATCGCACATATCAGAGGAACTGAGGCAGGCATACCTCTGAGGTGACAGAGACTACTAGCTTAACTTTGAGGTGACCTAATAGAAAGGCAGGCAGTGGAGCGATGCTAGGGAATTACAGCAAGAACAACAGGAACAAGTGTGCCACGGTGTGGAGGAAATCTATACATATAGATAGATTTTTCAGTTTTATGTATTATTATCTATTGTGGGAGACAAAGAATTAGTCTTTTTACCTTCTTTCTCTTCCTACTGTCCTTTCAATATATGTCTACGACAATTTTGGTTAAATCAGTATTCATTGTTATTATGACTAATACACAGTCCTAACTGAGCCTTTTAATATACTATGATTGTACTTCCTTTCTTGTACAATTTCTTTGGAGTTACTTCCTCATTTTGTCCTTTGCTTGGTTTTCTCTATACTTATTACAACTTACTCCCGAACTCTCTTGTAGAAGTATAAAGTAGCTAACATATGTTTCTTTTTCTTGGAGACATTATTTCTTGGAGTCCTCCATCCCTATTCTCCAATCTGAACTTTTTGCTCTCTAGGCCTGCTGTATGGACATCATCCTGGACGTCTCTTTGCTGTTTTCCTGGGCATTCCCTTTTACCATTTCCTATGTTGGGTCCCCTGACTCTTGGGTCCCCCTTTCTTGGTTTACCCTCTTGTTTTGATGTCATACATCCTCCAATTTTCTCTAAGAGAGAATGCAATTAAGACTTTGCACAGTGGAAATAACCTTTATTTCACTCTCATGTTTGCTTTGGTTCTCCCAGTCCAGAGTCCCTATAGTTCATTCTCTCTGGGCTTCTAGTCTTTTGATTGGGTGGTGGAGGAGCAGTCATTTGCTGTTTGGGGGTGGAGAGAGGGTCTAGGAGACTTTTTCTTCTCAGGGAGGCTTTCACTCATTCCTTCTTGCAGTCGCCTCTAGCACCACCACCATTATAAGTACCTGATACCTTCACTTCCTGAGCTTTCCTGAGTTTGTTTCGTTTTGTTTTGTTTTTTTTTTGGTGTGAATTAGACCATTTCTTGCACTTCCAGACTATAGGTACCTAGCTTTCAATTTTCTTCAGACCACTAGGTCAGTTACCACTCATCCATCTGCTCTCCAGATTTCAAAATGTTATTAACATCTCTCATATGCTCTTATCACCTCTTATTCTCTGTTACACAGGTTTGTGCATTTAAACCCTTTATTGTCATTTTAGTGGGAATCCAAGAGGGAACAAAAGTAAATGCCCCTATTCGGTCCTCCATTCAGCCTAGAAATCTCCATACTCTCAACCCACTCCAATCAGACTTTTATCCCCATCATATTGCTGAAATTGTACTTATCCAGGTCAAAATCTTGCCTAATCCAGTGGTCAATTCTCAATCTTTATCTTACTTGAATTCTCAATAGGATTTGATGCAATTAATTGCTTTGTCTTGCTGCATACCCTCCTATTTTTCCTGCTACCTCTCAGTCTCCTTTTCTGGCTTCTCCTCTTTCTCACCTCAAAATGTTGCAATGTCCTAGGACTCAGTCCTCTACCCCTTCTCTCCTCTTGTCTATTTATATTCTCTTGGGTGACATGTAGTCCTGTGAGTTTAAATACCATCTATGTGCCAACATCTTCCAAATATATATCCTCAGCTCCAATCTCTGCAACACCCTGGAGCTCCATACTTGCGTAAGTCCATCTATCTGACATTTCCAATTGGAAATGGGCACCTCAAATAGGCACCTCAAATTGGACTTCTTCAACACAGAACTTGATTTTATCCTTCAAACCTGCTCCTAACTTCATCTTCTCTATCTCAATGTATTTGCCTAGATTTTGCTCAGGTTGAACATCAAGCATCATCATTGATTATTCCATTTCCCTTATACCCATATCAATCTAACTGCAAGTTATAGCAATACATCTTCAAAATGTATCTTGGTTGGACAACCTCTCATCACTTCCACTTGCTGGTCCACGTCACCCCCATCTCTCATTTTGACCCCTATAATAGCCTTCTATCATCCTGGTCTTTCTGTCATCATTCTGGCTTTCCTCCAAAACTTACAGTTTATTTTCTGCATAGCAGTGAGAATGCTGTCTATAAACAGCAAGCCAGAGATGTCACTCTTTACTCACAACCATCCAGTGGTGGCCATCACAAGCTGGGTGAAGACCCCTCTTTACCAGGGTCTAGGAGGCCAACATGAATTGGCTTCTACCTCCCTCTTGACCTCATTCTCACTCTGCTCTGGTTACACTGGCCTTCTCTGCCAGTTCCATCCCCTTAGAAAACTACCTGCTTCCTAGTGTCCTGGTGCCCCTGGAGACAGCTCTTCTCAATGATGACCACTGATGGGCTTGCCATGTGGGAGCAAGTAGCTGAAATATCTGGTGCAGAATATCCCACCAGGCAGGAGGGAGAGTGGCTAGAAAATCAATGTGGTGTTTCTTGCATCCTGAATGTATGGAGCCAAACTCACATGTGCTGACTCATGGAGCACAGTGACAAGAGTACATGTCCTTTCTGAATTCTTTCTAAAAGATCAACATTGTACAATGTTGATTGACAAGAAGGAGAGTGGGTGACAAGACTGAGGCAGGGTGACCTGCCTGTATTGTAGACCCAGGGCGGGCAGAGGGACATTCTGGAGGGAGGAATGTGTGTAGGGTGGGAGCGATATGCCAGTCAGGAAATATCCCATAAAACTGGCTTTTTAAAAAGTTTAGAAAAAACAGATCTTAGTGACTTCATCTTCTGGCTCTAGTAATTCTCTTCTTGGTTTCACCCTGGGGTTGATATTAAGTAGTGATTGATTCTAGTCAACCCTAGTCAGTACTGAATGACTTGGACCCTGGTTGAGTTCAATCAGGGAGACCAGCTGCAGGAAGGAGAAATTTCTGCCATGCTCTGGGTTTGAGATCATTATCAGTGCCTGAGGAATAGCCAGGACTTTTTTGTGCACACATTATATTCCAGGCACTGTTACAGAAATTATCATTACAGGGGTGAAGAAGACCAAGTTGTTGCACTCATGGAACTTACATTCAGGTGGAGGAGACCAAGTCAACAAATGAATAGATGAGTAAATCTGATATCAGACAAGATAATAGAGTCATTTGATAGGTCAGTGACTGTCTAAGTGTGATCCACAGACATCTGGGGGTTTCTAAGACACTTACAGGAGGTCTGGGAGGTCAAAACTATTTTCACAAAAATATTAAGATCTTATTTACCACTGTCACTCTCAGTCTTTCACGAATGCACAGTGGTGTTTTCCAGAGGCTATGTGACGTGTGATGATGTCTCTCTGGTATGTACAGGAATGTGTATACAGTAAATATTGGTAGCCCACATAAATATAGCCCACATAAACAAAGGCTCTTTGGGGTCTTCAATAGTTTTTAAGAGTGTAAAAGGGTCCTGAGGCCAAAGAGTTTGAGAACCACTGTGATAGAGACTGGGGTGGTGGGAGTATTTATATATTAGGGGATCTATGCAAAAAAAAAAAAAAAATTAGTGCTATCGATTGGGTGTGCTTGCGGGCACCAGGGTAGGAGCTGGCCTTCTGTGCAGAGGTCATGACCTTCACTCCAGGGAGGCACAAGCCCTGAGCTTGAAAAGAACCCAGAGACTTAAGGACATCTCCCAAGGTTCTAAGGGGCATCGCTGGCCGGTGCCACCAATCAAAAAAAAAGTGTCTTCCTATTCTTTGAACCCCAGAAGACTCTTCTGGGGCTTTGACCTCTTACTCCCACGCTCACAAATAAAAGATTTGCATTAGGACCCTGGGAAACTACAGTTGGGACTATTCATGACAGCAGCCACTAGAAGCAGAAAATCCCAAGGCCTCAGCGTCCAGCCCCAGTCCCCACATGCCAGTGTCTAGAGCACTGAATTTTTATGACTTGGTTTATCCTGGCAGAATCTCCGGAGGCACGGGGCAAGGAGCCCAGGAAGTGGATGGCTCCCGAAGTGAGTTGCTGAGGCTCTGTGTGACACGATGACGTCTGCTGTGCCACTCAGCAAATTGCCCGCCCCACTCCCCCCACCCCGCCGGAGCTGCCTCCGCTCAACAGTCTGTCAGCCGCGTTTCCGTGGAACCCGCTAGCAATGTGAAGCGGTAGGAGATCCAGGCATTGACGCAGTTGTCCCTGAGAGTTGAGGGCCAAGTTCGCTATCTATCAAATCCTGTCTCTGCTGACACCTGGAAAAACTAGGTGACACCCACACACCTGAGGCTCGGCCAGCAGCGGCCCAATTAAAGGTTGCAGTTTTTCTTTCCTCCCTTTCCGACCTTGGAGCTTGCTTCTGATCAAACCAAATGAATGTTCCGAGGTCTAAGCCCTTGGAAATGAACGTAGGTGAATGTGCATATGTGTGCGGTACCCGTTCTGTGGGGTCACTTTCAGTGCGACCTAAGATTGATTCCTGGACAATGACTAATCGCTGAGCACTCACTTACTTCCACAGGCAGAAGCAACCTGTCCAGAAAAAAGCCCCGAACATGCCATTGGATAAAGGTTTAAATGGGCTTTCTGCCAGCGAATGGCATTTGATAGTTGTGTGGGTGCAGCCCATGGCAGGAATCCACACAGCTCACAGGAGATCTGTGGGGCCCTGGGGTGTTGCAATGTCACTCTGTCTGGGTAAGTGACAGTCAGGATGTGGGATTTGGTGATTATTTTTGGTTTGGTTTGTTTCTAGCTCAGAACAAAGACTATATATAACATTGAGAGAGGCATAACTTCTGGATTGTCAAGGTTGGCGCTAATAGTGAATGATATACTAATATATGTTATATGGAACCAGAAGCTTGCAAGAGCAATGCTCACGCACGAGATGAAAGGATAAATCTTCTGTTGTGTAATGGGAAAAGAAAGCTGGCAATGGAAATGCAGTCTTAATATTTTTTTTTCCAGCATTGCATGTGTAATTAGGCATTCAGTGACTTCCTCATCTAAGGAAATTTGACTTTAATGGGAGCTGTGTTGGTAACTATGGAAGGAGTCTTTTCAAAATGTGGGAGTGGGGATGGGAAGGCATTAACTGTTAAGATAGATTTTCTTGGCCTTGAAACAAACAAAACAAAACAAACAAACCCCCTCCACCACCACCACCACCAATCTGTGAAACTATGCGGATAAATGGTAGGCTCATATTCCAAGCCTTGAAAGTTAAGCCAAGAACTGAACGGTCAGATAATTTCCATCTCCTAATGTGTATGTCATGTTTTGATCATATAAGGTCCCCCTCCAAAAGGGCTTCTGCCTTAAATAAATGCAATTTCATTGGTGTCTGGAAATTGCACAGTTTATGAGGCAGTCTCATGATGTCTTGGGAAATAAAGGAAGGCATAACATTGAGTAAATTCAAAGTTCACCATCAGGAAGAGTAAGTTTCTAAAACATAGTTTAACCAAAGCTGATACAATAAAGGCACTCCCCATCCACTGCCCACTCCCACCTCTGCAAACTCTCAGAGAACCTGGGAACAGCTGAGAGCAGTAACAGCCTTACCAGGGTGAGTGCCAGATCTAACAGCACTCAGCAAGTTTGCCAGGTTCCAAAGAGGAAAGGGTTAAGAAATAAAGGCAGAAACTGAGCTTAAAGATTGTAGGCTCTGGATAGTCCTCATTTCCAGAGCCCCAGATGCCCCTGTGTGGCTCACCCTGTGGGGCGATCATCCAGAGGGGACAGTCACAACAGCACCGAGTCACCCCCACCATATGGTCATCTTAAACGGCCAGGATCCCTACGTGGTTTCAGTATATGGGGCTTAATAGTTAATCTATTAGGGAAAGGAATTCTTTCTAACTATTAGTAATTTAAAAAATGTTTTGGAAGGAAATAGACTTACTGTTCCTCTTCTGGCATTTTACAGGAAATATTTTGAGCCGTCAAAAGGGGGCATCCTTGCTTTTCCAGACAATAGAAAGAACAATTTGAGTTTGCTTTTAGAGAAGCCTCGGTGGGAGTGGTAGGCTGTAGCAGAGCTTGTAGTGATTCTAAACAGAACAGGTGTGCTATTAAGGATATACCTGGGGGCACGGAGCCTGCGTATCTACAAACTCACTCCTCAAAGCATGGCCACGGGCCAGCAGCATCAGCATCACGGTGGAGCCTGTTACAAGCGTGGGTTCTCGGGCCCCCGGCCCAGACTTACTGGATAAGAATTTGTATTTAATAAGGTCCCAGGTGGTCAGGAAGCACCTTCAAGTTTGAGGAGCTCTGCTCAATAGCCATATTTCTTAAACTTCTAGGGGAACAAGGACCACCTGGGGTGCTTGTTAAAAACAGATTCCTGGGCTTCCAACTCTAACCTCCTGACCCAGGATTTCCAGAGAGGCCTGGGAATCTGTACACTTGAAAATGTGCCAGGTGTGAAGTGTGAAGGCCACTACAATATACTTCTATATTTTTGAAAGCAATACATAGTGATCTTAAAAAGAAACTGCTTCCTCCAGAACACATTTGCCTTTTGAAAGGTGCAGTCTCCTTTTTCCTTCTTATTCCTACTCTTGAAAACAGAATGCTAAGGCTGGGGAAGTGGGAAGCGCAGGAGAAGGGCCAGACTGGCTGCCTGCCCCTGTTAGCAGGAGAGACCAGAGGGAGGGGCTCTGGAGGCTCGTGAGGCTGCAGGAACGGGAATTTGTCAGCAGGGGGCAGCAGAGCACGCCTATTGTAGGGCCCTGCCGCTGGAGCCGTGTAGCCCACCAGATGGGGAAGTGGAACTGACCTTATGCACTTCCTTCTGGGACTTTCTGGAACTGTTGGTGGGCGCGCGGGTCTGGCTGGACACCATGTTGATCAAGTCAGAGGGGTCGTAGTAGACTCTAGCTGGGTCTGAATGGGAGCCAGATAAGGTCTGAGTCAGTGCTGCTAAATAGAAATAGCATGTGAGTCACACAGATTATTTTAACTTTTCTAGAAACTACATTTAAAAAAAGAAAAAACAGGTGGCATTAACTTTAATAATACATACCCAGGTATGACCATTTCCACATGTAATCAATACAAAAATTACTGAGGTAGTTTATATTCTTTTCCTGTACTGACTCTTTGAAATCCAGTGTGTAGCCCATTTCGGTTTGAATCAGCCACATTTCAAGTGCTCAGCAGCCAAGTGTGGCCGTGGCTACCATATTGGGCAGTGCAGGTCTGAGTAGTGGAAGAGCTGAGGGGAAAATGATAGGGCTCAGAGTGAGGGGATGATTAGGACCAAAAACAGAGAAGAATTAAAATCTGGCCCAGGGGCAGATTCTGGTGTTGCTCACACATGAACAACTATTCACTGGGGGGCTGCA
Source organism: Neomonachus schauinslandi (assembly GCF_002201575.2). Taxonomy (NCBI): domain Eukaryota; kingdom Metazoa; phylum Chordata; class Mammalia; order Carnivora; family Phocidae; genus Neomonachus; species Neomonachus schauinslandi. The sequence goes on from NC_058412.1 coordinate 60,109,806, forward strand.
TTTCAGTTGGTTTCTGAGCACTTAGTCTATGCCAGGAGCTGGGCTGGAGGCTGAAGACACAAACACAGTCCCTGACATGAGGACCCGGAGCAGACTCGTGGGGAGACAGCCCATTAGAATCTCTCCGAGCCCTGTGGCCTGGCTGCTGCAGATTTCTGAGCCGGCACTGGGTGGACCCTGAGACAAATCATTTTGACCCGCCTTAGAGGAGAGGCTCTGAATGACAACCAAGTCAGAGTTAGGTTGGTTTTTGGTTTTTGTTTTTTTTTCCTTCTCATAATCATTTCCAGGTTCACTCAGAAATTGTTTGAAACACACATTTGTTTCATCTTGGGGAAGAAAATCTGGCTGAGGTGAAAATCCCTGAGCTGCTCAAGGCTCCCTGAAAGGAAAGCAAGGGCATCCTCGGCTACCTGCCACATGGAAACCATCGGGGGCATCCCTCTGACCTTTTACCCAAGGTTGGACCCACCACATTCAAGGTCTCTTGCTCCCCAAGCAGTGCTGTTGTAGGTTAATGCTATTTTGGGAGCGCAGTTCTTCATTGCAGTGTGAATTTCCTCATCTTTCCACACAAATTTAGTGAAATCCTTAGTGCATTTTTTCCCTTAGATGGATGGAAGCTAAAAGAGAATGGAAGGCCTCCAGCTGTTTGAGGCTCTGTCCTCAACGACAATCAAAATTCTCCATCTTTTCTTGTTCTTGGCACTTTCTGATTGAAATAAGATTCCAGCATTTATCTGCACCTGCAATTTTGACAAGAAAGGAAAATTTAAAAGACAAGTGAAAGAATTCTCTGAGGGAAGTCAATGAGTCGACAGTAGTCAGACGCCTGCGAATCTTTTTGCATTCCTCCGTCAATTAAGCTACAGTCACATATTGGAGAGCAGAACTTAAGTCTGTGAGTAGAAATGCAAAAATGTGCGTTGATCAGTAGCAGGAACCTTCCTTTGGAGCGAATATTACTTGGAGAGTAGCTGATGATCCATTTGGCATTGAAATGGAGAGGATTTTGAGTCAAAGAGGCCACTTTAAATTATAGATTTGAGTTTAGTTGAAGGTCAAACTTACCTTGCATGAATAAAATCTTCAGAGATTTTGGAATATACTCAGAAAATGCAGGCTATCCTGAGCACATAAGCATTTCCTTCAGGGGATAAAAGCAGTTTAATATGACTGCCCTCTGCATAATTATTGATCATATTAGCATAGGAGATACTGAAATGGGAGGCAGAGTAACAATCTGATGACCACTTTGATTGTCAGCGGCGGCGGCCGTAAGGTTAGATAGAAGTTGCCTGGAGACCTGGGAAGATTGTTTAGGGAGTTTGGTAGTGGCCAGCAAATTCTTTTTGGCTCAACAGATGGCAAAAACGACCCCCTGAGAGGTGAAAGATTAGTTAGCTGATCCCATATGATAGAACTAATCTCCCATTTCCAGGAATTTGGGAACTATCTGTGGGATCATAATGTTGATTTGGTATCTAGATGTGTATGTCAACTGACTCAAAGCTTCCTGGCAGCCAAGCTGAAGAGGGAAACATGTAGTAAGTCACAAGCCCGTCATTTGGGTCAGGGAGAAATGTACTCAGCTCTCAAAGGAAACTGGGACGTTCCTAAGGATGCATTCTAAATATTAATACTGTTTGATTCATGGCTGAAATATTTTTTCCAAAAGGTACTGGTTCACCTTGCAGATTAATGATTAGGATTTAGGAAAGCACTTCAGAGGTTCCTGAACCTGTTAATATGAATTAACTTCTTGCCCAACTCCTCCTCCCCCAATGCTAATCTAAAGCCTATGGTTTTTTTCCCTTGGCTTGCTGAGTTAATTGGATTACAGAGATAATCCCTCTCCTATAAAAAGTAATCTCTGCAGGTTTTGGAATCTACATTCTGCTACATTTTGTAGGATTATCTCTCCAAGGCAACAGATTAGAAGCACTGGTTGGTGCAAATAAACTGAAGTTGGTGCTGTAATCCCTTCCAGTGAAGATGAGGCCCAGGGAGGCTTCTGGGTTATAGTGGGTGAAAGAATGCTGGATTAGCAGTCTGAACACCTGAGTCCTAATCTCAGTATCGTCAATTAGTGGTATAATGTATGGCGAGTCACTTTATTTCTCTGAAATCTGAAAATGAGGAGACAGTACTAGATCAACATTCCTCAAAATGTGGTCTAAGGAACAACTGGTGCTTCAAAATGTTAATAGATAGTCCATGAATGAAGAACTGGAGATCAAGTACATTTGGGGAAATCTGCATACCATCTTCTCCCTCGAGAGCATCACCATGTCCATTAGAATATAACGTGATTCTTAAGAGTCCTGCAATAAAGAAATGCTTTTATGTGTGTGTATCATATATTTTACATATATAGACATGTATTTTTTCTAATAATGTGCTCTTTATTCTTTTTTCCTTTTTTAAAAAATTTTAATTCCAGTGTAGTTAACATACAGTGTTATATTAGTTTCAGGTGTACAATATAGTGATTCAGCAGTTTCATACATCACTCAGTGCTCATCCAGATAAGCATACTCATATATACATGTATTTTTTAAAAGATTATTTATTTATTTGAGAGAGAGAGAGACAGCAAGCATGAGGGGGAGGAGGAGCAGAGGGAGAGAGAAAATCTCCAGCAGACACCTCACTGAGCATGGAACCCTATGTGGGGCTTGATCTCACAACCCCTGAAATCATGACCTGAGCTGAAATCAAGAGTCAGACACTTATGACTGAGCCACCCAGGTGCCCCTATACATATATTTTTAAATGCAGGAGTTTCCAACTTATTTTGGCCATAATCCTTTTTTCTAAAGAAGACTTACTTACTTCTGAAATGTGGTTGGCAAATGTTGGACTAGATGAGAGTTTCGAAAACTTTTTTTCTCAAGACTTTTAAAAATTGTTGAAGACTCCAAGGAGCTTTTATTTATGTGAGGCATTTCATAGTTATTTATAATATTAGACATTAAAAAGGATACATGTAAAATATTTACATATTAGTTTAGTAAACATACAGTAATAAAACATTGCATGTTAATATAAATTAAAAAGTGATGTATTTTCAAAACCCAAAAATATTGGAAGAGTGGCATTATTTCAATGTCTAGGTTGGTAAAAAACATCCAGATTCTTTTTTTTTTTAAAGATTTTTTATTTATTTATTTGAGAGAGAGAGAATGAGAGAGAGCACATGAGAGGGGGGAGGGTCAGAGGGAGAAGCAGACTCCCTGCTGAGCAGGGAGCCCGATGCAGGACTCGATCCAGGGACTCCAGGATCATGACCTGAGCCGAAGGCAGTCGCTTAACCAACTGAGCCACCCAGGCGCCCAACATCCAGATTCTTATATCTGCTTCTGCATTCTGTCTGTTGTGATATATTGTTTTGCTGAAGTATATAAAGAAAATCCATCTTTAAAGAGATATATAATTGGAAAAGAGAGGAGAATTCTAATAAATGTGGAATATAAAGTGATATCAATGAACTTTTCAGGCACATTAAAACCCATCAGTCTATCTTATACTTTGAATGGATTGTTTACTCAGGCGGGATTTTATAACATCATGTGTTTGTCATTTGGAAAATGCTGGTTTGTAGAGTTAGGCAGATCTTCCAATTGTTGACACATTCCATTATACAATATCAAATAAATGATACAAAATACAGAATATTTAAAAATCACATTTGTTAATACTACTACAATCTATCAGAAAAGTCTTTATTTTTTTTTAAATTATATATATATATATATTTTTTTTTTAGAGGAGTGGGGGACAGAGGGAGAGAAAGGGAGAGAATCTTAAGCAGGCTCCCATGCCGGGCTCAATCTCACAACCCTGAGATCATTACCTGAGCTGAAATCAAGAGTCAGACACTTAACCGGCTGAGCCACCCAGGTGCCCCTAGAGGAGCCTTTGAAGCCATCAAGCTCACTGTGATGGGTCCAGGTTTTCCAAATTTCAAACTTTTATTTGAAAGCTTGAATTTTATCATTGGCAACAAATGCTGTCAATTGTTTTCCACGACTTAGCAGGCTCATTTAGTTATTTTTGAGATGTTTGCCTCCTATCCAAGTCTGAGGAATCATGATTTGTCAGTTATTCTTTCAAATAAAAAATGATGTTGCATGATAAAATCCGCTGGTTCAGCTTACCACTCAACAATCACACAAGTGCGTTGCTCAGGATCACTGTGCTGGGAATGCTGCTGATTCCTGTATGTATTTCCCGTTTTATCCCATAGCCTCTTAACTCAAGTGTTGGGATTTAATAAGATTAATAATTTTTACTGCTTCATCAAGGACATTCTTAAGCAACTTTGGCCTCTTTTCTTTTTAACTTGTGCTGTGTAGCAGTAAGAATACAATGACCACTAGTACATTTGATTCATGCTAAGACATCAACAGTTTTGTCCACCGCCGGTTTGATATCATTCGTGCAAATGTCATCACAGTGAAAGAGACAAATTGTGTCTTAGAATTATTATGAAATAATCTTTGACCTCTCTCGGATGCCCCTGCAAAAGTCTTGGGGCTGTGGACTAGATCATCTTGAAAATCCTGCTCAGCTTTATGAATCTAAGATGAGGACAAATATAGATTCATTTACATTTCCCACCTAATCCCTCTTTGTGTGCATGTTTATGCATTTGTTTGGAACTTGACCTGGAACAAAGTAAAACAAAGCCCAGGGGTTAAGAGCATGGACTCTGGAGCTAAACTGTTTTGGTTTGAATCCTGATTCCACTACTTCTTAGCTGCATGACCTTGGGCAAGTTACTTAACCTCTTAATGCCTTGATTTTCTTGTTTCTAAAATGGGCATAATAAAAATCTACTTCATGGGTTGTTGTGAAGATTAAATGAGGTAATTACACATAAATTGATCAGAACTGTGCCTGAAACACAGCCAGCCCTCAATAAATGTTACCTATTATTATGATTACTGATCCCTGGATCACCCTATATCCCTGGCTTTATAAGACCGGTCCCGCCTGCCCTGGGGTCTGCCGAGGCCCCATGAGCGCTGATCGTCCTTGTTTCAGCACCCTCTGGATGGTTACTGCCATCCTACCCATTTGTATCTGAGTGGGGGTGAAGGTGGGAGGTTCTGTCCTTACACCCAGAAGAGCCTTAACAAGATGAGAGCCCATTCTGTCATAAAAAATGCCTCTTTAACGTGGCTTGGCAGATCCGTCATTTTAGTTTACAAGGAACCCCTCTACCCTCTTCCAGTGCAGAAGAGATTGTTGAAACAAAGCCTAGAGCCTCTAGCCTCTTGTGGTTTGATTCCTGGTTAGGACTACGAGAGCCACTGATTTCTCTGGTGAACACTGGTATTTGGGTACCTAATTAGGGGCTTCCTTGTGCCTGCTAAAGAAAAGCATTTCAATTTTTTTTCTGTATTAAGAAATATTTACAGGGGCACCTGGGTGGCTCAGTCAGTTAAGCATCTGACTCCTATTTCCAGCTCAGGTCATGATCTCAGCATCATGAGATCAAGCCCTGCCCCGAGTTGGGCTCCATGCTGGGCGTGGAGTCTGCTTAAGATTCTCTCCCTCTGGGAGCCTGGGTGGCTCAGTTGGTTAAGCGATTGCCTTCAGCTCAGGTCATGATCCTGGAGTCCCGGGATCGAGTCCCGCATCAGGCTCCCTGCTCGGCGGGGAGTCTGCTTCTCCCTCTGACCCTCCTCCCTCTCATGCTCTCTGTCTCTCATTCTCTCTGTCTCAAATAAATTAAAATCTAAAAAAAAAAAAAAGATTCTCTCCCTCTGCCCCACTCCCATTCATGCTCTCTCTCTCAAAAAAAAAAAGGAAAAGAAAAGAAAAGATATATTTCCCACACTCCTAACGGTCCCAAGTCTGCTGACGATGGTGATTGCCCCTTCTAGTTTTTTATTCTTCCCATCTGTTCTTCCCCCTTCTGTCCACAAAACTTTAACTACCTATGGGCAACCTTGGGTGACCTTTCCACCCTTTAACAAGTCACTGGTGATTGTAAGATACACCATTGATTTAATTCTAGCTTTTAGGTATGGGGGGGGAAGACATACATACACATTTTTTTTCACAAAATTATTTCAATGCCAGAAATATTAAGTTCTAGATCCAAGGATATATGATAAAAGGGGAAGGAGACTGAATGCCTTAATATTTTAGACAGTGCCATTAACACCTATAAAAAAGAATGTATATCTGATAAGTGGATTGTACCCAGAACATATAAAGGGCTCCTTCAACTCAATAGTAAAAGGACAAATAGCCCACTTAAATTATCTAAGTAGATATTTCCCCGAAGAAGATATACAAATGGCCGATAAGCACCTAAAAATGTACTCAACATCAAGGAAATGCAAAACAAATCCGTGAGATATTACTTCATACACAGCAGGATGGCTATAATCAGAAAGATAATAACAAATGTTGGTGAAGATGTGGGGAAATCAGCACTCTCACCTCAGCTGGTGGGAATGTAAAATGGTACAGCTACTTTGGAAAACAGACCCTGGTAGTTCCTCAAGAAGTTAAACATAAAGCTACCATTTGACCCAGCTCTGCTTCTATCCCATCAAACAAACTTCACATTATTAATTCAGTGTGATACAGGGAAAGGGTAGAACTTGATTTGGGGGACTGGAATTCTCTGGCTTTTGGAAAGAGATAATCCATGTAAAAAAAATCAACTGGTATTCTGACTTACATTTCAGTCTCCTGTGAATTTAGTTAGCTGGAGTTTACCATGGAAAGTCTGATCATCTCGGGGTTTGTTGATCAAGTCTGTTTTCAGATACTGCACAGTTGAGAGTCTGGACTGGGTAGTGATATATTCATGAAGACCATCCAAGCAGTGAGGTCCCTTAAAGGCCCGGCAGCCTACTTTCCTTGTACAACACTTATGACCTTTCTGCTCACGCATCTTTCTAACTATAACCAATGTGGCCTCATGTTATATGCGTTGACATTGGTCTTCAGTAGCCCAAGCAAGAATTCTGCCAGTGCTTTGGACCAACCAGCCGGTTTTTAAGCAGGACCCTTGATTGCTATTGCCTGACCTGACACTGTGAGTGTGGACCTGTGATCATTTGTTTGGCTGCTTTAACTTGAACGAGTGAAAAATGCACTCAGAAATGGAATAGTGTTTGACCCTGCTGGAAGGCTCAATGGCCTAGAACTTGTTACTGAGACAGTTTTGTGCGTGTCTCTTCTCTCTGCCCTGCCTTCTTGGCTGGTGAGAGTGGGAAGCAGTAGGCACAGGAAGGCACGATCCCAAGCCAGCGATGAAGAAGATGAGTGGACCGTCCAGAGGGTGGGCCGACTCGTGTGAGCAGGGACGATGAAAGGCCCATTTTGAGGTTGTACTATCACTTGGGGGGTTTCATTTATACAACAAATGCTGACTCAGTTCCAACACTAGACAGCAAAGAAGAGCAACCACTTGCATCAAGGAGTTTGTATTCTGAGATATGTGTCAGGTGACCATATTAACTAAACTGCTGATGCAGACGTCTAATTGGTCGCTTTGTGGGATACATTGGTGCTAAATATAAAAGTCAGAGCGCGGCTACCAGAAGGTTCAGAAGATATGGGTCTGGGGAGGGTAGGAAGGACACAGATGATGATAAAATTTGTGTGCTTCACCACTGAGGATGAGCATCCAGAGCAGGCCTGAGCAGCAGAATCTGGGGGTGAGATTGACATGTGGATTTGCATGTGCAGTCAAATGCATATACACATTGCATATGGACTACACTTTTCTGCTCCCTTCTCTAACACCCCCAAAGAGTGCCATATTTGAGGAACCCTGTAATAATCACCCGCTTTGCTTAATGTGCATCATGGGTGAAGAAGAACACAGAGCTTGATCTTCAAGGAAAGACAGGACCTGGGGCAGTGACTTTGGGCCTGTCAGAGGCTCAGAGAAAAGAGCCAGAGGGAAAGTAAATTAGCAGAGAATTGGAGACAGAGGTCAAAGGGAGGGGAGAAGCTGGTCAGAGGCTGGGCAACAAGAAGAGAGGGGGCCTTGTGGGGCTCTTCTCCAGCAGAAGGCCCTGCTGTGCGATGGAAGGGGTCTGTACAGCCTTCTTCTATTTGCAGTTCACCAGACTCTGTTGTTGTTTACACTTTAAAATATTATGAGGTGCAGCAGAGAGAGAGGAATGCTATAAAATACAGCAAAAGTTTGACAGTAACAAATATAACTAGGTGGCAAAATGAAAACAAGAAGATAAGAATAGATTAGGATATTAAGAAAAACAAGGTATTTCTTTTTAAAGAAGAGGAAGAGAAACTGAACTCAAAAGAGGAATTTAAAGAAGATGAATTTTATTAAAGCGCTGGGGCTCAGAAGCTGGCACAAGAAAATAATTACTATTCACAGGGGGGCAGACCTAGGTTTTGGGGGCCAGAAGCTTCAACAGTTTTGAGAGGGGGCTTTATAAGAGAAAGATGACAAAATTATGAATACAAAATTTGAAAGAGGCCTTGGAAGGGGCCTCTGCTGGGGATGGGCCCTGAGCTTAAACTGCAGTAGCCTCATAGGGAATCCTCCCCTGATGTGGTTGGGGCTTGCTGATCTCCCCAGTGCCCACCACCTTACCCCCCCAACTCCCATTCCATAGGACCTCCAGTGCCATCTGCAAAAGGCCCCTCTCCCCTTCTTTCACACCCAGCCATTGTCTCCTGGGCCCAGGGGAAACTCCTTAGTGGGCACGCCAGCCCCCCATGGGCTAGCCTGGTCCCTCCACTTCCCGTTTGCACATTATAGGTCACCAAGCTCACGTTACTTGCCACTCCTCCAAGAGTCCACCAATACCAAGCACTCATTCTATTGCCTCTGCCTGGAATGTTCCTCCATTCCCACTCTCCACCTCCAAGAAACCCCAGTCCCCCAACCTGGGCTGGGTTATCTGCCCAGCCTCATGTTCTCATAGCACTTGGCATGCTTTTATCATAGGACTTTCTACATGGCATCATATTTACCTGTTATTGTCTGCTGCCTGCCCAGGCCATACACTCCAGCTGGTAGTTAGGAACATGGGTGCTGGAACAGACTGCTCTGCTTTAAATTCTGATTGTGCAACCTCAAGCAAGTAGCTTAACCTCTCTGATACTTCCTCACTTATAAAAAGGGAATAACGACTGTGCTTATGGGTTGTGCTATCATTGTTAAAGGAGATAATACATGTAAAGTGCTTAACTGATACTTGGGGGGTGGTGGGTGGCCCTGAGCTCTGCAGCTTGGAGAATGGGGACTATTGGGTCATTCTTGGATCCCCTGTGCCTAGTGTAGTGCCTGGTATTTAGGAGGCACCACTGAAGTAGCCAAAATGTATCCTTTGGATTAACCAGCAGATTTAAATAACTGAGACATGAACATTACACAATGCTTCCCCTCCTCCCCCAATTAAAAATAGCTATTTTCTTGATGGTAAGAACATGCTAAAATGCAAAAATACAAGAGTAAAGTAAAACTACCATATAGGTGACCATAGGGTGGCCATATAATTTATCATATAAATAAGAATACTGGGCACCTGGGTGGCTCAGTCAGTTAAGCCTCTGCTTTCGGCTCAGGTCATGATCCCGGAGTCCCAGAATCGAGTCCCACAATAGGTTCCCTGCTCAGTGGAGAGTCTGCTTCTCTCTCTGACCCTCCCCCGCCTTGTGCGCTCTCTCTCAAATAAATAAATAAAATCTTAAAATAATAAACAAGAACACTGTTTATATGGTAAATTGAATGGGAGTGAACAGGTGTGTTCTTCTAATTAGACTGTTCTGGACACACCAGGGAATATGGATACCCTGCCTATAAGCTCCACTCCCCCAAAGTTGGCCATGGGTAGCATATTTGTTACATTGCCTTCTGGGTTTTTTTCCCCATATACTTATGCTGTAAATACTATTTTCCAACCTGCTTTTCTTTTATTTAACAGTATGTCATGAAATCCTTTCATGTTGATATATATATAGCTCCTTACCATATTTTCAATGGCTGCGTACTATTCCATTCAGAGGTACCATGATTTATTTAACTCATCCTACACTGGTGGATTGATTATTTCCAATTTTTGAGAATTATAAAATACTTATAAAGAAATTCCCAAAGAAATTGCTTATTATTACTCTGTGGATAGGAATTTTGCAGGGACAATATTCAGGCCGCCAATTATTCTCCCTAAGCTGCTCGGCCCTCCATGGTGGCCGTGTCTGTTACCTCCAGGGGCTTAGTTACCATCTTTGGACTGGCATATGCAGACAGAAGTTAGTGTATCCTCCCCCTCAATTAAATGGGATTTTGAAATGTAACCTTTTTATTAAAGCAACTAAGCACAGAGGGTAACTAATATTACTGACATTTGTATGTAAATGGGTGACACACCATTTAGTCAAGAAACTATAGATGCTGATACTTAATTAGGTACCATTCTTATGGGCCCTTCATTCTATTGCTGCTGGAATACAATGTTTAGTTCATTCAGTCATACAATCATTCATTTAAAAACTGCTAACTACGTTCTTATGCCGATCATAGAGAAGCCTTCTGCAATCTAAATCAAATACAGCAAAACCTTGTTTGTGTGGTTTCCACTGGTTCATCAGAGAACTTTTACTGTAATTATGTTTGGTGTCATTCATTCAAAGACTTCACTTTAATTGAGAATACCAGTTACTGTTTCTGCCAATTGTATCCTGCGTGGAACTCTGAGGCACACTAGCCTCTGGACATAGCCAAGTGAACTTTGCAATCTCCAAACCCAGAAAGTCTGTAATAGCACTTCTTGGGGGGTACCTTTTAAATGAAGACAGGAGTGGAAAACAAAGCTGTGCTGAGATGCAGGTGCTGGGCTATCAAGCCCAACCTAGCAGGTCGCAGTGGCATGGGATACTGAGGACTTCTGTGGACTGAGGATTTAGCGATTGTTTCAACGCAGTATAGTGAGCTAAGACTTAGGAGCATAAAAGGCAGGGAGCTCCAAGCCAAAAATGGACAGATGTGTGAGAAGTATTTGGGGAGAAAGACTAAAGATGAACAAGCTAAACAGAAATGGGCCTGTATTAAGCCCTACCTTAAAATCGATGTGATATGAAGAAGCCCCAGGGTGAGCTCACAGTTGTAGGACTGAACCCATGTTCTTGCTGGATGTTGGCAGGGGTTGCTGTCAGTTCGTAGGGCTGCTCTCAAGTCTGAGCTACATGATCCACTCCATAGGCTATTCACAACATGGCCATTTGCTTTGGTTGCCTTTCTGCCAGGCCAAAGGGGAGTCTCTCTTGCTGCTTCTCATCTCTTTTCAGGGCCCAGCTAATCAGATCAGGTCCATCCAAGATAATCTCCCCTTTGATTAACTCAAAGTCAGTCAACTGATTAAGGACCTTAATTACATCTGCAAAATCCTTTGTGTCATATGAGATACCATCCTATTCATAGGGATCATCAAGGGAAGGGTATTATTATAGGATATGTACACCAAGGGGCAGAAATCTCAGGGGGTATCTTTGAATTCTACCTACCACCATGAGATGAACCAAAACAACTAGAAAAAGCATTTTTATTGTGGACCTTAAAGTCACTTGGGTTCTTAAACAGGAATGTGGTAAACACAATGCATGCTGATTCGGATGATCTGGTGATAGCAATTATAAACCTTTGAACAGCATGATAAAAATGTCTAGGAACCATATCACTGGGTCAGCCCCTTGGTTAAAGTACCGGGTTGAGGGGGCAGTCAAGAATGGGGAATGTGGCAGGGTTTGAGTGGAGACAACATTCCAGTTCTTTCTGCTGGGGTCCAGTGAGCTCATTACCTAAGTGTACTGGTTTAGTCCTGAGGGACCATCCAGGTGAAATACCACTGGCAATGCCCAGGGCCCCTAAGAGAAGGTCTTTAGGAAGTGAACTCCTAGCAGAGGGTGGCCAGGGGCTAGGCAGGTGTGTATGGGAATGGGGGTGATGGGGAGACATCAGAGATATTGCATATGAAAGGAAACATCAGAGATATTGCATATGAAAGGAAACATGGAACAAGGAAAATGTTCAACTTAACCTTCAATAGCCAAGACAGGGGTGCCCACCTTTAACCTCCACACTCTTGATGGGCAGACATCAGAGATATTGCATATGAAAAGGCCACTGACAGGGGACCCAGCTCTATCACTGACCTGTTCCCTCTTATCTGCCAGAGGTTCTTGTGGATGGACCAGTGAAGTACCATCGTGGCAGGTTTAAGAGTACCAGTCACCATTGTACACGACACTACGTTTTCTCTCACAAATCTCAAGCTGCTAAGTGCTCCACCACCACAAACTTCAACATTCCTTCAGTGGTCAAAACTGAGGGAGAGGGGAAGTAAGGGGGTGTCAAGCTGTTTCGATTCTGAGGAAATGCCCTGCTTAGCCAGACTCGGAGCAGAGGAGAGGGGCAGGGAGAGGAGCAGGAATCCTTGTCATCATGGGAACCACTTCGATAAATCCAGATGTAAAGACTCGGGCTTTGAGTTAACAATACTGGAGGTCCCAGCCTCTGAAACTCCTGTCCTGTGCTAAGGGTTGAACTGGTTCAACTCAGGTTCGCAAAGCCAATGGACAGACTTCCATTTACAACTACTAGGTGCTGTCAGCCTCACAAAAAGGTCTTGGTGGAAACAAAAAGCAGGAAAACTCTGCAGCACTGGAGTCTGAAGAACCTAAAGCACCCACACCTGGGGACTTACAGAACGGTGAAGCAGCGGACATGCCTGCTGGGAGTGCAACCTAGTGCTGGACGAGTGGTGGGGCTCACTCGTTGGAGATGTTAGCGCCCTCCTTGCTCAGGTGAACAGTGAAGGTCAGTTCCTTTCTCTGCATGGGCCTGGGCTGAGAATCAGAAGGAAGAAGGGGCCCAACTTCATGCTTGTCCTTGAATGTCTTGCTGTCTGCTGAGGGCTATTCTAAGTGACCTTTGTAGATATGGTTATCCCTATGTTACAGATAGGGAAGGTAAGGCATAGACAGGTCAATTGTTTGAGGCCATTATGAATAATAAGTGGCACAGCTGAGATTTGCACCAGGTCAGTGTGGGGGTCAGAGTCCTCGAGCTCAGGGGCCAGGCTCTTCTGGCCTCCTGCCGTGCTGTGCTGCCTTATACACAGAACAGGGACCTCACAGAATTTGTCACTTGTTTCCAAGGCAGATAATACTCACAACCTGGGTAAAAAATGTCTAGTGGGCAGAAGGCCAGAAAGGGGCCTGTGGGGTGCCTGGGTAGTGATGATGAGCCTAAGGAGGTATCCTTTTCTCTCTTCCGTGCATACTACCTGCAGGATGACTGCGGCATTCCAGAAATGCCACTCTTCACATCAGGGCTATTGGTACTTGCAGCACCAGATGGCTGTCCTCAGGGTTCACTGCAGCTGAGCATAAATATAAAGCCCGCCATTTCTAAGGGGGGTCCTGACGATGCCCAGGTGTGTGGTTCCAGAGCAATTTTGCCTCGAGTAAATCAGTAGGTCCATATTAGGAGACATGTGTTAATTTATTGCAGCAAGATTTTATGTCTTAGTCAGTCATTAGCAAAATTTCGTACCAGAAATTCTTTCCTATTTAATCTTGGCGGGATTGGTATTACACATAACTAGACTATTAAGACAAGAAAATCTTGCAGATAGGGAGGTTGTTAATCTAAAGGGTTTTTGCAGTGTGAAATGCAAATGCTCGGTGACAGGTATGCTGGGATCCCCCAAAGCCTTCTTATTCTGCCATAAAGGGATCTAAGGAAAGGTTTGATTGTTTTGTTGACACAAATAAGAAGCCCTTCTGCCACTCAGCTCTCTTTGCGGCTCTAATTCCTTTACCATTTGTTCAGATAAACTTTCCAGCCCTTGGAGGGCTGGTTCATCAACACCTTCTTTCCCTCTGTGTTCCCAACAGCAGACCTGGGATCTGAGGTCTACGTTCCCAGAAGGTGAGGGTAAAGCAAAGATGCCCGCCCCCCCTCCCCAGTGTCTCTTCTGTGGGCTGCTGTGATCAGCTCTTTCTCTTGGGGTCCTCCTCACTCTGGGGCGGCACACCTGGACGCTTCCACACGCTTCTGGGTTGATGGCACCACTGGTCAATTCTGGGAGTCGAGAAGTGTTGACACCTGAGTCTTCCTTGCCTCAGGCTGAGAGTTAGGAGGCTCTGATTCAAACTCAGCTCTGCCACAAAGTAGTCGTGTGACCTTGAGGAAGTCCTCCCTACTGCCTCAGTTTCCCCCGATGGGACTAATGCTTGCTAAAGCTCTTGCAGCTTCAAATGTGATCCTGCAACCTCTGCTGCACAGCACGCAGAGGCCTTCAGTGAAGAGTCCCGTAATTCCCTCATACTCAGGATGTTATGCCTTCTAATGTGTGTGACAACTGTCCAGACAATGGTGTGGTAGAAAGTAAGTGTTAAATGGGCTCTGGTGTTGGACAGCCTCGCTTTGAGTAACCTTTGGCAAATTTTGTGACCTGTCTATGCCTTAGTTCTCTCATTTAATAATAGTACTGACCTCATAGAGAACTTGTGAGATTTAAATAAGCAAACGTGCATAGACTACTTGACAGAATCCTTAGTAAATATTACCTGTTAGCTGAATTAATTCCATTACTCTCTATAATTTGGAAAAACTATGGGCTTAAATTTCTATTACAGGTATAACCAGCAAACCACTCACCCCATTAAAAGAAATTAGTCTTTATTTAGAGACTGGTATAGAAAAATTGTCGAACCCCTTCTCCACCTCCCCCATTCCCCAAGTTCTTACAAGACTGTTGCCATCACTTGGGAGGATAAAGATGAGAACAGGAACTTTTTTGGGTTCTGTGGCAAGCCTTTCTGAGGCTGGCTGGTGATCTGCTCCAGTCCTGCCTTTTTGGAGTTCACAGATGCCCATCCCTGTTCCCCAATTGCCCCAACTATGTGTAGTTTTCTGGCTTACCTACTCTCAAAACCTATGGAGTACTTGCAGCATCTTCAATGGTCTTGAGGCAGCAAGGGATCTTCATGTCTTTCTTTTTCCCCTCACCATTTTCTCTCCCTCCTCCTTGGCTCTCCCCACCCCCTACCATTTTCCTCCCCAGGGAGCACCTTCTGGTTCCTCTCTCTATCTACTCCTCATCCCCAAAAAGTCCTCCAAGGACTCATCTGCAATGGTCTCGGCTTGGTGCCTTGCAAAGAAAATTCTGTCCCTCTGCACCTTTCAGGAAAATGATCAGCCCAAAAAGTTTAGGAAAAAAATTCATTATCTTTAATAGATTTTGTTACCAGCCCCGGCCAGGAGGGACCCGAGTTCCCAGGAAATCTAAATTAATAAATGCCCTACCAAGAGGTATGGAGGGGGGTGGGCAGGGAGGCCAACCAAACCAAGATGTGATTTCTTTTTGAGCTTTGCCATGGTAAGAGTCTTAAACAGAAAACCTAAAGTGCTGTCTAGCTAGGAAAAAGGATTTAAAGCATCCCCGAGAACCCCAGGACTGCTTGGAATCCATTTTGAGTAAAGTGGAAATATTTGGATGACGGAAACGGCTGCTCTCTTTTAATTGGCCTCTGGTTGATCAGGGACTGCTATCTACAACCATGAGAGGGTTGTCAGGAAAATCAGCGTCTAGAACATTTCACTAACAAATTCCTAATTTCATCTGTGCCAGGCACAAAACTTATTGTGCTCATTTTGGCTCTCAAATGAAAGAGCAACTGGCGGGCACCTCTGGGGTCTTGGAAGAAGATTTAGAGAGGTTTGTTAGTCTATTAGAAGGCAGAGGGAACCGTTCTTCCCTTCAGCTGTAAACTCGAGAGAAGTCTATTAGAAACTCTTTATGTGGGACTTGAATCCCCTTCCCCTTTGATTCAATCACCCCGACTCATTAGGCTGGTTGAACACCGCTTTGGACTGTGCACTATAAATAATTAAAGCGTACAAACATGTGCAGTCACCTGATTCAGTCCCAAGAGGAAGTGGTAATGCAGAGGACGTCTGACTTTGTGCTGAGCTTCCTGCTGATGGCCAGGATTTAAAAAACTGCGTCTCTGGTCCCAGCCCAGTCCCGGGAACAAGAGCCCTGCATCCAACAAGCGCCATTCTGGTATTTGCTGCACCTGACAAACTCCACCGAGCGAATCCTGAAACTGGAACCTACTCCTCGGCTTTTCCTCCTGATAGGACATTTCAGGACTAGACGTCCAATCTTCAAGCCACCGAGTATGGCAGAGCGTAATCTCAAAAAAAGGGCCTGGTATTAGTTTCTTAGCACTGCCCTAACAAATTAACCACCCATTGCAGAAATGCAGTCTCTCACAGCTCCGGAGGCCAGAAGTCCAAAATCAAGGTGTTGGCAGGGCTGTGCTTCCTCCACAGTGTGCTCCTTCTTTACCTCTTCCAGCTTCTGGGGGCTCCTGGAATTCCTTGGCTTGGGCCAGCACACTCCTGGTCTCTGCGTCTGTCTTCACATGGCCTTCTTCCCTGTCCCTGTCTCTTCTGTGTCTGCGGATCATCTCCTCTTTTTATAAGGACAGCCATCATTGGATTTAGGGCCTACCCTAATTCACTCTGACCTCCACTTAATTACCTTTGCAAAGACCCTACTTCTAAGTAAGGTCACGTTCTGAGGTCCTGGGTGGATGCGAATTGTGGGGTGACACCATTCAACCCAATACAGGCCGCAACAACCTTTCCTGTTCCATTTCTGCTTCCAAAACCTTGTCATTCTCCGACTGTGAGGTGAAGTCTATGCCCCTTCCCTTTGAAATGGGTGGGCCTTTGTGACAGCTTCAACCAACAGAGAATGGCAGAAGTGAGGTGGTGTGGCTTCTGAGGCCAAGTCATAAGAGACATATAATCTCACCTGCCTCTCTCTCAGAATGAACCGCCCTGCTGTGAGGAAGCCCAGGCACACAGAGGAGACCACCCCTCTGCCCCAGCTGAGCTCCCAGCGACTGCCAGCACCCAGGTGCCAGGTGCGTGAGTGAGCCATCTGGGAAGGCGGTCCTCCAGCCCTCAGGCAGCTACCCCTGCTGGCCCTTCATGGAGCACAGACAAACCTTCCCTACCAAGCCTTGCCCAAATTGCAAATTTGTAAGTAGAATAAAGGTTGTTGTTTTAAACCACTAAGTTTGGGGTGGTTTTGTGTGCAGCATTACATATCTGGAATATGGAGCCTTGTCACTCCTCTCCTCAGTGTCTTCCTTTCTGCCTCTAACCTGTTAACCTGCATATTTCTTCCTCCATCCTGCCCTCACCTAGCTGGGCACCGAATTTTTTCACTCCGATTGCATCCTTAGTATCTTAACTGGTCTCTGGACTTTGGTCCCCACTTTCTTCATCCTACTAAGAGATCTCAGTTGTACATTTTGGTCTTGCCACTTATCCAACTCAAAATTCAGTGATGCCTCTCCATTGCTTGGAGCCTTTTCCTATATTCCTTAACTGAGAGATAAGACTTCATTAATCTGGTCTCAGTTTACCTTTGCTGCCTTATCTCTTACACCTTCTCTGTCTTTTTAGGCTTCCAACAAACTAGACTATTTACTTTTCCAAACACACCTTGAGCTCACTCTTCTGCCTCGATAAGTTGGTTTACTTTTTCAACATATAATAATGTTTTTTGAGCACCTATTCATGCCAGGTAGAGTGCAGGAAACAGGAATACAGGAACAACCCACAGTCCCCATCTTCCCACTTCATCTAACTGAAATTGTATCCATTTTCCAAGGCTCAGCTCCAAACCTCACCTCCTCTATGAAGCCTCCCCAGATCCCTTAGCTTAAATGATCTTTGCTTTCCTCTGAATTCTTCCTACATCTTCTTCCCCAAACAAACCAAATGACTTGCAGCTCTCTGACTACACCAATCTTTCCCAAGCCTCTTGGCCCTTGTGCATGCGGCATATTTTTCCTTCACCCTTTTCCACCTAGCTAACCCCCACAAACCTTCATACCTCAACTCAAATATCATTTTCTTTTGAGAAATTTTCTGTAATCCACTTGGTCTGGCTTAGGTATCCCGATGTATGATTAGTTAGGCCTGGAATGGATCCTATGTCTATCTCTGTGGCCTGGGAAGGCATGGACTGGGTCTTTTACTCCTGTATCCCATGTACCAGCCCACAGAGAGTGCACCATAAATATTTATTGAATGACTGAATGTTGAATACTTGGGGAACTCACTAGAAAAGTCTCAAAGACCTTTCAACATGGCTGGATATAGGGAAGGGATTTGGAAATGAGGCTTTGCTTAGCCATTAAATGTTCATAGCTGTATTTCAGTTTCCTTGAGTTGATTTTTGAGCTCAGCTCCAAGTAAAGGAACTCTCTACACACCCCTTCATTGGTGCCCAAGCATATTTTGGTAGTGAAGAAACATTTTAACTGGAAGACATTCAGTTTAACATTTTGCTAATTGTTCTTTGTCCTCTGTGTAAAAGTCTTATCTCTTTGACAAAATTATAAAATTTTCAAGTGTAGGAACTGCATATTCTATTTTGTTGTTGTTGTTGTTGTTCTCTCACAGCCCCTATTTTGTATTGGGAACACATAAACTCCTCAATATTTATTCAGCAGATTTTTGTGGGGAGACGTAACTAGCCCCCCAAATTACTGATGGTTTCCTTTGAAAATCACTGCTCTTATGCATACCAATCTACAAAGCTGCTTCCTTGCCTTGAATGGATAATGAGGCTCCTAGACTCGTTGGACTCTTGGAAGAAGCGAATTCTAAAGAGAACTGCATTCTGGGAGGGATCCTCCATCTCACACTGTTTAACTTGTCTTTCCTTTCGGGGATAAGATTGTGAACCCAGAGTTTCCTGGGATGTCATTATACATCCTGGGGTTTAATCATCCAAGACTTGCTCCACCCTGTGAAAGTGACCCTGGGGACCATGAAGACATTACTGTGGAGAGAGGTAGCTTCTTAAAAAAAGAATCCAAGTTTCAAGCGATAGTTAGATGACCTCTCTTAGGCTCTGATACTAAATCTGACACTCTTGAGGGCATTTGCTGAGGGAACCCATCATCGTTTTATTTTGTGTTTCCTGGGTGTTACTGAACATTATGACTCCAGGAGAAAAAAAAATACCATGACTAGTACTTGAAATGCTGGCACCTATGGTATCTTGAGTTAATGTTACTTGCAGCTTTATCCACGAACAATTCTGCCATGAAATACTCAGCTGTAAAAGAAACGAGACTACTGAGAAGGATTCCTTTGAGTGTCTCTGGCATGCAGAGAGGTGATGGGGATCTGTGTGCGTACGTGTGGGAAAGTGAGGGGGGATGATAAATAGTGTGCTACCTCTCCTTTAAGAGCATGTCCTTTTATTCCTGACACTTAAAAAGACACTGTCAAAAAGATGTTTTACTGATTTGACTTTCTGTGCAGGAGAACGTGCAACAGTTACCTAGTAAGTGGTTTTATAGGGAGTTTCACCCACACGTTATAATAAACTGAGCCCGAAGATAACATATCTTTTGTGCTTTTACAGTGCTTGGATGATAACTGTGAAAAATTATCTAGTGGAGGTTAGCAAACTGTACCTGTGGTCTTTTTCTCATGACCTCTGTATGATAAAGTTTACTATCTTGGAGCATGATGCATTGTCAAATAATAGGTTTGCTTGTCTGGCCAACAAGAAGTAATTGAGGAGTGTTATAGTTTTACAATCCATGTTTCAATGACTCTGCTGCTTTTGAGTTGTTAGACCTGAACAAAATGGGTCAATGTTGAAAGAATAAAGTTTTTTTTCTCCCCCCCATCTCCTACCTTTTTATGGACGTGTTTTGAAAGGGAAGGATGGGACGTAGGCCTTGACTAGGATAGTTCTCTGCCTTGGCATCCCCAGCTTCCAATTTAGGGCTTGAGGTGGGAGATCTTAGTTCTTCTAGCTTAATGACTGAGAGCAAATTTGGATTTCACCTACAACAAATATCTATTGAGCACCCTTTTATTCCTTCTGTCCTTGTATGCCTTTTGTCCTGATTTTGGTTTAAAGAGTCTTTGGACCTCAGATCTATGTCTTTAAGGAACAATCTCCCCCTCACATTCTCAAGACTTACTGGGAGCAGGGGCGCCTGGGTGGCTCAGTCGTTAAGCGTCTGCCTTCGGCTCAGGTCATGATCTCAGGGTCCTGGGATCGAGCCCTGTTGGGCTCCCTGCTCAGTGGGGGGAGCCTGCTTCTCCCTCTCCTTCTGTCCCTCCACCCCCACTAGTGCTCTCTCTCTCTCTCTCAAATAAATAAATAAATAAAATCTTAGGGAAAAAAAAGACTTACTGGGAGCAAATCAAAGCTTGGGTGACCTGGCTGAGCTGGTGCAAGTGTCATATTAAAGAATGTTTGATTTTGCCACATTCCAATTTCTTTTGGGCTGGGTCTCACCCAGCTTTTTACAGAGTGTGTTACATAGAATACTAGTTCCATGAGATGCTCTGTGGTGAAGTGACTTTGGGAAACATAGCACACCTAATCTAAACCCTTATTTTAGTGCCTCATGATGAACATTAGCATACGAAAGGCTTGAGGAAGTCCAATTGTAGAAAAGCACCTTCACTCTAGCATTTCCCAAAGATGATCATGGAATCCCACCCCACCCCCAACGCCCTGCCGAACTAGTGTGCTGCACAATGTATTTGGGGAGAATTTAAAACAAATTGAGGTTTTGGTGATTTATGAATATAGCCATCATTCTTTCCAGAAAGAAACCATTGGGAGGCCAATCACTGCTTAGCAACCTCCCTTCCCCCACCCAGTATATATACACATATACTTAGAAGTGTTATTATTGTTGTTTTAAATAGGGCTATGATGGGGCACCTGGTTGGCTCAGTCGGTTGAGCACCTACCTTCAGCTCAGGTCATGATCCCAGGGTCCTGGGATTGAGCCCCGCACTGGGCTCCCTGCTCTGCGGGAAGCCTGCTTCTCCCTCTCCCTCTGCCTGCCGCTCCCCCCTGCTCGTGCTCTCTCTCTGTGTGTCAAATAAATAAATAAAATCCTTAAAAAATAAATGAATAAATAAATAGGGCTATGAAGATGAAAAACTGAGAGCTTCCTCACGTGTTATTTCATTGTTATGGGGGCCAAAGAGCTTTTTAAGATAAGTGACTAGGATTTATATTTGTGTAAGAATGTTTGATGGACTTGTTTGTGTTTGCTGATGATGGTGGTTACTAAAGATGCAAGGAGGGTGTAAAGGACTGGTATCTAAAATATACAAAGAACACTTAAAACTCAACAGGAGGAAAACAAACAACTCAACTAAAAATTGAGCCAAAGACCTTAACAGACACCTCACCAACAAGATAATAGAGATAGCAAATAAGCATATGAAAAGATTCTCCACTTCATATGTCATCAAGAAAGTGCAAATTAAAACAACAATGAGGTATCACTACACATCTATCAGAATGGCCCAAATCTGGAACACCGGTAACACCAATTGCTGGCGGGGATACGGAGCAACGGAAATTCTCATACACTGCTGGTGGGAGTACAAAACAGCACCACCACTTTGGAAGACAGTTTGGCATTTCTTACAAACTAAACATACTCTTACCATATGATCTAGCAATCATGCTCTTGGTATTTACCCAAAGGAGTTGAAAACTTATTTCCACACAAAAACCTGCACATGTATGTTGATAGCAGCTTTATTCATAATTACCAAAACCTAGAATCAACCAAGATGCCCTTCAGTAGATGAATGGATAAACAAACCGTGGTTCATCCAGACAGTGAAACATTTATCAGCACTAAAATGAAATGAACTATCAAGCCATGAAAAGACATAGAAGAACCTTAAATGCATGTTACTAAGTGAAAGAAGCCACACTGAAAAGGCTACATATGTATGATTCTGACTATGTAACATTCTGGAAAAACTATGAAGACAGTAAAAAGATCAGTGGTTACCATGGGTTGGGGTGGGGAAGGGATGAATAGGAGATGCACACAGGATTTTAAGGGCAGTGAAAATACTCTGTATGATACCATTAATATAGATACATGTCATTATACATCTGTCCAAACCCATAGACTATATGGCACCAAGAACAAACCCTAAAGTAAACTCTGGGCTTGGGTGATAATGATGTGTCAATGTAGGTTCATCAGTTGTAACAAATGTACCATTCTGGTGGGAGGTGTTGATACTGGGGGGGAGGCCATGCATGTTGGGAGGGTATGTGGGAAATCGCTGTACTTTCCCCTCAATTTTGCTGTGAACCTAAAATTGCTCTAAAAAAATAAAGTCTTAGAACAAAAAATGCAAGGAGGGGCCTACTGGATCTGGAGGTGAATTTATTCTGAAGAACAAGTATTAAGTGTGATTAGCCAAATTCAACAATAGGGCTGTGGGGGTCCTTCTCCAGTGGCCTGGCTGCTACCTGCATGCAGCACCCCAGTGGAGGCAGTCTCCCTGCAGAAGGACAGCTGTGTGTATAGTTCAATCAGCTGTGACACAGCTTTGGAATACCTCTAAGATATGCTAATGTAGGGGAGGACGGCTGTTAGATAGCCCAGCATACAGTGACAATTACAGGGACCCAAGGAGTGTGATTCAGTCAGTATCCAAGGGGTGGACAATGATGGTGGCTTGGGCAGTGGTCTGGAGGAGTGTGAAGATGGGCCTCAGAGATACAGAGTGGCAGCTGTGTGGCATGTGGGAAGCAAACAGGATTGAAATGGGAGTGCTGTGGCCTCTCCCCCACCCCCACAGGGCATTGGGAATCTTGAAAGTGGGCCTTGGGACCAACCAAAGCTAGCTCTACTATATTTAGCAGAACTTACTTTTACCAGAGGGTAAAGGCCATGGACATCCTTCCCATTACTTCGGTAATTATGTTCCCAGCCAATCCAGCCCAACTGTTTCAGACAAACAGAAAAGAACCTCAGGGAATGCTGTTGGGACATCATCTAAGAACCCATAAGACAGTTGTATCAGTTATCTATTGCCGTGTAACAAATTACCCCAAATCTCAATGGCTTAAAACAATAATATATATCTCACAAACCTGGTAGTGGCTTAGTTGGGTGATTCTGCTTCAGAGACTCTCATGTGGTCAAGAAGTTGGCTGAGGCTGCAGTCTTCTGAAGCTTTGATGGGCAGGAAGATCCACTTTTAAGATGGCTCCCTCACAAGGTTGGGGGTAATATCCTGGCTAGCTATTGGTAGGAGGTCTGAGTTCCTCAACATGAAAATCTCTCCATAGATCTGCCTGAATGGCATCATGATGGCAGCTGGTTTTCCTCAGAGTGAGTGATCCAAGAAGAAGGCCACAGTGCCTTTTATCACCCAGCCTTGGAAGTCACATACTTCCCTTTGTTAGAAGTGTGTTACTAAGTCCAGACCACACACAAGGAGATGGGTATTAAGCTCCACCTTTTGAAAAGAGAAGAAGTGAAGAAATTGTAGACATATTTTAAAACCACCACAATGGTGGTTCACTTGTATTTAATCCCCTCAAGAGGTTAAAGGGTTAACAAGGACATTAGGAAGCCTATGAGAGAAGGACTTTATTTGGAGAAAGGTGTGGATAAATTTGCTGGCCTGCCCAGAGGTGAAATCTATTGTGAGTCATAGAAATTCTTTTTTATTTATTTTGAAATCAAAAGATGGGCTCCAGACATGACTGCTTGTTAAATTGGATGAAATTAAAAATAGCTTAAATGTTTGAGAAGAGGGGGGAGCTGATTAGTTCTCAGGATATATTAAATGTCCTCACATGAGAAGGGAGTCAGCTATTGGGAAGGGCTGCTTTGGAAAACATATGCCGTGTCAAACTCCGCCAGCAGATGCAGAATCTGCTGCTAAAGTTAGCTCCCTGAGAACAGAGCTGGATGGGCTGCCATCACAGATGTCTCTGGAACCAGCACCCGAGACAAATATAATTCTTACCACTGGAAAGCAAGGCCTCACACAAGAGCCTTCTCGCCCTGGTGGAGGGCTTGGAGGGAGGTGCGAAGGCAGATTTATGACCCCAAATGTTGACTCTTCTGTGATTCTTCAGGATAACAGATGATTTTGAAGCCATGAGGCATCCTGGTATTTTGCATTTCTAAATTTGAGAATCCCTCATAAGGTGAATTCACGTTACCTTAAGCGGAACCCATGCTATGTAAAAATCCAAGGCCTGATTGGAAAAGTTTTGAAATGTGTATTTTGAGATTTATAGTCTGAAATGTTGGAAGCAGAGGAGTGTTCCAAATGCCTAAAACAGTAGAGGGGGAGTTAGAAAACCACAATAATGAGAAATGATTTAAATTATTTCATTAGCGCAAGAACCAAATGCTTTCCCCAAACAAGAAGGGGACCCAGTTTCATGGCCGATGATAGACGAATGATGTCATGTGCTGAGCTTCCAGTACATTACAGAGCAGGATTTCTCCAAAGTGGGTTTCACAGAATTTAGTCTCCAGGGATGCCTCACAAAAGAAGGATTCTCTGATAAATAATGCCGGGGAATGATGCAAACATAGTCCCCCTCTTGGAGGGTCACGGGGCACATCAGCCTTCTAATGGCCCTGAGAAGCCCTTAAATGAAGACATCTACTTAATTTTGTTTAGCTCCTTCATTCCCAAACATATAACCATGGATTTTTTTTCTCCTCTATATTCAATTAACCTCTAGCTCCTATTTCTACCTTTTTAGAGTATCAGCTCCACATGGGCAGGTCTTTGTTTTATTCAGGATTATAACCCCACAGCCTGGAACAGTTCACAAAGGCACCGTGAAGTAATAGAGCTGAAGCTCCGGGATGCCCCTTCCAAGGCCCAGAACCTACTTTTGTATTCACAATTCTGTGTTCTTTCTATTAGAAGAAACCTCTGTGATTGTTAGCAGCTTCAGGTCCCACAAAACCTAGATCTGCCCCTGTCTGGGACACATGAGGTGCTCAATAAATCATTATGGAATAAAGGAATAAACGACTGGATGCTACAAAACCAGCGTTCCTTGGAATACACATTGGGAAGCACCTTCGTAGAGACAGGAGACTATGGCAGGAGGGCCCAATGGTTACTGTTCACATTAGATTGAGGAGATGGGAGACAGGAATAAAATCTCACCTGGGAAAGAAAATTACTGCAAAATATTGGAGTTGGAAATAAAGTCCAATTGATTTACGATGGATGATAAGGGCTTACTGATGTCTTGTGTTCTCACCAGTTAGGATTTATCTGATACGGCGTTAGAGAATTTCATTATGAGGGCTTAGAGGGCCAACAAAAATCACAATGCTGTATTTAGTCATCTCACTTAGCCACGGAGGTTCCCGAGAAGCCAAGTCCTGGTGCTCCTGAACAGAGACCGTCGGTAACTCCCCGTGCAGGCCACTGCCTGCCAGCCTGCAGTGGGGTCCCTCTCCGATGCGGCAACTTGGATTCTGACAGTGTTGGATGGTGACCAGAGTTCCACAAAACCCAGGGGCTGTCCTGTTCTGACCCTTCCACCAGTTTTACCCCCTTTCAGTTCTGAATGTAGGTTTGACCCTTAAGGAATGAGGCAGATTTTTAATAGTTCCACCAGACCTCACATGTCCAGATGAACATTGTCTTTTAAAGACGGTACTTTAGGGAGCGGTGCACAGGCTCCAATACAGCTGTTACTAATAAAAATGTTGGGGCCCTCTTTTAGAATTGCCACTGTGTCGATTTTGAGGCGCATGAGATAAATCCATCCCCGTGGCCATATGTTGCTTTTGACCAAAAATGGTCTTACCCAGCTTATCTTGCAAAATGGCCCTGCATATTCAGCTGGCTTGATTTTAGAATCACTTTAGGATTTTTATTCAAACTCAAATCCACTGTCAAAAGACAAAAATTTGCCAGTACTGAGATCATTCCAAAATCTATGCCATGTGGCCTGAAAGTAACTCCCCAAGAGGAGACCAAAACCAGTTTCAGCAAGGACAGCGTGGGAGCTTCTGGGAGGGCTAGCGTCATGGGGATAGTCTTTGCTGTCATTTGTCAAGTTCTAATAGCGTTTTGAAAGTTCTGATTCTGAATCCTGGCTACTCATCAGAATCACCTGGAGAGTTTTAAAAACCTCTCTCCAAAGGTTCAGATTCAACTGGTTTGAAGTGGGGCCGAGGCATTGATTTTGTATTTGTGTGTGTGTGTGTGATTTGAATGTGCAGCCAGGATTAACCTCTTTGTTAAAGAATCAATCTTATTAACTTTAGTCACAGCTGTTCCTGTTTAATTTTTCTGTTGAGATAAAAATCTGTTGTGACTAGGCCAAGAGGCACCACTGAAGGTTAATCAGATGGGGGACGTTTGGGGGGGCTGAATTGTCATTAGCAAAACTGGCACTGTGTGCCACAACCACTAGAGGGCAGACTCTAACACTTATTGATAAATGTGCAAAGAAAGTAGCTTTCAAGAAAAACAAAAACCAAAAAAAACTCCAGGAAACAAAAGGAAAAGTGGTCTGAGTTTTTCTTTGTGATCAGATCCTCCCCTTAAGTGCCTCATTTTACCAAGTCTCCTAAATGCCATGATTTCTTCAAAGGTACCAGTCATGGACCTGCCATTGCTAACTATGGAAAGGGGACTGGCAGAGAAAGAAAAGCTACTGATGTATTTTGAGCTCTGTGGTGTGTCAGACACCATATTGAGCACATTGCATCCATTATCTCATTTAATCCTGTATAACCCTATGAAACAGCAGATGAGGAAATTTTTTATGGATTTCTGAGGCTAGAGAGGCAAAGTCACTTGCACAGCATTACACAGCCATGAGGTATTTTAAAAATATATCTTATTTATTTGAGAGAGAGAGAGCATGCAAGAGAGAGCACAAGTGGTGGAGAGGGAGAAGTAGGCTGCCCATCAAGCAGGGAGCCCAATGTAGGACTCGATCCCAGGACCCTGGGAACATGACCTGAGCTGAAGGCGGACACTTAACCAACTGAGCCACCCAGGTGCCCCACAGCCATGAGGTATTAACAATAGATCATAGTTTCAAATCCAGGTCTTTTTGGTTTCTAAGGCCATGCTCTTTCTTTATTCACACAACCTTTCTGGGGACAGATGGTGTTTAGGTATGTGAATTTTCATTTTTGTTTTTGTCATCACAGATCAGATGGATTAAAGTGAGTGGTGGTACTATTGTCATTCTTGTCAGAATGACTGTAAGTGATGTGTATCGCAACTGCAGATGTACCATCTTCTATAGATGAGGAGAATCAAATTTGTTGTCCAAATACCAGCTGTGAGATTTAGAGGAAGAGCTCTGGGCTGTAAATCTTTGTGGAAATGGTCCACTTATGCCCTATGTGCCCTGAGAGAATAAAAGCTCTGAGGGCAGGGCTCTATCTTAGTTACCTACTGCTCAGCAGGTCATAGATACACAAAAATATTCATCAAATATCCCAGTTAGGGAATGAATGAATGTAAACATAATGAAAGTTTTGAGATCTAAATTGTATTCTTGGATCTAAAACAGCCATTGTATAAGTCTTGTCTCCTCCCTGGACCACAGCTTCCTTATCAAATGAGCTGAAGTGATGGTTCTAGCTGATACGTAAGATTCCTTCCAGATCCAACACTTCTAGGCCTCAGCTTTTATCCCCTCGTTGGATAGACAAATATGAGGAGGGGCTCTAGGCTTCAGCTCTGGTGTCAGAGATCTCCAGACAGGGAAGTGGTGGGAGAGACCCTCAGAACATGATGTGGAGAAACCCCACCCTACTTGCTGATGGTGAGGAGGCCTGAACATGGGAACAGGAAGCAACAAGAGAGGAACCGGGAAAGCATACTCACAACTTTAAATGAGTATTTGTTGCTTTATCTTTTAAAATAAAAAAAGAGATAGTGGGGCTCTAGAGGTTGAATTCTTTATATGAATTAAGTTTAATTACCAAATTTCACCATGATCTGAAGGAGAGGGGATTGGTTTCATTCTTTGCTTTATATATTAAGTCATGGTAAGGGAGGCTCAATTTCTCCCATCCTTGGCTTCCCTTACTGCCATCTAGGGCTGAGCCATCTATGTGGGACTGTCAGTGAAGGTAGAACCTGGAAAGAGGGACAGGGAGGGCATTGCTTATTACACTGGCTTAAAAGAGCTATTTCAACAAGTTCTCTACACATGCCTCAGCCTCCAGAAAGCTGGTTTCTGTAGAGTGTGCAGCACATACTGTGCCTTCATCATGTTCAAAGGGTCTGTGTAAACACACACTGATCACCAATAGATACTTTTGAAAGATTAATTTAGGGGCGCCTGGGTGGCTCAGTTGGTTGGGCGACTGCCTTCGGCTCAGGTCATGATCCTGGAGTCCCGGGATCGAGTCCCGCATCGGGCTCCCTGCTCGGCAGGGAGTCTGCTTCTCCCTCTGACCCTCCCCCCTCTCATGCTCTATCTCATTCTCTCTCAAATGAATAAATAAAAAAAAAAAAAAAAAAAAATTAATTTAGTTCTTATGGACTTTCTGATTTGTCTCCAGACACACCAAAAATAACTTAATTTCTCATCCTGTTAATGAGCATAATCACAAAAGCACGTGGAGCATGGCTTTGCATCATCAAGGGAGGAACCTCCCAGGGAGATACCCTCAAACCCAAGTAGAATATAATTGAGAAGATATATTGGTCATTTTTTTCCCACCTATGGAGGAGGAGCTTAATAATTCAAGACCAGCTTTCTGAATTCAGCCCTTATTTCTGCCACAACCAGCTCAACTTTCATTCATTCAAAATGTGGTAATACTAGGTAAAAGTCATTAGTTCCTGACTATGTGTCAAACATGTTCTAAGCACTGTAGAGCTATTAATTAATTTAATTATCACAACAATTTTATGAAGTAAGTACTATTATTGTCCCTATCTTATGGATAAAGAAACAGGGAAAAGAGATGTCAAGTAACTTACACAAAGGCACACAGTAAGTGGTGGAGCCACTGGTTTCAGGGTTTGTACTCTGAACCACTATACTATAGACCCTCTCAAAAAACATTTAGTAAGCACCATTGTACAATGGACCAGGACAGCCTTCAGAGTGTCAGGCTTCAGAGTGCCAGGCCAAACAGGCTGGGCCAAACAGAGTGTCAGTGTCCCAAGTATGCCAGGAGTTAGGAGACACACGAAGAGTGGAAGCAGAAGCTCAGTTGTATGGACTAGGCATAAGAGATTGGAGATAGTTGTGAGAGGTCATGGCTCCATGGACATGCAGGCCTTTAGAAGCTCTCTCCAGGAGTAAGGCATAGACTACCCCAGCTCCCTGTAGGTTGAGACTGCCCCGACCTCTGCTGCTTACCACCATCTCATTGGCTCAGGCCTTGGGGAGGACAGCTGTGAGGTGAAGGTCTTGGTAAGGTCAGCTTGCCATGCTGGGATAGGCAGGGACAGTTTTCTGTCCATGAGAAATTTGGGTTGCCCAGAGTTCCTGGGGCTCCATGCCTTCTTGACCTTCTGGAGCTCATGTCATTCTTCCAGTGCTGGGAGATCATGAGTAAGAGGAAAAGTCAACGTCACTCTTTTCCCTGTAGCTTTGTGTCAGGGGCAGAAGATTTCATGGATTAGGGTCCCTTCTAAAAGCCATTGATGTGGCTGGGCTAGATTTTTTTTTTTAAGATTTTTTATTTATGTATTTGACAGAAAGAGAGAGAGAATGAGGGAGAACAAGTAGGCAGAGCAGCAGGCAGAGGGAAAGGGAGAAGCAGGCTCCCCAGTAAGCAAAGAGCCTGACACAGGGTTCGATCCCAGGACCGTGGGATCATGACATGAGCCGGAGGCAGATGCTTAACTGACTGAGTCACCCAGATGCCCCTCTTTTTTTTTTTTAAACCAAATTAGCATTAGTTTTATTTAAGTTGTTAAGGGAAAAAAACATACTTCGTAAACAAATATATTAAATATGACATACTAGACACTGTCTAGTGTGGTGACAAAATATATTTTAGTGTAGATTGAGATGTATTTATCCATTATGGCCTATAAACACACACACATTTTCTTGATCTGCTGTTAGAAATTTTTATATATTACATATGAAAATAAACTTAAAAAAAATTCCAGTGTAGTTAACATATAGTGTTACATTCATTTCAGGTATACAATATAGTGATTCAACAGTTCCATGTATTACTCAGTGCTCATCAAAATAAGTGTACTCTGAATCCCCTTCATCTATTTCACCCCCCACCCCCCACCCTGTACTAGATATTTAATTCTTTCCTCCAGATCTCTGCCTTCACCTGTGTCCTCGGAAGGCAACCTTGGCCGACTGATCACCTGGTTCCTTTGTGTTCTAGGTTGGCCAAGAGGAGTCACGGGCAGGCAGTCAGAAAGCTGGAGGAGAGAGCTCTGGTTCGGGTAGGGGTTGTATCCCTCTGCGAAGTTAGCTCCAGCCAGGGGACCCCTCCTTATGTGGGGCCTCCAGGTCTCACTGAAACCTCTAGGTTTCAGCAATTCCTCCCCTGGCCCCTTGAGGGGAGGGATGGAAACCGCTGCCCTCTCTGGCTGCAAGCTGGGGCCTTCACACTCATTAGGGTTCCCTTACCTCTGATTACACCTCCCTAAAGAGGCCCTTCATTCAACGCTTCAGTCAAACCCTTCTAAGTGGCTTCTGATTCCTTCCAGGGCCCTGCCTGGTATCTGGTCCTTGCCCCTTCTATCACAGTTGTCTCAACTCCAGGTCTGATCCCTGATCTGCTGAAGCTGCTTGGCCTGCTTCTGGCTGCTAGTGCACTCCTGGGAACACCCACACTCTTATCCTGGGACTTCTCTCCTCCGGCCTGCCACACAGTTCCATCTGTCCCCAGCCATCCCCTACTTTACTGGCTTTCTGCTCTGAAGTTTCTGTCCTGACTCCTGACTCTAGTTCCTTATAATAGATCAAATATATCTATGAAGCTCCTGCTATGCCTGGCATTATACTAAATGCATTTATACCCATTATCTCATTTAATTCTTATAATTGTCAGATGCGGTTAGTATTATACTAAGAGATGAAAAAAAAAACAAGCTTCTGTTGCTTCTGCCTGATGAGCATAATTTCCCCCTTTTCTGCTAATAGCATTCCCAGTTTCCTTTGGGAAACCACTCCTCCCTCACTCTCAGCCTTTGTGATTTAGGTGATGCCAACCCCACCCAGCTCCCTGGCCAGTTAGAGACACTGTGATGGGCTCGGACATGTGCAGATCACCTATGTTGGACCAATCAGAGTTAACTCTGGGTCTCCAGTTAGGAGAATCAGAAAAAGGGCTCTCCTTCTCTGGGGGAGTTGCTAAATAGGGAGACTATAAGCCCTGCTGGTGAACTTGCTGCTCCTGATGAGAGAATCCACCTGGGACAGATGCCAACTCTGGAGGGAAGCAGAGTCAAAGACTCAGACGTAGCCATGTGGTTGTATACAGTCATTCTTGAAGCTAGTCGACATCTTAAACTTCTGGGTTGGGGCAAATCAGTAAATTCCATTTGTAATTTAAGCTAATTTGAGTTGAGTTTCCATCTTTTGCAACCATAAGTAAGTAACCTTAGCATCATACATCTGGTAACTGATGGAGCTGGGCATTGAACCCAGGTTTGCTGGAGAAACCTGAGCTAGGTCCTTCAAGGGCCTGAGAATACTAATGGTGGTGAAAGCTGCAAATGTTCAGCATTCCTCCCTAGTGATTTTCATTTAGACCTGAAGCAGGTTGCATGAAATGGACCATTTCTTGCCTGGCTGTGATCCTGCTTCCAAGTGGTAGAGTAATAGCTATCATGTCCATTTTTAGGACCTCACTGGGAGCTCTACAGTCTTCCTCAAAGAAACTTGAGTTCTGTGGCTAATTGATTCTTAATATACATTTCCCCTCTTTCCTTAGTAATAGAACCTTTTACATTTAGTTGTTTGCATGGCTATCCTGAATAAAGACCGTAGTTCTTGCTATGGCCGTGTGACTAAATTCTAACCAATGGGATGCAAGCATAAAAGATATGTGCAACTCCTAGGCACTATCCTTTTTTTTTTTTTAAAGATTTTATTTATTTATTTGAGAGAGAGAATGAGATAGAGAGAGCATGAGAGTGGGGAGGGTCAGAGGGAGAAGCAGACTCCCTGCCGAGCAGGGAGCCCGATGTGGGACTCGATCCCGGGACTCCAGGATCATGACCTGAGCCAAAGGCAGTCGCTTAACCAACTGAGCCACCCAGGCGCCCCCTAGGCACTATCCTTAAGAGAAAAATATGCACGTCCTCCAGCAGTTGATCCTTTATGTTGACTATAGATGATTGCTGGACCCAAGCAGCCATATTGGGGCATGAGGCAGAAGCCATGTGTTAAGTATGGTGGAGCAACAAGATAGAAGGAGCTTGGGTCCTGGATGATCATTAAGTTGCCATGTAAACCAAACTGTCTACATTTATATGGGGAGAAATAACCTTTTCTTCTATTTATGCCACTGGTTTGGTGGCGTTGTTGTTGTTGTCATCACTACTGACAGCTGAAGCAAAGCCTAAATAATACAGATCCTTTTTGTAAGTCAGATTCTGGGGAGGACAGGAGCCTTTCACAGCTTTGGAGACAGATCAGCGATGGTTCCTGAAAAGAGTCTGGGTCCTTATGAATGTCAGTGACTGACCAGAGGTGGGTTTATGTGATGCTAAAGATTTTTAGGGGCCTATCCCAGAATGGTATTTTTATGTTTGTAATTTGTATTGTTTTTCTTCAATATTACAAATTTCAGACTCCACAAAACCTGGATCTAGTGATGGCACAGACTGTTGTTTTTGCCTTGATTTACAAGGGCAGGATTTGGGGGCACTTCAGGTCATTTTAGGGAGGAAGGTCTGACCTTGTGCCTAAGACCTCCTCTTCCCTGTCTCTGACTCCCATCCATCCTGTAGGTTCTCTCCCAAATCTTGTCTCTTTCGGGAAGCCTTCCCTGAATGTCAGAACCAGCTTGTATCTTTTTCTCCCCTCACTAAATGGCCTCAGGGATCACCTCATTTCCTTTTTTGTTCTCAGCTGGGTATTGCAGAAGGAGCACTGATCTTGGAATCAGAAGCCCTGGACTTGAGGCCTGGCTCGACTTCTAACTAGACCTAACACTTCAACAAAGTAATGGGCTCACTGGGCTTCAGGTTTTTCATCTTTTCTGAGGGAATGGTAGCACTTGCATCAACCAGTCAGCCAGAGGATTAAATTAGATAAAATATGTGTAATTGCTTGATTGATGATGAAGTGTGATAATATTATTGATTACTAGTATCATAATACTAATCCCTAAGGGTTGTGCTCTTCTTTTAGCTTTAATGGTATCTGATGAGCCATACAGACACTCAATCACCTGCTATTGTATATTGTTATCTAATTGTTTTGTGTGTCCAATTTAATTTTTCCAAGTAGATTGGCAGGTATGAGACATCAAGGACAATGCTTTGTAACCTCTGGGCACCTGGAGTAGGGCTGGGCATGTGGAAAACATTTTAGACACAAAAGGGGGCATAGAGGGCATTCAGAGTTGCTATCCAACCAAAAGATAATTTGTTGGTAAATGTACTGTTGTCTTGAGGCTGGCTCTTCACTGTATTATTATCAGGAGCTGATTGGACTTGGGGAGGCAGACTCAAATCAGAGAAGCTCACAGGAGACTGATGTATAGCAGCCAGATATCTTCTTAATAGTTTAAAATAAAGAACTGCTTTTTGATCACTGAAATCCTCGAGCTTCCTGCCTAGCCCCTTCCTGACATCTGTGCTTGGGAGGCCAGATTTGTCTTAAAAAGTCTGTTTGGTGAGCCTGGAACAATGGTGTGGAGAAGTGGACTGTTTGTGGGGAATATTCAGTCTTGCCCACTGTGTGGCTTCATGAGCCACTTCTGCCCCAGAGTCCACTTCTCCAGGGAATAGGAAGTTCACATTCCCTTGACTTAGTGCCTCTCCCACCTGAACACCCAATGAATAAACAGAGTCAATTTCCCACTCCAAAGACTTCTCTTTCTATGTTCCAGGCTTTCTCCTAACTAGGTACAATATCATTGATTTTTGTGTCTGCTTATTAAATCACAATTGTATTCAATTCTGCTTCCCCAAGTGTCTTAGTCAACTCAGGCTGCTACTACAAAATATCATAGACTGGGTGGCTTAACAGAAATTTATTTCTCATAGCTCTTGAACCTGGGAGTTCAAAATCAAGGTGTCAGTTTGGTTCCCAGTGAGAGTCGTCCAGGATGCTGACAGTCTCCCTGCTGTATCCTCAACATGGTAGAGAGGGAGAGAACCCTGGGGTTTCTTTCTCTTCTTATAAGGACACTAATCCCTCCATGAGGGCTCTCCTCTCAGGACCTCATCTAAACCTAATTACCTATAAAAGAC
Source organism: Neomonachus schauinslandi (assembly GCF_002201575.2). Classification (NCBI taxonomy): domain Eukaryota; kingdom Metazoa; phylum Chordata; class Mammalia; order Carnivora; family Phocidae; genus Neomonachus; species Neomonachus schauinslandi. The sequence goes on from NC_058412.1 coordinate 60,144,094, forward strand.
CCCACCTCCTAATACATCACATTGGGGAGTTAGGGCTTCAATATAAGAAATTTGGCAGGGAGTGGGGGGAGGCGCAAACATTCAGTCCATATCAATTATCAATTGGGGTTTGAGAGTCCCAAACTTCTCAATCTCTTGGCTTTCTCCCACAGATGGATAATCATACCCAATATATGCAACTTAAAAAAATTGTTTTAACTCTTTTAACTCTTTCAGAGAAACCTGATTTTAAGTTCTTGAGGATACCTCATTGCCATCCCTCCTGGAATCAGGGATTCTGGGACTACTCTTACATGGGATAACTGAATAATGTTTGTGGTGTTGGTCACTGGACCCTGTCCTGTCTTCTAGACTTATTGGCAAGGACCTACTTGTTGATTTTTATTGCCACCTCTTTTCAGCCCACCTGAAATGGATCATCTGAAAATTTACCCAGTCCTGAGCCATAATCCAATGCAGTTAAAAGGCACTTTTTCTCCTGCTGAGAAATTAACACCTTCTCTTTTGTCCCAACTTTCTGGGATCATTTCCAATATGTCCTGGCTGGGAGTTAATTAAATCTGTGTTGACACATACTCAATTTCAAGTGGCTTTGCACATACAGGAAACCTGTTGAAATTTTCCCTTTTGAGTCCAAACCCACTGATCTATCCCTTTATCCCAGTTTTCCGGGTAAGTGTTCCACTTGTCAGGAAAGGATGGAATTTCAAGTGGGAAATTAATGGGATTCCCCACCCTAAGAAAATCATGGTTTCCTACTTTCCTATAATGCTTCCCAAATTTCGAGACATGTCTTCTGTGTGAAACCTGCTCTTTTCTATTAAAACAACTGGATTTATGATTACAGGAAGCCCTCAGAGCAGGGCAGAGGCAAATAACAAGCAAGGTTAGAATCCTCAACTCCACAGCAGCTGTTTCAAGAACACAGTACTCAAAACCAGAGTCAGAAGATCTAAATGTAGGTCAAGTAATTTTAAATTCCGATTGGATATTGCAAATGCACAGCCGGGAGCTTTTTTTTTCCATCAAGAGTTAGAGACTTGGGTGGCTTACAGGAAAAGCTATTAGCAGCAACATCTAGAGTCTTTGGTTCACCCCAAGAGGCACATGTTAGTCTCATCTGATGCTATATGCTTATTTTAGTGTCCGGAGCATGGTTGGTGAACATCCAGGGAGAGAGCATCTTTCCACGCTGAGCTGTGGCCACCGTGCTAAAATTCCTACATATGTTGGTCCTCAACATAGCTAGTTTGTCAATGTTGCTGTGTTATACTTTGGGGCCGAGGTTGCAAACTAGCAGCTGTGGGCTGTATTTGGACTGCAGGTATGTCTTGTTGGGCCTGTAGGGTATTCATTCTTTTTAGAAAATGAGCTAACTTAAAAAAAATTAGAACGTTTTGTACAAAAATCATTATTTGTGGTTTTGTTTTGTCTGTTTGTTTTGAAAATTTGGGTGCTCTGGTCACCCTAGCATCACTGCTTGGTAACAAAGAGCTGTTGCTGAGTGGGGCTGCCCACTTTGGATGGGATGTATATCTCCGGTTTGCCAATTCCCATATGGCTTACTTCATTCATTTACATTTTCTGCTATATATAAGAATTTGCCACTCTGCCATCAAGTAATGTTCTACACAAATGGCCTGGTACTCTTCAACAGCATAGGATAGATGATCATGGCCCCTGTTGGATGGGAAGATGCAAGTTATTCTCAGCTATTTACATGTAAGTCCAGAAGGAGTGTGTCAGAACAGTTGGCCTTGAGAAAATGAGTCAAGAATTATAGAGTAGGTTTTTTGATGAAGTGATGGGGAAGGAAAATTGAGGTGTAGAGTAAGGGCGGGAAAGAAAAGGGGTGCCTCTGAGACCTGGGGAGGGTCATACCAGAAGGGAGAAAGGAAACTGAAACTTTTGCAAAGAGGACTCTGAAAAAGCATTGGGTTGTCTGGGATTACGCCAAGCAAGAGGCTATGACCATGGGATGTTGTGCATCATTATTTGAAACAGTCTCTTCTCCTCAGGAGACTGTATTCCTTCAAGTCCAGAGCCATGGACAGAGGCCCTGTTCCATTCATTTCTGTGTGATAGTGTCCACACTAGGGGCTCAGTAAATGGCCTTCAAATGGGACTGAAACCTATGCCTGTGCATGTGCATGCACATGCATGTGTGTGCATGTTGTGTGCATGTGCGTGCACATATCTGAGTGTGGGAAGGGGCAGGTTGAAGGAGTGGATGAAGGGGGGACATTAACAGAGACAGAGAGGAAAAGAGGAAAAGCATCTTGGGAATATATAATACATGCCAAGAAATACAGGGCTTTGTCATCAAGATGACAATGGTTCATTGAGAAATATTTCTCCTCCCTTCCTAAGGACAAGGAATTGTGACGGTTAGTGGATTGCATTCTTGCCCCTAAGGCCCAGGAATGCACAGTGACAGCTCTGAGTAAGGAAGGCTGCGGTCAGCAGCCTCACTCGGTGAATCACTGGATATTCACCAACCCTCCTCTGACATTCATTTTCTTTAAATTTGTCCCTGTTTCTAACTCCGAATACTCTCAGCACATCACGTGGCACAGAGGGGGCAGTGAAAGGCAATGTGGCAGTGTGGGTAAGACCATTGGACCTGAAGTCAAACAGACCTGGGTTCAAGTTTGCCCCACACCACCCCTTCCTTGCCTCCCCTTAGCTGTGTGGCCATGGGCAAACTGCTTGATAGCTCTGCTTTGGCTTCTTTGCTGAAAGTGGGGAGAATCATACTCTTTACCTCTTAGAGTGGATGTAAAGAGGAAACCATGCCTGGGACTTGGTGAGTGCTCAATAAATATTCCCTGTCATTATTCTCAAGTTCAAAGCTAAGTGGACTTTCCAATCTCTGACTGTCCTCTAAGATGATTTCACGCTGTTCTGCACCATCAGAACACAATTGGCCTGGATGTTTTCAGAAGAAGTGCAATAGTTGGTTCCCCAATACTGCAGTTACTTTCCATGTTTTGGGGTGTGGATGTGCTGTGGTGACCCATGGGGATATGACAGAACAGACTTCTATTTGTGTGCTGTGACCCTCTTTACCTCGGAATAAGGAGTTGGCTCCGGTCCCTGCTGTGTCATACCAACTCTCAGATCACTTACCCTTGTTAAAAAGTGCCATCTGCCTCAGTCCTCTTTGCAGAAAGCTTCCCTGACTCCCATCAGGGTGTCCCAGGGAGCTTCCTGACCACACTGCTCAAGCCCAACCATGCTGGCTGCCCACATCACAGCAGGAGGGGTCGGCTCAAAACCTCACACCAATTTTCCCCTCCTCCTCCTTTAGAAACCTGGGACTTCTCCCAAGTGTAGACAGATACCCACTTTGGATCTGAACTAGAGAAAATGCCCTATAGCCCAACATACGAAATTGAAGACTCTTTCATGCTTTGCCCATCTCAGCCTGTCCCCCGCCCCTTCCCTATGGTAGGAAGGGAAGATGAAATGAGGCATTAGCCCTGTTCCTACAGCCCAGCTCCTTGGATGAGCATGTCAGGCTGGATACTGTAGCTAAACATAAATGAACGGTTATTAATGATGGGCATAATGTTTTCTAGCAGTTAGCTGGCTGTGATTCTAGGATTTTTTTTCCACTGTGTTTTGAAGGGTTAGGTTATTTAAACTTACCATCAAATAGAATCAAATCAAAGTGAGCTAATTTTTCTTAAACACTAATCATTTTAAGGCTATTGAACTAAATATAGAGGCAGTTCATTAAATCATTAAAACAGCCTGCAATAATGCTCACAAAGTCATTATGGAGCTATTCCCTAGCCAGAGAGGTAGTGTTGCCTTAAGCACAGTTTAATCAAATTAGATGGTGGGCTATGTCATGGGGTTTCTCCTATTGATATTCATTAAAAATACATGATTTATCACTAATCTCTGTGAGGTAGATCCCACTCTTCCAAATGAATTTTGTAAATGTCAAGGGGAAGAAAACAGAATGGCGTATTGTTATAATAATTTAAGAGTGGTGTGATCACATTTACATTTTATATACTATGCAGTTTAGGAACAGATAATAGCTTTAACAAGGCTAAACTTCTTCTCTTAGTTAAAGTTAGAACAGAAAGGCTGAACCCTGAGGATTAGCCATTACTTTTTATCATAGAATGGGCCCCAACATTTGAATGATCTCTTAGTAGAATGGTAGATTGTCCCATTGTTTGGCAAATGCTTTTCTCACATTCTTTGGTGGAGGGATTTCTATGTAAATGTATGCTGTCCTGTTTTCAGATCCTGTCCTGTTTCAGCAGCTGGGAGAGGCGGGTTGTTTTCTGCCCCTGGGAGCCCTCCTTCTGTGTTCACACTTTATTTCCTCCAGAGTTCTCTGGCCTCCAGACCTCTCCTCACAACCCTAGTGAAATTTGCCCAGATCCTTCCTTCTCAGTGGACTGGAAAGGGCTGATAACAGTTTAAAAGTGTTACCCCACCCAGAGGTATTTGCATTTTAACTGGGATCAAAGCTGAAACTAAAGGGATTAAGTCCTAATAGTAGAATTTTAAGCATCAACCAGAGTGGTTGGTGGTGGAAGAGGATTTTCTGCGGCTGGAGGAACGCTCCCTCTGGCCTTGATGGGAGACGAGGTGGTCCACAGTGGGCAAGGTCAGACCAGAGATGGGTGGGAGGGAAGTTTGGTGGTAGGCGGACTAATACTGCTTTATCCTTTTCCACGTTGTGCCTTTTCTTTTTCTTTCTTTCTTTCTCTTTCTCTTTCTTTCTTTCCTTCTTTCTTTCTTTTTTTAAACTGGTAAATGAGCTTTCTGTGTTTCAAGAACTTCCTTCTGAAACAGATATCTTTCTAGGGGGTACACTTTGAAATATTGATATTCTGACTTGTCATCTAAACATTTTTTCCTCCCCAAACTGAGGACTAACATTTGAAACTCAAAATTACAGTTTGGTGTAAAACTCTCAGCCTTGCCTTGAAAATACCCCGGAAGGAAGAAAGACACTTACAGAAGGAGCAGCAGTACCTTTTCGATATGAAAATGTGCCCGTTCTTAGCAAGACACATGAGATGTCTCCCTACACTTAAGACACTTATCAAAAGCTTTTCAGAATATGACTAACAGCCAGAATGGTCAGAATCAGCAGCCAGAGGCACTCGATTTCTGGACGATAGGAAGCTTTTAGCATCTTGGCCATTTAACCTAATCTAAAAGAGAAACACAGATTAAATGAAATCCTACTTATTTTACTCTGCTATATTGCAGAATAATGGAATGCCCACCCCTTTTCTGCACAGGAGATCTCTAACTTGACTCTTGGCTCAGTGGGAAGCTCTCAGAACCATTTCCAATGCCAAACTCAAGATACAATAGGGTCTGGCCATTAGCCCTGGAATCTCCCGCCGGTGGAGTAATGGAGATGTGAACAGGACGGTACTGAATTATTGGCAGGAACTGACTTAACGTCTCAAAATAATAAACGAGGGTCCTAGCAAAGCCTCTTGTTAAGTAGCTAAATGTCTAATCCACCTGGGATATTGTTTCAAAATTCATTTCATCTTCAGTAATTTGATGAAACGAAGCTCTGTACTGGTGCTTTCTCTCATGCAAGGCTTCACGCACCTAAGGGTAGGGCACATTTATTTTGATGATTAATACCTGCAAATTTCGTGGCTTAATGGGAAAATGCTAGATATATTTGAAATGATACTGCCTTCTCCCCCCTCTTCATTCATCAGGTAAACACCTTGATTACTTGCCTTCCAAGTTTGAGCTCAGTAGAACTTATGTTATCCACTGACACTCTGGAAACATTATTCTTGCATATTTGTGGTTGGAGAAGCCTGGGAGTCACACGGTGACTGATTTCAGGTGGGCAGTGTTGGGTGTGCATTGTTTAACTCACAGCTCTTTGCAAAGACGGATAACAGGAGGCTGGGAGAATAAACAGAATGCGATAGAATACTCTTCCTCCTGCTCTCGTAGCACCCCTGAAATCTCACCCAGAACCACAGGGGTAGCTTCGCTGCCAGTCACTTAAAGGATCTCACCCTGATTTTCATAGGTGTATTAGAACTCTGTTAGAAGTGAGAGGACTAAAATTAGAGGTCCTGGAATGAAGAGGGTGGAACAGGACGAGGGTGAACAACTCATCCAGGTTTTAGTACAGATAGTCCTGCATCTGGGGACTGCCCTCAGTCCTAGGCAAACCAGCATGAAGGGTGACCCTCAACACTCTTCTGCTTTTGTCTTCCTTAAACTCCATTTTAAACAACCTGCAGGAGCTGAGTCACTCGCATTTTAAATATTATGTATCCAGACTGAGAACATTTCCTTTTAAAGCCTTCCACTCTTACCCTTAGTAAGTTGAAACATTTAAACAGAGAGCTAACCTATTAATAAAAACTGTTGTTTACATCCATGCTCCTGTTAATAATTGAAAAGTATTTTCACAGTTATTGTCCCATGTAATCCTCAAAATTAAGGCAACAGCCCCATTTTAGAGAAAAGAAAGCTGAGACTGAAAACAATAGGCCGTTTCCCCGAGGCCACTCTCCTCCTGCCTTTGGGCGATGGAAGGCAGCCTTGGCCATTTTTCTTACATTTGAAGAGTCTTCGCTTGGCAAGTATTCACAGAGCACGCATTCCACTCCTGGGACATACTGAGGCCGACAGTTTTCAAACCTGCCCTGTTGACTTCTTGCCAAGACTTCCCCAGTTCTGATGTGGAAATTATGACCTCGATTTAAAAGAGAATCCTAAACCCTCTCCATGCTAGGCTGCCGCATTTTGGTATCTTCAAATGGGTTTCATGCAACAATCAAAAGTTAAGTTCTCCTGGGGCGTCTGGATGGCTCAGTTGTTAAGCGTCTGTCTTGGGCTCAGGTCATGGTCCCAGGGTCCTGGGATCCAGCCCCACATTGGGCTCCCTGCTCCACACGAGAAGCCTGCTTCTCCCTCTCCCACTTCCCTTGCTTGTGTTCCCTCTCTCGCTGTGTCTCTCTCTGTAAAATAAATAAATAAAATCTTAAAAAAAAAAAAGTTAAGTTCTCCCCATTTTAGCTGATGCCACAGTCATTTGAAAACCCAAGACAGTGGAATGAGTCTCCTTGGCAAATTGCTTGGGGTGTGCACAGATGCATGAGTGTATGCGTGTGTAGGGCTTTTTTTTTTTTTAAGATTTTATTTATGTATTTGACAGACACAGCGAGAGAGGGAACACAAGCAGGGGGAGCGGGAGAGGGAGAAGCAGACTCCCCGCTGAGCAGGGACCCTCATGGGGAGCTCCATCCCAGGACTCTGGGATCATGACCTGAGCCGAAGGCAGACACTTAACGACTGAGCCACCTAGGCACTCCTGTGTATATGGCTTCTAATGACTACCGCTTTCCATGGCTGTATCTCAGTGCACCCAAGGAATGATTATGGTCGATTATGCCATTGTTAAAAAAAAAATCTCTCCTTTATTGATACAATATAGACTTTTTCAATATATAATAGTGCCATTAACCTTCATGTGGTCACCTGGCAGTCCCTCCCCATAATGTCCCTGAGTGCAAGCTCCCTGGGGTGTAATTAACCTTAGACCCATATCTGCCTCTTTTTCACACATTGAAGCTTCGTCCAAGGCCCTGACCCCACACTCACCATGGGCCTTCGAGCTGCAGTTTCCTGTTAAGTTTGGTGTGTGCCAAGGTCCTGCAGGGAGAAGAGACACACACATGTTATTAGCAAGAGCATCTAGCACAGGGCTATGTACAGGTGGCAGCTTAATAAGTACTCTTGGGTGACAGAATTGAGTTGTCAGGCCCTCTGTTCTCCTGGCTATTAATCCTTTTCTGTCATGGTTTAAAAGACAGGATGAGACAGCCAGAAAAATAAGAAACCAAAAGCTCTTAAATTCTGGCCTTCAATTGACCAGAATAGAAAAGACTATTTCAAAAAGATGAGTGAGGTTTGAGTCATTTGCATAGAATGAATGGCCAGTAGACTCCCAAAGCCTGGGCATGGTCTCAGAAGGCAAGTTTTTAAACTGAAAGACAGGGATTTCCTTTCTAAAATTTACCTCTTCCCCTTTGTTCTTACATGTAATAACTAGCTTTCATGGTTAATAGCATATACCCCCCTCCAGGATAGCAGGGATTTGTCTGCCTTTTCAGTGCTAATTCTTAGTGCTAACCAGTGCCTAGCACATAGCAGGTGCTCAATACATATTTGTAGAATGAATGAATGAATGAATATCATAAGCCCTGGCAAAAAAAGAAAGGAGTAAGGGTAGTATCTGTTGTTCAACTACCTCTGCAATCCTACACTTACTAGGCAGTAGTCCTAATTATAGACTACTGTAAGCTATAGCAGGCAACAAAGATGCATTTGTATGAAGCATATTTAATGAAATCTTGACTGTTGGATGGTCACATTAACCACTGTTCACACTTCTTTATCTGCTCTAATTAAGCCTTGAAATTTCTTCTACAGAACAAATACTACAACTACTAAACAAATACACTCTGGGGAGTAGCACACGGATTCTGTTTAGCGTTTGACCTACAATACAAATATTTACTGATGGACATGACATGGTATATGTTCCTAGAATGTTGAGGGATAGAGAAAGACAAGTTGGTGAGTAACCTTAGGGGCAGACTTGATGAGGCAGGTAAGAAATACTTAGGCAGGCGAGTGCCAGCTTCCTGGAATAAGGCATAAATCCATGCTTTCTACATACGTCTATCAAAAATAAGGGCTGTTTTTTCTCAATGTGGGCTCTCTTTATAACCTCCTGAGCTATTTTGACTTCCAGATCAGAATCAGTGTATCACAGATGGAACCCTGACCAGAAGCATCCGAAATTTTTCTATTGGAAGGAGCATGGGAGAGTCCCCAGGGACAATGGCTTTTCAACATCAAGTCTAAGAGATGTTTTGTGTTCCTGGCCTGAGTCCTTTCAGAACACAGCCTCTCATGTTCCTGTTTTCCTTTAGATGGTGGCAAAAGATGCAGTGAAGAAGAGTAAAATGCTGAATACTCAAGGGAAAGAGCAGTTGTTAAAGGAAGATGGAAGCAAGAATTGAATTTAGTTTAAAGACCAGAGGGAGGAGAACCCAACCCAGAGGGTTCCACATCTCTGAAATTAAACACACAGAAAATGCAGTTGACCCAAAACAGACAAGGCCAATTTGGAGCTGTCTTCAACTACAATGTGTATGAACAACATTCTGAATTGCATCTCCCCCCCCCTTTTTTAATTGCATCCTTTCTTATCACCAACATCCCCCCTGTAGGTTAGAGTCTACCACTGGATTTGAGGCTGAGTGAGATCTGCCTACAAAGACAGTGTCACTTTTGTCTTCCACCTAATGAGACAGCAATGTCAGGGGAGGTGAAGATGAATTCCTTCACCCAAAGGCACATAAGCAATAGACAATCATGGCACCCCTAAGAGGGCATCAAATTGTGTCTGCTTTAAATCTCCCTTCTCAAAAGGGAAGCCATGGGTATAACGGTGGAGCTGAACTCGAACCTTTCTAGAAAGTCTCTAAGGTTTATCTCTTTCCCCCTAGAATATGAATACAAGAGAACAGAAAGCTGCCATCCTCCATGGTCAGATCTCTCTGAAAGATGGACAATTTCTTGATCATCACAAGTGATGAGCAGGTGAGTCAGTGAATTTTCATGTCAGTTTGGAGAGAAGTTTTATACTAGATGTGATTCTTGCCATTCATAGAATGAAGAAGTTTACATTAATTGAAAATCTGAACTATGTATTTTTACTCAGTGAAAGATTATGGCCTGATGAGAACAAATTTCTTTATATCCTTAATTCAAAAAGTTGGGAACAATTTTTCAATGTGATGGAACTCCTTTATGGCATGTGAAAAAGATCTCTCTTAGGAGCAAACAGATACAGTTTTCGTAATCATTAAATATCTTAGTTCATAAATCTTTTTTCCTCCTAACCCTGAAAGCTGAACGAAAATAAATGCAATAAGGTCCATGATTCTTGGAACTTTGACACTAAAAACAAATGCATACAGACACTACAGACTTTCCATATTAAATATCCTCTTGGTTTCTAAATACATTTCCTTGAAAATGGGAGCAAAATGTGTCATCCATTGAAATAGAATCTTGTTTGCTTTACAAGATTGCTCATTGAGAGTAATTAAAATATACTAACTTAGAAAAGTCACCACATAAGAACTATTTTTATTAATGTGTCTAAAATATAGGTTTTTTAAAAATTTTTTTAAAGATTTTATTTATTTATTTGAGAGAGAGAGTGAGAGAGAGAGAGAGCACAAGAGGGGGGAGCGGGAGAGGGAGAAGCAGACTCCCTGCTGAGCAGGGAGCCCGATGCAGGACTCGATCCCGGGACTCCAGGATCATGACCTGAGCCAAAGGCAGTCGCTTAACCAACTGAGCCACCCAGGCGTCCTAAAATATGGGTTTTTGTCTTTCTATATAGGAAGGCATTAGAACAACAAGGATAGTATAATCCCGCTCTTGTAAACTGAAATAATTACATGTGTGTTTAAAATGAGAGGAATGATCTACACCAAAGAAGGTACTGAGAGTGGTTGCTTAGGTGCATGGGATCATGAGTGCTTTCTGATTTCTTTTTCTTTTCTTGTTTTCTCTTTTATAATGAACATGGATTGCTTGCAGTAAAAATAAATCAGGATTTTAAAAAATAATACTTAAAATAATACTCATAAATAATACTCCTAATATTCATAAAAATTGAAAAATAATACATCATGGATTTGATAATGTGTGACTTTTTTCTTCACTTACCTCCTGAAGTTTTCCTCGTATTGCCAGCCATTCCTTCTGCCTCATTTTCCTGTGACAGCAGACTCTGATGCTTCAATCTTCTCTAGTAGATGAGGAGGCGGATCCCTCGAAATGAGAACCAAGACCTGGCCTGGGAAAGGGGGCAGCAGTTTACTTTGTGCCTTTCTTTCGATGGTATTGGTACAAAAAGATAAGCTAAATCCAGTCTCCCTTTCAAAGGTTCACTGACACCAGTTTTTTTCTTTTTTCTTTTTTTTTTTTGTCTTTCTTTCTTCTCTCTCTCCATTTTCCCCTCCCTTTCATTATTTTTCTCCTACTAAATTCGAAGCTTCTTTAGGATAGGGGCCTCCTCATAGCTTGTTGTCATGATGCTTCATACAGGATAGATAGGTATATACTCAATAAGTGTCTGTTGAATAAAGGCCCAGAGATGTTAAGTGATTTATCCAAGGCCACACAGCTGGTTAACAGCAGGGTCAGGACTAGAATTCAGGCTAAATCAGGAAGCCCACTGGCTACAGAAAGCATACTGTGCCAAAACAAAAAGAATGTTGGTGTTGTGGGCAGTAGGGTTATGTTAGTAAACTGACAAGGACGTGGGTGAGATGACATATGTCATCAGGCTAAAGACAGAGATAAAGGTAATAAAGGCAGGAATCGAGTTGATATACTTTGGTGCGTGTTTGCCAAAGCTCTGGTTATTTTACAATTGTGCCTTCATGGAATAACTACATGTAACTATTGTTTTCAACTTCTCATAGACAAGAAGGTATATGGCTTTGTAAAAAGTGCAGGCAGAACCAGCATTATATTTTTGCAGAGACCATTCATGATAAATTTATTCAGCAAAGGGAAAAAAATAAATCCATCTACATTGAAATCACAACGAACCTGTTTCCATTAAAGGCCCCCAAGAGACAGAGCGCGAAGTGCAAAAGCAACAAGAGTATAGATGAGAGATTTCTCCCCACTGAACTGTCTACCCCAGGAGGCAGCCAGTGCAACCTTCAGACCCAGGAGGTGAGAAAAAATCATTTTGTTGGATAAAAGTATTCTGAGTAACTGCCTTCTTTGGAAATGGAAGAATTTCATTTTTTCCATCTGACAAATGGAGAAGAACCTGTTTGCAGTGAAGACACTGGAGTTAATCGTCCCAGGATAATGGCTACCTTTGACCAAAGACACAGCCCCAGGAGTTGTGGCTTCATTCCCTTCAAGTGTTGATCAAGTCTCAATCTTCGGGATGGTTGTGACATGTTCTATTTCTGTAACTCCCTTTGTGAAAAGCATCCTATAATTTTTCTCTACTTCTTGTAGTTGCTGCTGATGGTGATTCGTATCTCCACTAGGACCATGCTGGGTGGAATTGACCCTTTGCAAGCATCCCTTCATGATACGATGAATAGGAAAATAGAGGGGTGGAAAGAGGAGAAAGCAAGCAAGCAAAGGGGGAGGTGAGAGAGAGCCCTGGGATGACAGAGCCAAGAAGAATCAGGATCTCTCAACAATCTGACCCTCACATGCCTCTGCACCCACATCCAACTTGTTTTATTAAAAACATGTTGTTTTTAAAAGCCTCTAAATACCTACAGAGCTGGGTTTAGGATCATGAAATCACCCCAGGCATGTCAGTAATTTGACTACCCTTTAGAATAATATTTTTAAAAAATTGCTTACTTTGAATTTAATAGGATGTGGAAGACACTGATTTTCCAGAAATAAAAATTATAGTCACAGGCCAATTTTCTTACTAATTCATTTCTACTGGCTGAAGTAGGAGCAATGCTCTGAAAGAAATCCAGCATAATGTTTTCTAACCTTTATATTCTTGTTCTCTTTTCTGTTTTCTTTTTAGTGATTTTCTGAACTTGACCACTTTCTGGAGGAGTCTTAAAGTGTTTAAAATTTAGATAAAATATATCATTTGTTCCTGAGTAGCACTGTGCTACTGTGTGCTATTACGTAGTTTTAAAATTTCCCTGAATGTGACCATCAGTTGACTGACCTTGGGGGGTGTCTGTGTTGGTGTGCAGCTTATATGGGAGCAGTGCAAAAATACTCAAAAGAACAACATCGGTAAGAAATGTCATTTTAAATATTTTTTCAAAATCTTTCATTATGAAATAATGACAGATGCCCAAGAATTTGTAAAAACACTAAGTATCCTATGTACCCTTCACCCAGCTTCCCCCAAAGGGGATATCTTATGCAGCTATGGTATAATATCAAAACCAGGAAATTAACATTGGTATATTTCTGTTAACTAGACTACAGACCTTATTCAGTTTCCACCATTTTAAAAACCTACACTCATTGAATGTGTGTGTGTGTATAGTTCTATGCAATTTTATTCCACATGTAGATTTGTGTAACCACCTCTATAATCAAGATCTGGAACTGTCCCATTCATCCCTATCAAACAACTCCCACATGCTACCAGGGATTTCTTTTAAAGTTTCCTTTCCAGACAATTGTCTATTGCTGCAGGGATTAGTTTGCTGGGGCGGCCTTGACAAAGCACCACACACAGGCAGCTTAAACAACAGAAATGTATTGTCTCGGGCGCCTGGGTGGCTCAGTCGTTAAGCGTCTGCCTTCGGCTCAGGTCATGATCCCAGGGTCCTGGGATCTAGCCCGTCATTGGGCTCCCTGCTTAGCGGAAAGCCTGCTTCTCCCTCTCCCACTCCCCCTGCTTGTGGCTTGTGTTCCTGCTCTCGCTCTCTCTCTCTCTCAGTCAAATAAATAAATAAAATCTTAAAAAAAAAAAAAAAAGAAATGTATTGTCTCACAGTTGTGGGGACTGAAGTAAAGGTCAAGGTGTCAGCAGTGCTGGCTTCTGCTGAGGCTCTGAGGGAGAATCTGTTCCGTGCTTTTCTCCTAGCTTCCTAGCTACTGGTGGTTTGCCAGCAATCTTTGGCCTTCCTTGGATTGTGGATGCATTTTCCCAATCTCTGCTTTCATCTTCATGTGTTGTTCTTCCTTTGGGCATATCTGTATTCAAATTTCCCTTTTTTATAAGAATACCAGCCATAATGGATTGCTCACCCTAGCGACTTTGTTTTAACTTGATCACATCTTTAAAGACCCTATCTCCAAATAAATTAGGACTTCATATAAATTTGGGGGGGATACAATTCATCCTATAACAGGGACTAATTTATATTTCTGCAAGCTACATTGAGTCCTGGGTGAAATCTGAGTTAACTGACATCATATTTCCAGATTATTCTGTGATGTTGAAATGCCCTATACAGATTGGTATTCTCAGCTGCTGCCTGGAAGGCCTGATCCAAGTATCTCAATGAAGGAATTCTCTGGGATCTATGAAAATTCCAACACTTGAATAAATAAAAACAATATAGAGAAAATGATGTGTTTATCTGGGAGCTCAATAGTAAATGGAAATTTTCCATACTAGATTTCTGGTTCTCACCTAGCATGAGGTAACCTGAGGTCATTTCTATATTGTATGTTTGCAAGACACCTTTTTAAAAAAGAAGGCACTTTTTAAAAAAAGTTTACTTATTTTTTTTAGTAATCTCTACACCCAACATGGGGCTTGAACTCACTACCCTGAGATCAGGAGTCACATGCTCTTCTGACTGAGCCAGGCAGGTGCCCCAAGAAGACACTTTCAACAATAACCAAACAACAACAACAAAAAACAACCCAATTCAAAAATAGGCAAAGGACTTGAATAGATATTTCTCCAAAGAAGATATACAAATGCCCAATAAGCACGTGAAAAGATGTTCAACATCATTGGTCATTAGAGGAATGCAAATCAAAACCACAGCGAGATCCTATTTCACACCTTCTAGGGTGGCTATAATTTTTTTTTAAAAAAGGAAAACAACAAGTGTTGGTGAGGATGTAGAGAAATTGGAACCCTTGTGCACTGCTGTTGAGAATGTAAAATGGTGCAGCCGCTATGGAAAGCAGTTTGGCAGATCCTCAAAAAGTTAAACATAGAACTACATATAACCCAGAAATTCTACTCTTAGATATATATTCAAAAGGATTGAAAGCAGGGATTCAAAGAGATACTTGCACACCAGTGTTAATAGCATCATTATTCACAAGAGCCAGAAGATGGCAAACATCAACAGATAAACGGATAAAAAAATGTGGTATATACACATGATGGAATACTCTTCAGCCAAATAAAGGAATGAAATTTTGACACCTGCTACAACATAGATGGACCTTGAAAACATTATGCTTAGTGAAATAAGCCAGACACAGAAGGACAAATAGTGTATGATTCTACTTATATGAGATAATGAGAACAGGCAAGTTCATAAAGACAGAAAGTACAATAAAAGTTGCAGAGGGTGGAGGTTGGGAGAAGGGGAAGTTATTGTTCAATGCATCCGGAATTTATGCTGAAGATGATGAAAAAGGCTTGGGTGTAGACAGTGGTGATGGGTACATGGTATTGTGAATGTATTTAATGGCACTGAATTGTACACTTGCAAATGGTTAAAATGATAAATTTTATGTTATATAAAGGTTTTACCACAATAAAAAAAATGTAGCAAACACATTAAAAAGAAGGCTTTGTTTTGGGGAAAACAGCTCATAGGCTAATCTGTTTCTGCCAAATTGGTTAAAAGGACTCCTTGAAGTCCTATTTAGACATGGCTTCTCTTCTCTTCATTAATTTATTGTAACTAAATATAACAAATACTTATTCAGCACCTATTCCATGCAAGGCACTGTCTCTGTTCCTAATTAATTCACTAAAGGATGGGGATGGGTGGAATAAGAGAAATACTAGCAAAGAACCATGGAAAAGAGAGGCTATCTCCAGTCCTGGGATAGAACCACTTCGTGCGGGGTGGTGGTGGGGGGGGGCGCCTGGGTGGCTCAGTCGTTAAGCGGCTGCCTTCGGCTCAGGTCATGATCCCAGGGTCCTGGGATCGAGCCCCGCATCGGGCTCCCTGCTCGGCGGGAAGCCTGCTTCTCCCTCTCCCACTCCCCCTGCTTGTGTTCCCTCTCTCGCTGTGTCTCTCTCTGTCAAATAAATAAATAAAACCTTAAAAAAAAAAATAACCAGTTCAGGGAATCATAAAAGTTTTGAAAAGAAATTGGTCTTGAATGGTGGATAAGATTTTACTGTGCAGAGGTAAGTGGAGAGAGCATTTTAGTCTAGAGAGAGTGAACACCATGAGCAGAGACCTGGGGAACAGCAAACAGTCAGTGTGACTATGATTAGGGTGTACCGAGGGAGAGCGAGGAGCCGAGCCTGTCAAGTGTGGTTGGTGGCCTATCATAGAAAGCCTGGTCACTGGGTTGAGGACATCATACAGCATTTGGTAGCCAGTTGTGAAGAGATGAAATGATTCTGCAAGACTCGGTGGAGTTTGCCGGGCTTAATGTGGTAGTTCAGGCAAGGGCCTCAAATAGGGTGATGGCAGCAGACACGGAACAGCCCAGAGCGAGATGACGGATGTTCCTCAGAGGAACATGACTTTGGGTGGAGGATGGAGAAAAGGAAGTAAGAAAGTCTCAGGAAGAAGGCATTTGAGGAGAGAAATCAGAGAGTCTGATTCCCCAGCAGATGGATTGTGAGGGCTTCCCATATTGGAAGCACTACAAATGCATACTTTTAACCTTAACAAGGCCTTCGCCCTTCAGTTCTCTCTCATTCTCTGAAGAGCTATTTCAGGCCTTCTCCACCTTCCTCAGATTTCCTCCTGTTCCGCCATTTTCCTCCTCACTCTCAGCCTCCGACTTTGCCAAGAATCCTTGAAATCATCAAATCAGATTTCCTTCAGCTTCTCGCCATCCTGGCGACAAACTGACCTGCATCTGACACTGCTCTCTCTCCTTTCCCTCCTCCTGCCCCATGCACCTGAACCCTGCCCACCTCCTCTGGAACCTGGAATGATCAATTATTCCCACTGTCATATGAACATTGATCACTTCTCTTCTTACCTGACTACCCTTGGGTTTCTTTTTTAACAGATTTATTGAGATATGATTTATATACCATATAATATATTCATTTAAAAGTGCAATTAGTATATTCACAGAGTTGTGTTAACTATCTCCACAATTAATTTTTTTTAGTTATTGCTTATGTATCTTTTTTATTGTGGTGAAATACACAAAACATAAAGTTTACCATCTTAGTCATTTTTAAAAATATATTTATTATTATTTTTTTTTAAGTAATCTCTACATCCAACATGGGGCTTGAACTCACAGTCCTGAGATCAAGAGTCCCATGCTCCACCAACAGAACCAGCCAGGTGCCCCATCATCATAGCCATTTTTAAATGCACACTTCAGCACGTCACATTGTTGTGCATCACCATCCATCTCCAGAACTCTTTTCGTCTTGTAAAACTAAAACTCTGTATCCATTCAACAATAACTCTCCACTCCCTTTTCTCCCTAGCCCCTGGCAACTACAATTCTATTTTCTGTCTTTATGAATTTGGCTACTCTAGGTATCTCATGTAAGCGGAATCATATAATTTTTGTCCTTTTACGATTCACTGATTTTACTTAGCATAATGTCCTTAAACATCATCCATGTTTAGCATGTGTCAGGGTTTCTCTTTCCTTTTTAAGACTGAATAATATTCCACTGCAACAAAATAGATATCATATTTTGTTCATCCATCCATTCATTGACGGGATCTTGGGTTGTTTCCACCTTTTGGCTATTCTGACTAATGATGCTGTGAACATTGGTGTACAAGTAAATTCCCCATTGCCTAGTCTTGTTTTTTTTTAAAGATTTATTTTAAGTATTTATGTATTTATTGATTTAGAGAGCATGAGCGGGGGGTGGGGCAGAGGGAGATAGTCTCCACTTGATCTTAGCCAAAAGGCCGAGAAGCGATAAGAGAGGGAAATAGTCTCAAGCTGGCTCTGAGCTGAGCATGGAGCCTGACGCAGGGCTCGAGCTCACGACCCTGAGATCATGACCTGAGCCGAAATCAAGAGTCGGATGCTTAACTGACTGAGCCACCCAGGCGCTCCTTTATTCTTGGGTTTTTGACACTAATGTTACTCCTTCCTTGAAGAACTCTCTTGCATTGGCTTCTAGAAAATTACCCTCTTCTGGTTTCTTTCTACTTCTCTAGTTGTACCTTTGCTCCATTTCCACTGTCATCAGTTAAACTTTGACATTTTTCAGAATTCCATCCTTGACCTTTTTTTCCTCTCATTCTACATTCTCTTGGGTGGTCTCACTCATTTTCATGATTCCTATGGTGATTTTCAAATCTCTATTTCCAGTCCCAACTGCTTAAGACCACATCTAATTTGTTTACACTTCCTTGCTGGCTCTCTTTTCTTCTTCTTCTTTTTTTTTTTTTTTTAAGATTTTATTTATTTATTTGACAGTGACACAGCGAGAGAGAGAACACAAGCAGGGGGACTGGAAGAGGGAGGGGGAGAAGCAGACTTCCCGCTAAGCAGGGAGCCCAATGTGGGGCTCCATCCCAAGACCCTGGGATCCTGACCGGAGCCAAAGGCAGACGCTTAATGACTGAGCCACTCAGGCGCCCCACACTTTTTTATTCTAAATTCACTGGCTTCTCTCCATCTCCGTTGCACTCTCTGGTTCTCAACCATCACCATCCATCATCTCTTGCCTGGATTACCTCATTGCCTCCTAACTGGTCTCCCTACTTCCCGTCTTGCCTTTTTCAAATATAAATAGTTCCCAGAGAGATTTTCTACAGTGTGAATCTGATCATGGTGTGAATCTGATCATGGTGTTCCACACTAAACAACTGGTTCTACAGTCACTTCAGTGAGTTTTCTCTTGCCATAAGGTCACTACACAGGCTGTTCCTTCTGTTTGAATGCTCTTTTAAACACACCCCCCCAACACCTGGTTGACTTGCCCCACCTATGTCGGCTTATACCTCACTTTCTCTGGAAGGCTTTGTCCTACCCCCCACCAAGGCAGGGTGGCTCTGCTCACACCCTAGTCACCCACTTATTCTTCGGCATCTCCTACCACAATGCAAGCTCCCTGTGTGCTTGAATGGCACACAGTAGGTCCTCAATATATATTTGCTGCATGAATTTGTGATAACTGTTTTCTAGCACAGAGTTGGAACTATTGCTCTGGAACTTGATGGAGAAGGCTAGGTTGAAGATCTAAATGGGAATCTGAGAACTAACTGCATGCAGGGGACAGTTGAAGCATTGAATTATATTCGATGTTTATTGAATATGAATATATATATCTTACTAAAAATAAGTACTAATATACTATTAGTACATATTACTAGCATATGAAGTATATACTATAAGTATATATGTATAAAATAAGTATATATGTTATTATTAAGAATCTGAATATATACTTTACTATATAAACTTTGCTATAGTCAGATTTTTTTTTTAAGATTTTATTTATTTATTTGACAGAGAGAGACACAGCGAGAGAGGGAACACAAGCTGGGGGAGTGGGAGAGGGAGAAGCAGGCTTCCCGCTGAGCAGGGAGCCCAATGCTGGGCTCGATCCCAGGACCCTGGGATCATGACCTGAGCCAAAGGCAGACAATGAGTGAGCCACCCAGGCGCCCTGCTATAGTCAGATTTTTAAGGCAATTGCAAAGAATTCTCAAGTCTCTCTGTTTTCAAATTTTCTATATTTATGTTTTAAGCGCAGAGTCATGAATAGCTATTTGAGCAGCTCCACATATTCCATGTTCAGAATAGACTTGTTCAGTGCTAAGACTTAAGAATCCATTCCAGTGAGCTGCATGCTCACAAAATCACCTTTGCCTGTTGTCCTGGGGCACCTGGTGGCTCAGTCAGTTAAGCGTCCGACTCTTGATCTCAGCTCAGGTCTTGATCTCAGGGTCATGAATTCAGGCCCCGCACTGGGCTCCACACTGGGCATGGAGCCTACTTAAAAAAAAAAAATCTTAAATGCCTAGCCCCCAAAAGTATGATGATGATATTCCTAAGCCCTCACTGGGTATACTCTGTCTCCATGACTCATGAGGCCTCCCAACAGCCCAAAGAGATAGACATCATTATGTACATTTCACAAATGCCCCTGCTGAGAGTTAGAGAGGTTATGTAGCTTGCCCAAGGTCACTCAGCTTAGAAATAGGGAAGCCAGGATTTAAGCTTCAAGCTGGTCGGACTCAGTGCCCAGGGTCACCAGCCCTGTATTGAGCAGCTTCCAAGTGCACCGTGAAGCAAAGCCAGGCTGCCTGGTGTCTGATGGAGGCATGGATATGATGGCAAGCACATGGCAAATGGACAGCGCTCCTAATTCATGATGGGCTTCTACTTCCATCACTGCTTTTCGTCTTCACAAGAACCCCAGGAGTGTGAGGACAGGGCCATTATCCCCATTTTAGAGATGAAGGAACTGAGACACAGGCAGGTTAAGCAACTTGCCCACTGTCTCACAGCGAGGCAGCAGTGCAGCTGATATTAGAACCCAGGTCTCCCGGCTTTTAGTTAAAAAGCTTTTTTCCATTACAGCACAACCTTGTGGCCTTCAGCTTTCAGACTCCGACTGAACAGCAGCATATGAATTACCTGAGGTTACTGTATTATCCCCTAAAATGACGGTTTCCCATTAAAAAAAAAAAAAAGAACAGCAAAAATTCACCAATGGAACATGTGCAAAATACATTTTCACAAGGTCATTCTTACCCAGAGCAGTTTTAAAAAAATTATTATTCTCCATTTGGGCTTTTGGTCTTTGATCCCATGGTATTGCGGTTAAATGGTAATTTAAAATTTTAAACAAACAATGTTTCAGAATTGATTTCTGGTTAACAAGACTGGCTTGGAAACATGGTGGGTTTGGAAGATGTATGCTAAAAGGAATTGAGAAATCGGTTGACCTGCACAGTTAGGGAATTTAGAGATGTTGATTTGGAAAGAACCGCCGGAGGAGTTCTAGCTGCAGTTGGGTTTGGTGGGTCTGCACGCCATCGCGATAGACACTGTGTGTTGGTGACATGTACTTCACAGGACAGGCATGCACAATGGCCCACAATGGGGACAGCAACAGTGACATGGTTACCAAGTACTGTATATAATGTGCACCCTTAGCACACTTGTTGGGATTGGTGTTGGTTTTACTGAAAAACATTTTTGTTTATGGAAAGTATGATGTCTTTAAAATACCAACAGGTATATCTGTTAGATTGTGATTCAGCAGATATTGATTGGGGCCCTATTCTGTTCAAGATGAGGTGCCAGCTCTCGAATCAGCATTTTTGATGTTATGTGAGTCTGAGCTTCAGGCGGGGTGCAGGAGCTGCCCCGGGGCTGCCTGTGCCCCATCTCCTGCCCTCTGCTCTTTGGGGGGAGCCTAAATCCTCACTTCATCCATAAAGGTGCCTGGGGGATTCCCAGTTTCTGAGCTTCCAGCAATCCAAGAAGTGGATGTTGGAGGGGAAGCCCCACCTACCTTTCAGCTTTGTTCCCAGGCCAAATAAAACCAGAAAAGTCTTTCTATTTTGAGAAAAGCAATTTATCCTGGACTCATGTTTTCTCCCACACTTGGGCAGGTGAGATAATCTTAATGCAGTTTTATCAGCCTTAACTCTTGAATTCTTGGCTGTTAAACTTAAAAAAAAAAACCCTCAAAGAAGCATAAACCCCCATTTCCATACCAAAGAGCACTAGGCTGTTCTTGGAAACCTTTATCTCTTTCATGGCGGTACTTGTCTCATATTCTGTCACAGAATGGTGAGAAAATCAGCTATAAGAAGAGAAAATAGTGCGACAGAAACTTAAAACTCACTCACTGATAACAATGAAGCAATAAGCATATGTTCTTTCCTCCCCTCTTTCCTCAGCAAATATATTGAGAAGAAAACATGTCTTACATAAAGCAATCTTTCACATCTCCATACATGAAGACTCAAAAACGTAGATAGCCTTGACTTCACAATGTATGGATTCAGAACCACTTTTGTTTTCAGTGTTTGCTCAGGTTCTTAAGAAATGCCTCTCCAGATGGATTTCAATACAAAACAGGAAAAATTAAAAGGTGTGCCTGAGGAAGTAGAACACAAATCAGGGTTCATCTCCCACCAGAAAAGCATGGGTGTTTGCGTGTGGTGAAAGTTTTATGGATGCTCTGAAGGTCACCCAGATGTTAAGGGAAGTCTGCAGTTACAATTTCACGTCTGTGCTTATGTGCTATATGATAAATCACATTTATCTCTCCAAACATTTCAGCCACTTGTTATCATTTTTCAATTATTTTTACTCTGTTCTAAGGGGCTTTCTCAGGGATAATTTGTCTCTTAAATCTCCTGTTTTTTATTTGCCCCCAGTGAGAGAAGCAGGAAGTACACAGCAGATCTTGGAAATGAAGGAGTTGGCTGTTCCCCACAAACTCTGAGCCGTTCTTAACCCCTTTCCCCACCACGAGGTTTTTTTTTTTAACCTGATGAGAGAATGGCCAACAATTGAATGGATCAAAGAATGGGAATATGAGTTCAAAAACCACATACTTTCCCGAAGAAAATAGTTTATACTTGGGGAAGAATCAAATATGCCCCCTACCCCGAGAACCCAAAGTACAATAAAACTAAAAACATATAAGAGAGTATGTGAAATTTATATTTATGATTTTCTATAGAGTCACAGGATTTAATTTCTATTTTTAAATATTTAAATGAAACTCTTTCCTTTCCCTCTGATTTGTGAATATCAATATTGTCATACTTAATATGTAGGAGATCAGTCAACTCTATTGAAAGTGGTAAAGTAGGATAAAAATAGGACCTCCACTGGGCTGTTGAGAGGATTAAAATATGTAAAATGCCTGTAACAGAGTAGCACAAAGTGTTCAATATTTATTATTATTATTATTATTGTTATTACTTCTAAATGTATTCCCATATTTATTTAGCACACAACGGGGATCAAGTTATATGTACTCTTTTGCCACCTACTTTTTTTTTTTAATAATAGCTTTTAGACAACTTTCCATGTTAACAACTGTAAATTTATATTTTCTTTAAAAGAGAGAAACAACAATAAAGAAAGCAGACAATACTGGATATTTGTTGGACTCCACCAGTCTTATGAGTGCCACAAATTCACCCGGTCATTCTCCTCTAGATTCCTATCATATGATTCAGTGTTGCCAAAAAGAGCAAAATAAATAACCTCCAGGCTCTGTGAGCTGACTTGGCAACCAGACCCCAAGTGAACAGAAAGCAGGTGGTCTGTAGGAGCATCTAAGTGGCTCATCTACACTGTGGCAGGCACAAGTGCCCCCTGAAAATTTTGTGATATCCTAGGGTGACAACATGGTGGGATTACTTCTTAAGCAGAATTCACATTTCATTATTGTTTGAGGACTTGAACTTTCAACTCAGGTCCCATCCCCAGATGTAAGCTGATTCTGAGTGGTGGAAGCAAGATAATCTGGAAGCCAGCTAGCCTTGCTGCTTGTCATGTCCTTGACTTTGGTTTTGATCTGAGAGGCTTCTAGAAGGAGCCCATGGCATGGAGCAAGGGGATTGACTACATGCTTGATGGCAGCTGCCTTCTGCCCGGAGTTGAATAGTGTCCCCCAAAAGTTAGTTCATGTCCACCTGGAACGTGTGAATGTGACCTTATTTGGAAATAGAATCTTGGGGCGCCTGAGTGGCTCAGTTGGTTAAGTGTCTGCCTTCAGCTCAGGTCATGATCCCAGGGCCCTGGGATCGAGCCCCGCATCAGGCTCTCTGCTCAACAGAGAGCCTGCTTCTCCCTCTGCCTGCCACTCTGCCTATATGTGCTCTCTCTCTATCTCTCTGTCAAATAAATAAATAAAATTAAAAAAAAATAAAAGGAAATAGAATCTTTATAGATGTAATCAAGTTAAGTTGAGGTCACGTCGGATTAGTTTGGGCCCTAAATCCAGTATGACTGGCGTCTTCATAAGAAGCAGGAAATCTAGACAACAGGAGTGCCATGTGACAATGAAGGCAGAGATTGCCGTTATGCTGCCTCAAACCAAGGAGAGCTGGCAAGGGACTGCTGGCAACGACCTGAAGTTAGGAGAGAGACATTGAACACAATCTCCCTGTGAGCCCCCAAGAAGGAACCTTCCATGCTGACACCTTGATTTGGGACATCTGGTCTCCAGAACGGCAAGAGAATACATTTCCATTGTTTTCACCCACCAAATTTTTGGTAATTGTGATGGCAGCGCTTGGAACCTAAAACACCTTCTTATGAATACATGCATATTGGAATGGAAATATGCAAAGGATATACCCTGGTTAGGTAGACAAGTAAGAAAGGAAGGAAGGAAGGGAGAGAAGAAAGGAAGGGTAGAGAAAGAACAAGTGTTGAGTTGGCCAACACTGTTAAATCAGAGGATATCAGATACTGCTTTGTTAAGATGCTAAGGCTCAATTAACTCCTAAGAATCTGGCCTTGAATCCACAGTGATGGAACTCTGTGTGTACTCTGATGGGAACACCAGCCAGTGATAGTCAATATGTTTGATTAGCAGGGGATTTATCTGCAAGCAGCATGCTACTTAGATGCTATATGTAAGTTCACTCTCACACTGTTCACCCACAGCCCCCTCTCTTGAAGACCCAGGCACAAGTCTGGTGGCCAGGAGGAGGCCTGACTCTAAAATTACACGGAGCTCTCTCCTTTATGCAAACTGGGGGGACTTGACCCTGCTGGCGAGTGTGTTCTGGAAACATCGGCAGCCTTCCACCCAACCTCAGTGGAGTCCCAAGCTTACCCTGGGCCCTGCTGCTGCTACACAGGATCTGGGTGCACACTACTCACCCTTGCATAAGAATACTTTAGCCCCTGTTAGTTCAGACCCTGCAGACCTAGGATTTAAGAGTATTTGAATGAACTCCAGGCAGATAAATGATCACATTTTCAATGAGAAACCAAGAATTTTTGCTAAATAAATTTTAGAGTGTCTTTGCTTTACAATGAGGATCAGTGATGCTGTTATTTTGCTAGGGCTTCCCAAAGTATTGTCTCACAGTTCTGGAGGCCAGAAGTCTGAAATTAAGGTGTTGACAGAGCTGGTTCCTCCTGAGAGCTGTGAGGAAGAATCTGTCCCAGGCCCCTGTCCTTGGCTCGTAGATGGCCATCTTCTTCCCTGTGTCTCTTCATATTATCTTCTCTCTCTGCATGTCTGCCTCCATGTCCAAATTTCCCTTTTTTATAAGGACGCCAGTCATATTGGATTAGGACCTACCCCAGTGACCTCACTTTAACTTGGTTACCTATGTAAAGACTTTATCTCTAAAGAAGGTCATATTCTGAGAGACAGAGGGTAGATTCCAACATATCTTCGTGGTGGGGGAGGAGGGGCTGCAAATTCAGTCCCTAACACTAACCAAGCTGAGCTAAGAGCCTGTACACTGCCCAAGTTCACATCCTGACTGTTCTTTACTCACTTTGAATGTTGAGGCAAGTTATTTAAGCCCACTGGGCCTCGTTTTCCTCATTATACATGGGGATGGTAATAATGGAACCTCCCTTTTAGGGTAGCTGTGAAGAGTACCTGTAATAGTATTGTCACATGCTTAGTGCAGGGCAGGAAGCTTCTAAACACTCGATAAATAGATATCAGTATTAGTATGAGGGAGGTGACAGACTGGACTGAAGAATAAGACATTAGTATGAAGACATCAGGCCTATCTGATGCAAGCTGACTTACTATGTGACTGTGTTCTAAGGGAGTGGCAGCTGTAGGATCATCCCAGAGTTCTTATGGCCCCAAGATCCTCGAGGTGTCCGTGTTTTTGGAAGATTGCAGCAGGTAGTCATAGTGACTTCCCTGAGGGTTTGACCTGAGTCCTAGTTTTACCATCCCGAGTCTACATTTGGGCTTTGGTGTGCCATTGGCTGTCTTAACTAAAATCCCCACCAAATTCAAAGCAAAAGGGGTTATGTGTGTGTTTGTCCTCTTTCTTCTCCAGAAGATGGCTGCGTGCCCTGCGTTGATATCAGAAGAGGCTCTTCCACACTCCAGCACACAAGGCACTCACTCTACATTCCACCCCTCCATTTCTTTAAAATATATATAAACAGACAACACTTTAGATGCTAGGAAATGATGTGACCTAGAAAGTGAGATGACAGATAAAACGAGAGAAGGATCTCCAGGAACACAATCTTGTCGAGGTAGATCTTGTCAGAGCAGATTTTCTGTGACCATAATAAAGGGCTTTTAACACGAGCTGGGTTGCCTCATTTCTGAAGAGTAGAGGCTAGAGAGATTCTTAAAAAGGAAAAATAAATATTGCTCTAATTGGAGCCAGAGGTGAGGCAGGGTGGGACAATGAGCAAGCAAGGACTATTTATGTTGGAAAAGGGAAACGTTAGAAACGATGTAGCTGAGGAATTCAGGAAGATGAAGGGCTTGGTCAAAACCAAAGCAGTCCCTCTTGTTTGAGAAGAAAGGACGGGGTCCAGGAATGAAGAGGAAGAATCAAATTACAGGGCAGCAGATGTAAGCTAAATGAAAAGAGAAACCACTGCTTTCTGCAGGTATTGAGGCCAGGAAATTCAGTGTTAGGACAGGTTGAATCTCCAAAGTTTTGGGAAAATTTCATGCCAATGAAAAATGTGCATGGTTAATAAAGATTAGATAATAGTTATCTGAGCAGAGGCCAGGAGTATTATAAAAGAACATTGTAGACAACAGTGTCCCCCACCTGACTGGAAATTTCTAGAAAGTTGATCCAATGTCCTATATTTTTCTTTTGTATTTCCTCATCCATAGGGAATGACACATTAGTCATTGCTACCTTTTTTTTTTTTCCAAGCAGATATTTTACATGTTTTATTTCTAATTCTTACCAACAGCCCCCTTTTATATTTAGGGAAAATGAACAAAGCTCACAGAGCCAAAATGAGTTACTCATGGTCCTTGGGAGGCAGAACTGAGATTCAAACCCAGGTCTGTCCTATGTCTAAATGAGCACAATTTCTCAGTACATTTCATAGAACTTAGAGAACTTGAGACATGAAGTAGAAATTAGAAACCATACAATCTAGCCACCTTTCCTCCTATTTTACAAATGAAGATGTTCAGTGTAAACATGTGAAGGGATTGGTCCAAGCTCCCATAGGAAATAGCAGAGCAGAGTCATTTGCTGATTAAATTAATTCATGAATCTGTGGAATTTCTAGCAATTAGAAGAAAGATATTTGTAAACCTCACAATTCCAAGTTCCCTCAAAATGTCTAGGTATTTTTACATTTCCTAGGTTTCAAACAATCCATGTCTGGGCAAATAAAAAAGAAATTATGCCCTCCTACTTTTAACAAATCTCAAATAATAGCACTGGAGGAAGTAAAAATTCTTTTGATCTTTCTGCCTCTGCTAGTCTCAGTTTACCAGGATTCAATTTATATCAGGATTCCTCTTGGGAGTAGAACTAGATTAAAGATGGACTGTTTGAATCAAACAAAAGTGTGAATTATAGAAATTTTAAAAATATTCAATGACTGGAATCTCATTCAGCTAGCACACTTGGTCACCAATGACTCTATACGTCATGCTAAGTGTTAGGGATACTAAGCGGAATGGAAGATTTCTGCCTTCAAAGTTCTTGTAGTTTAATACAGATCTTTAGTACAAAGAGATAAGTTGTCACGTGGTCTGAAAAGTGTTATTTTAAAAAAGGAGAGAATATACACAAATAAGAATTTAACCTAGTAGATGTCCTTAGGGAATCTGTCAAATGAATACAAAAATATAATTCCCATAATTAGCAAAGGTATGTTTGTAAATTAGTGCTCCAGAAGCTCTTCAAATGTGCTTGAAATTTTTCTTCTCCTTTTCCTTGTGAATATTACCTTATCTTGCTTATTGCATTGGTTGGCTATTACTGTATACCAAATCACCACAAAGCATATCTCACAGTCTCCATGGGTCAGGAATCTGGGTGTGGCTTGGGTCTTCTGGCTCTGGTCTCTCACAAGACTGCAAGGTATTGGCTGGGGTGATAGTCATCTTAAGGCTTAATTGGGGCAGATCCACTTGCAGCCAACTCAAAGGCTTGTTGGCAGGATTCGGGTGCTACTTTGGTCTCTCCCCATGCGGGCTCTCCATAGGGCAGCTTACAATATGGCAGTGACTTCCCTCAGAGTGAGTGAGTGAGTGGGAAGACAAGAGAGAAACAGTGAATGATACCAAGACAGGAGTCACATGGTCTTTTATAACCTAATCTTGAAAGTGACATCCCATACCTATTGCCATATTCTATTCATTACAAACAAGTCACTAAGTCCAGCCCACACTCAAGACAGGGGTATTACACAAGGGCATCAATGCCAGGAGGTGATCACTGGGGACCATCTCAAAAAACTGCCTATGTACTTATCCTGTGAATTTATTTTCTCTAT
Organism: Neomonachus schauinslandi; assembly: GCF_002201575.2. Classification (NCBI taxonomy): domain Eukaryota; kingdom Metazoa; phylum Chordata; class Mammalia; order Carnivora; family Phocidae; genus Neomonachus; species Neomonachus schauinslandi. The sequence continues at coordinate 60,172,216 of NC_058412.1, forward strand.
TAACAATGCTTACAACACCATCCTCCCATTGGCCCAAACCAGAAATACAGGACTTGCCCTTTACTCCTTTACCTCACCCCTCACCCCAGTGAATCCATCACGATGCTTTGCCATTTCTATTCTACCCCCTAAATATCTCTCAAGGTCATACAGTCAGGAGGTTCATTATTCCTATTGCCACTACCTTGGTTCAGGCTCTCATCGCCTCTTGCCTGGATCTAGGATGGAGACAAAAACCTCAGTGTTTTGCCTGGCTCCAGTGTGGGTTCCTAGAGCCATTCTGCATACAGGGCTGGTACCATCATTCTAAGGCACAAATCTGGGTAGGACGGTCCAGCTTAAAGTCCCTCAGTGGCTCCCACAGCCTCCAGGATAAAGCCAGAAGTCCTCAGCATGGAGAACAAGGCCCCTCATTTGGTCCTGCTGACTTCTCTGAGCTCTCCTCTCCCTGTACTCCAGCTTCTTGGAACAACTGTCATCTTCCAAACTGGCCGTGTATTCCCTGAGTCCTTGGGATAGCAGCTCCTTTTTCTTCCTCTGAACAATTCTCACTCAGGGCACTACTCAGAGAGGGTGTTCTCTGAGAAGCCTCCTCTGTCTTCCCAAAGCAGGTGAAGGCTCCTCCCAGGGCTCCCATGGTCCCTGGGCTGACTTCTCCTGATATTTGCCACCCTGCACTGCAGCAACCTGCCTTCACAAATACCTGCTCAGCCCTCTCCAGTCTCAAAGTTCACTGACTTCCCAACTGTTGTGTCTCTTTAGTCATTTATCCCCCGGGTCTGTTAGGTGCTTGATAACTATTAGTTGGGGGAAGAGTGATGAAAACTCTGGGAAACTCTGCTTCTTGGTTCTCTCATCTTCTTTTGTTCCAGTCATTAGGGACAGCTGCATGATTTGTGGGCCTGATGCAAAATGAAAATGAGGGGCCCCTTGCTGAAAAACCGCGAAAAAGCCATTTCCTTTCTTCTTCCCTCTCTCTTGATCCATTGAGGTGTTTTCTATTTGCCAGTTAACGTTGCACACCCTCATGCATGGGGATAGTTGCAAGGAGAGTGCAGACCCTCACAGGCAGCTGAGGGTGTGTACCTGACCCCTCCCACCTCACCACTTCCCCCACCCCGTGCCCATATCCTCTCGCTCACTCTCTCTGGGCCAAGTAGCACTTTCTGGGTGGGGGTGAGAGGGAGGGGCCAAGAGCCCATCCTGGGGAGGCAGTGGGAGGCAGGACAGCATTTGAGCCAAGGCTCCAAGCCCTTGGTAGCTTCTCCATTGTCCCAACAAACTTCACTTACAAAACATAAAGCCAAAGATAAAATGATTGACAGTTTTATGACTGTGACCACAGAGTATTAAGGCCCAAGCACAGGGCCCCTTCTGAGCACAGGGTGTTGTGTGACTGTATGAGCACACCCATGAAGCCAGCCCAGCCGCTTATCCATATGCTATTGAACCCCTTCCTATGGAATTTGGGTCATTCCCACTGTTTTTGTTTCTGCATCCATCAGCTTTTGTAGGACCAGGCTTTGGAAACTTCCTAAGACAGATAGATCTGCATGCTTGGGAGGAAGTAGCAGTAGCTTTTCAGGGAATAACCGAGAAAACCGGAAGCCTTCCTGTGCTGGTGCTCCCATCATATCCCTGAACGCGTCCAGAAGGCTCAGAATTCTCGTCCACATTAATGAATTATTAGCAAATATTATCCTCAAAGTATAATAAGATTAAGGCAGAATAGAATGGGAAAACCTATTCCCTCTGAAAGTCACTTTCCATTAATTTCTTCTGCCTTCTTCCTCATGTCTAAGCTAATCCCCCCCACCCCCTGGGCTCTGGACCCTGTCCCCTGCTCCCTTCTTAGTAACACTCCCCTGATGTTACCCTGCACCTTTAATCTCAACCCTCTGTGGGCTCCTCTCAATGCTCCAGTCCCTTCCATCTTAAACCCCCAACCCCCGTCCACCCAAAGTCTCCCTACAGCTAGCCATGTGTTTCTTCCTTTCCTAACCAGTGTCTTGTAAGAGCTTCTGCTCTAGTGTCCTCTGCAGTCTACCTCTGTCCCCCAACCCCAGCAGCTCCAGGTACTCTTGCTTCTTCTCTTTCCTCTCCAGTGCCCGCCTCCCTCTTTGCCTTCCCCGTTGGCTGCTTTTCCTCTCTATATTTTAGAACATGGTTTCCCCAGGGTTCTTGCCGGGCCTAATCTCTTCTTGCTCACTCTCTGGGCCAACAGCCTGTATCCTGCTTCCAGTTTTGCCCTGAAGTTCTTAGTGATCTTGTGAATCACTTAAACTCTCTGGGCCTCCATTTCTGTATCTTTAAAAGAGGATTTCTGAATCTTGGCAATATTGACATTTTGAGCCAGACAATTCTTTGTTAGGGGAGATTGTTCTGTGCATTGCAGGATGTTTAACAGCATTCCCGGCCTCTAGCCCCTGGATGCCAGTAGCACCTCCAGCTGTGACAACCAGAAGAAATGTCTTCAGACATTGCCAAACGCTCCCTGGTGGGGGGTAGACATCCCCCATTGAGAACTACTGCTCTAAAATGAAGAGTTGAACCAGGCCATCTGAACTTGTTTGCTACTGCTCCCATAGCAAAGTGACACAAATCGGGGGGTTTAAATGACAGGAATTTATCGTCTCACAGTTTTGGAGGCTGGAGTCCAAGATCAAGGTGTGAGCAGAGTTGGTTCTTGAGGGCTTTGAGGGAAAATCTCATCCATGGTTTTCTTCTAATTTTTGGCAGTTTGCTGGCAATCTTTGACGTTCTTTGGCTGATCTCCGACTACATGTTCATGTGGTGTTCTCTCTTGTCTCTGTCCAAATTTCCCCTTTTTATCAAAACACAGGTCATATTAGATTAGGGGCACACTCTATTTCCGTGTGACCTCAATTTAACCAATTATATTTATAATGACCCTATTTACAAATAAAGTCACAATCTGAAACACTGGGGGTTAGGACTTCAAATTAATTTTGGAGGCACACAATTCAGCCCATAACATCATCTTTTATGCTCCTCATGAGCTCTAATGTTCTATAATCTAATGAAAAGAAAGGAAATATTGGTCTTTGCGGACCCCAGCGTAGATTCAGATTCTTTCTGCTGAGTTTCTTCTTGCACCAGCTACATCTTTGGACACTTCTCTTTGGGCAAACCATTCCTTCTGACTTCAGATAAACTTCAAAGGAAGTGATGAGGAAATGGGAATTTCAACTGTAGCTAGTCTACATGGAACCTGGTAGGGTAAGACTGACATGGACCTCAAAGAACGTGATTGGCTACCATTACAAGGTTCATCTCCTATCCTTATGTTACTGTAAACCCACAGCACAGAACTAATAATATGAATTAGTCTGCATAGCTACAGAAACTATATTATTTTGGAATTACTCAATGACCTCCCTTCACCCCTCTAACCCTCATCCTCTCTCTCATCACAAAAAGGATACAGCTACAGATCTGCCCAGTCTGTCCAAAGAGACGCTGTTTCTAGAGTAGAATGATGAACAACTTGGTGGAGGCATCAACGTGTGGGGACTGGTTGTACTTATGTACTAATCACTCCTTTCTGCTTAGTCTGATAGGGGCTGACCCCAGGAGGTCAGGATCTTCAGGGGTGCTGATAGCCCTTAAGACATCATGAGCCTCAGACAGACTGCAAGTAGTTATTGTGGGAGGAAGCGTAGCATCCCAAACCAAGAGGACTTTTCAAGTGGATCTTCAGTGTGATAGGGCTCCAACAGTTCCTGCTCAGATGCCAAAGGCGTCAGAATGTCAGATCCACAGCCATGTCTCCAACACTCTTTGTGAACACAGGATTTCCCCAAAGAATAGTAGCTCTTTTCCTCACACCTAATCTGTTCAGCTTGCTACCCTAGTTGGCAAATAGTAAGTATTTTGAAGGACTTCGAGCCATTATGATCCCATAGCCACATCTCAAAGGCCATAAGATAAAATATTTCTGCTTTTACATTCTGAAGTATGCAGCTGAGCAATTATTTGAGTAAAGTCAGAAATCTTCCCTCTCAATAATGGTGCTTTTGCCCTGAGTTGTCTGGAGAGTGCCCCAGACCTCAGCTCTCCTCCCTCTGTTGCTGTCTTATAAACCAGAACACAAGTAGCATTACAGGGGAGTAGAGAAGCAGGTGTCCAAAAGGGTGGCCTGGATATGAGGTGCTGGCACTGTTCATAAAAGGAGGCATCAACTGAGGGCCAGCAGTCCCTGAGAACTTGAGGAAAGAAGTAGGGCTTGCAGAATCTTGCTGGAAGAGATAACTGAACTAAGGAATGTCAAAAGGGCTCTTTCTAGTCTAGGTCAGAAGGAGAGAAGGACATATGAGACCATATAAAGGAAGTTGGGCACCCTGGCAGTCTCCAGAGCCCACTGGTCCTCTCTACTCCATGTTGATTTATGCCAGGCTTCTCTCACATCTACATGTCCCAAAAGGACCCCACCCACTTTGGAATTATAGGAACTGAGGTCCACACAAGATCACTAGCCCTGAGTTAGACAGCTAGTTAGCAACAGAGCTCAGCCTAGAATCCTGCCTGTCTGGCCCTATATTCTTAGGCACATCTTCAAAAGCAAGGAGGGTAAAGCCAAGAGGGAAAAAAAAGAACTACATGGAGGCATGGGGTGGAGAGGGCCACTGACCATGATTTCTGTTATTACCTCCCACTCTTGTTTGTCTATGACAAACTTTATTGAGAACCTATGACCCATGTTCCCAGCCCTGTGCTAGGTGCTGTAGAGGACACTGAAGATGGTTTTGATCCCCGAGGTGCATACACTATAATTGAGGAGGTAAAAAGATTGAACCAGTTAGGGAATAACACAAAAGACAACCAATCCATAGGTGATCCTTACCATATGTAAGGATCACTTCTAGCTCTCAGAGTGCACCCTTTCAAGACCTGACATCCCAGAGAGGGATGACACTCCAGAAACACATACAGTATACATCAACAAGATAACTTCACATACAAAGAAGCCCTATGAGGAAGACAAACTAGGGTAATGCGGTAGAACATAACTGGGGGAGTGGAGCTGGAAAGGATCTTTCAGTGAGGGTGACATCCAGTTGAGACCTGAACAGTAAGAAGGAGGGAGCCATGTGAGGATCTGAGAAAAGAACAATCAAAGCAGGAGGAAGAGCAGGTGCCAAGGCCCTGGGGCATGTACAGGCACATCTGAGAGTGGTGCATATCTAAAGATAGATAGTAAGTGGGTGAGCATAAGGACAGGGAGCATCAGGGGCCAAACTATGTAGAACCTTCTAGATTTTTGGATTTATATTTTGATTGCAATAGGAAGCTATGGGAGGTTTTAAAAGGCAGAGGGGAGAAAGTGTTGTGATTTAAGCTCTAAGAAGATTCTCTGGTTACTGTGTGGAGGATGGACTACAAGGAATGGGGGGTGCTGGAAGTGTAGTTGAGAGACTGTTGCAGTTGTCCATGTGAGAGATGGAGGTGGCTAGAACTAGGGTTGTAGCAGTGAGTATGGTGAGAAGCAGTCAGGAGGGCAATGTAATTTGGAGATAGAGCTAATAGGACAAATTGATGGTTTCATTCTGTGGTTTTCCTTGTGTAGACTGGGATGGGGAAAACTGTGGGGAGCAGAATGGGGAGGGGTCATGGAACAATTCTACCTGGGCCACATGATGTCTGAGGTGCCTTTTGGACATCTGTAGCCTGCAGAGTTTAACCAGAGAAGTAGAGCCACTAGAATATGTATCTTCTATAGTAGGTATCCTGCAGAAGCTGGGGCCCTTTGTCACAGAGCTAAACAGACACCTGACTCAGGATCCAGAGAAGCCAAAGGAAGGTCAGGAGGAAGGTAGACCAGTTGCAGGCCTCACTCCTGTTTCATGCCAAAAACTGAGCCAGCAGATCAGCAATAATCCCTGGGAATTACAATGGGGTTGCTGCTTTCCTCCCACCCTCCAAAATCTTCCAAGACTCTCCTCTGTAGCCCAGCCTACCTGGAAATATACAAGAAGGGGAGCCTGGGAAATTAGCTCAGTCTAGTCGATATGATGCATTACAAAGCCACCACCATATCCACGTGGAGCAGTTGAGTGAGCGGTTGAAAATATGAGTCTGGAACTCAGGGAAGAGGTCTAGGTGGGAGGGAGACATTTGGCAGATATCATAAAGCCAGGGTTCATAAAGCCATGGACCTGGAGAAGGTCCTCTAGGGAGAGAAGGTGGACAGAGAATAAGAAGAACAAAAGACAGAGCCCTGAGGTACTTCAACATTTAAAGTTTAGAAAAGGAGGAAACATCAAAGGAGAATGAAAAGAAGCCAGTGAGGTGTGAGGAAAACTAGGCAAGTAAGGCAGCACAGAGGTCCAGGAAAGAGAGAAGGAGGTGGTCGAGCACATCACACACCTCCGAAAACGGAGGTCGAATAAAGACTATGTCAATACAACTCTGCAAAGGTAACATCCATGGGTTACTTAGGATGTCATCTGCTACGGTCTGTATGTTTGTGTCCCCTGACCCCAAACATATATGGTGAAATCCTAACCCCCAAAGATGATGGTATTAGGACCTTTAGGAGGTGCTTAAGTCACAAGGTGGAGCCTTCATAATAGAACTGATGCCTTATAATCGAGGCTCCAGAAAGATCCTTAGCCCCCTTCCATGTGAGGGCACAGCAAGAAGGCACAAGCCATGAACGAGGAAGAGGGCCTTCAGCAGCATAGGACCATGCTGGCACCTTGATCTCGGACTCCTCAGCCCCCAGAACTGGTAGGAGTAGATTTCTGTTTCTTATCAGCTACCCAGTCTGTGGTATTTTGTTATAGCAGCCCAATGGACCAAAACATGATCCACGTATAAGTGCAGTACTGAATAAAGGGATCATGGGTGGTCAGTGGTGGGAAGGATCAATCCGTATTGGCCTCCGAAGTTACTGGGGAACACCTCAGAAACTAGTTCACGTTTAAGAAGGGCTCAGAAGGTCAGGTGGAATTGGAGCATCTGTGATGAATAGGATCTGCAGGGGCTTGTTCATCTCCAAACAATTTCAAGAGCCGCTTAAAAGTCACAAATCCCTAACCATTTCCCAACAACCCACACAGAGACCTCTCAGCCTCCTATGCACATCTAAGAATAGCCTACTTGGCTGCAGTTGGCCTGAAATTCTTGCTTTTTGCGTCAAAACACTTGGCCACTATTTTCAGGCTGACGCTCCCGTCTACAAATGAGAAGAGGTGCCATTGCTCATTGGAAGTGTTCTCACTTATTTGTTGTTGGCAGAGGAATGTGTCAGAACCTGGACAGTAAGTCAAAGAGTTTGCTGAAAGGAATCACTTTGGTTCTCTGCCTGTGGGAGAATCTTGATTTCAGTAGCTCAAGAATAGGCAGAAGCAGGATTAAAAGATTAAAAAAACAAAACAAAACAAAAACCCTCTTAGTTTATTTAGCTTCCAAGTAATCCAGAAATGTCCAACAGGGCCTTTCAAACAAAAGGAATCCTCACTTATAAATGTGGAAACACCACTAATTTTTTGGGCAGCCCACTTCTGCACACTGGAAGACTATATGAGAAAGAAGGAGGCAGACCCAGCCTCCCTTATAAGTGAGTCACTTGGATGTGTTTTGGTGAATAAATTTAGCACATTTTAAAATTCTATTTAGAAATATTGGTCTTTGATGGATTTATAATAAGCAGCCAGAATGGCTGTTTCAAGATCAGTGGTCAAATGGATTGTTTAGTTCTGCTTCAGATTGTACTTTCTTATGGGTCTTATAGGTCTAGAATTGCTAAAGGAGGGGGGTCCTCATGATCAGTGCTACTTGAATCAAGGTTGCTTGTGACTTTAGTGGGCCCCTGACACTTTTGCCTTTGGGGAAAAGTTTATTATCTTACAATTCTGGTTGTCAGAAGTCCAAAATCCATCTACCTGGGCTGGAATCAAGTTGTTAGCAGGTCTGGTCGCTCCTCGAGACAATCAGGGAGAAGCCATGTCAGCTTTGTCGAGCTTCTTGGAGCTGTCCACATTCCTTTGCTTGTGGCCTCTTCTTCCATCTTCAAAGCCAGCAGATTAACATCTTGAAACCTCTCCCTGACTCTGAACTCTGTTTCCATCAGCACGTCTCCTTCTCTGACTCTTCCCCTCCCGCCTCCCACTTCTAAGGAGCTTTGGGATTATTTTGGGCCCACCCAGATAATCTGGGATAATTTCCCCATCTCAAAATCCTTAATGTCATCACACCCACAAAGTTTCTTTTGCTGTGTAATCTCTACAGGTTCTGGAAATTAGGATGTGGACATCTGGGGTGAGGGGTATTATTCAGGCTACCCCGGTCCCTAACGTTATTGTGGGGCTGAGGCAGCGTGCCTGCTGTGACTAAGGGATAGATTGGTCCTGACCCAAAATGCCGATCCAGGAACTGTCTGCCGCAGAATGTAAAATGCACTGCTTCCTTCACTGAGAAAGTGTTGCGATGAAAAAACCGCTTAGTGACACAGTCTATTTACAGTCTGGTGCAAGCTCCTCATCTCCTAGCAGGCCAGTAACCAACAATTAGGGGGCTGACAGACTGACGTAGGTGGATGAGGACTGTGTTAAATAGCTACAGGAATCTTCCGATTATTTTACTCATTCTCTTTCTCTATGGTGGTTTGGGCTATCCTCGGGTGCACCTGTGGGCACACTCTGTTTTCTTCCCAGCAGATTGCAGTGGCGATAATTCAGAATGTTGCGGAGCAGGCCTGATCTCTGGTAGGTGCTGGACACTCGCTGGGGGTTCCACTGAGGCTTGTGGAAATGGGTGAGTGAATATATTCAAATGAATGGAATTCAAGTATCCAGTGACTCTGGGCCCGCCAAGGAAGTGGTCTGTTTACAAGGTGGTCCACAATGATCTTGAGAGAGAGTAAAGCTCTGTGCAGATGCCTTAGAAGCCATGCGTTGGGGGAGAGGGCAAGCTTCTTGGTTGCCTGGATCAGAGGCTTCCAAGTGGTGGTGCCGCTGCCTCCCGGGCTGTATCTCCACGCGCACACGGGGAGAGGGCTCTCCGAAACCCGAGGCCAGGGGCGGCGGCCTGCAATGCGGTGGGGGGCCGGGAGGAGAGGGCGCGGTGGCCGCCGAGGCCTAACAACACGTAATTTTCTTCTCACTTCACGCGTCCTCCATCCGACGTGGCAGGTGCGCTGAGAAGGAACGGTGTGTGAATCGATTCGGAGAGGGTCAGGGACACGGCAGCGAGCCCGGGCCGCGCCCCGAGCCATCGATCGCCTCCAAATCAATTTGCACACCGCTCCCACTTAGGTCACCTGCCATTTCAGACAGGGACGCAACGGTGAAGTGAGAAGGAAATTATGCCGGGAAGTCCGGGGACCCTCTCTCAAGAACGTGGGGGTCAGCCTTTAGCTGCTCTGGCATCTGCAGCCTTCGGAGGGGACAGAGCTTCCCAGCCCAGGCCCCTCACTGTCTCTCAACCCCGCCCTGAAGGGAGGGGAAGCTAGAAGGCTGCAGCAAAACGGGGCCACTCCGAAAATCTATCAGCCTTGAGCTCACCTCTGGGGTTTGGGCTGCCACAGTCATAATCCTAAGAGCTATTTCAGAAAACCCAAATTGCCAACAGTAATAATCTCTCCGCCGCGGGACTGGTTTTCATTTGTGCCTCTCAATGCACTTTACAATTAATTCTCACCAACCTCTGCCTCCCACGAGCCAGGCGCCCAAGGGGAGCCCAAGGCAAGGCTTGGAAGCTTCATGGCTCCCCCATTGAGAGGGCAAAGGGCTTTCCCACTGGGAAGACAGGCACCAAGGCCTAAGTCTTCCTCAAGGAGCCAATGACAGCAATCTTTTTTGAGGGGAAAGAAGGCAAGGCCGTATGGGGGGTGGATAAGGAGCTGGAGGATGTCTCTGGCTCCTGGTGTGTCCAATCGGCCTCCAATCAGTTGAGGCAAGAGGCATCTTAACTTCTTACAAGGTGAAAGACCTGATCAGTAAGCAATTTCCAAGGATGCTGTCCAACCAAACCCCGACTGTGCTGTGGCAATGCTGTCTTCTCCAGAGCTATGGAGAGAGTGGGGTCCACTGCCACCCTGTTAGGTCACAGGAATCCCAATAAACAAAATGGAAGACGATTCCCTGCCTGCAAGTGCTCAGCACAGTGCAGGACACTGGGTGGGTACTGGGTGGGTACTCAAGAAATGGACACTGAATCTGAAGCTGCTCCATGTTGACTTGGTCCCCTTCCCCACGTGGGTGGTTTAGATTATCAATACATTCCAGTTGGCTAGGCCGATTTTCCAGGCAGTGGGCTCCTTAACCGTTACTAATTCCTTTTGTCTATCCCACTGGAAGCAGGACCAAGGCAGGTCCACGAGAGATCTTGTGGCAGGAGCAGAGAAAGTGCAAGGATGCAGCACCCACCTTGAGTTCTAAGAAGAAAACAGGAAAACCAGCTCACCTACCTTGTGCCTCATGCAGTGCTCAGGTACATCTGTAGTGCTTTCCCTCGCTGTGAAGGAAATGCTGATCAGGTTCTCACTGTCCTGCCAAGCCCCTCCTGCTTGTGATTTGTCAGAGCTCCAGGAGAGGGATGGGGTTAGGTTTTGCATTTTTGGAACTTGTATCTGGGGGATGGAAACAAAGCAGTAGAGACTGTGACTCAAGAAGTTCTCACTCACCTGCTCCCCCAAATCAGGCCATTTGCTCCCAGCAGGTTGGTTTGGTGAAGCAGGGTTCCTGAGTGCTCACCGCCCAGACCCAGACACACTGGCAATGCTCGCACGCGCACGCGCGTGCGCACACACACACACACACACACACACACCCCTCTGCTCAGCCCGAAGTCATGCTTTCCCAGCCCAGCTGGATTCTCTCCTGGGTGAGGCCTTCTCTCTGCAATCTCTGCTCTCAGGGCTCTAGCTGTTTCCACTTTGCATGGAGATTAAGTCTTCTTTATAATCAGGAGAGACTCATTCAGACCCTGAAGCCAGCCCTGCTGCCCAACATACTCTGTCCAGCCCAACTGCAGGGAAGCTGATCTGCCTGTCCCATCGTTTCTTTGACCTCACGGAGCACTTCCAGGGTAAATAAAGAACAAACTTAGAGTTTAGTTCAACGAAATTAGACTGGGCCCTGGGATCACCAAGAGGTTGCTGGTGTGGTCCCCGCCTGGAAGAGCTCTACTGGTCTGGTGCATATACCTTGACTCCTTGGCCAGATTTAATGGTCTTGGGGGCCAGGCTTGTCTGCGTCCATGTCACAAGGCCCAATTCAGCAAATATGTGACAGAATCAAGGCTGAGGGGATTGGAAGCTTAACTGTAACCAATTCTAACTTGCTAAATGACCTCGTAGGTTAAATTTGTTTGAATCCATGCTGGAAGATGGAGTTGGAGGTTTAGGAGAGAAGACTGAGTTGGAAAGAGATAGAGCATCATTTCTTAGAGCTTCAACTCTATCCCTGCCTTCTGAAGTAAGCCGGGGGGTAAATGCTCCTTTTCTGCTTATCTTCCCCAGTGAAGCGCTTTCTGAGGCAAAAACCATGGAAGAGGCATCTGGTCAACAAAGTGAAGACAACAGCCAGATACATTTTGCACCCCACCAAGCAAGACGGCAAGAGCCTCACCTGCTGAACAGGGTCACTCAACGCAGGAAAACCTCTGCTTGACCAACGGCCATCGGACATGTGGGTTAACTCCCTTTCTGTGACTTGTTGGCTTGTCTGTGTAGACTCTGGCTCCCCAGAGGGCAGGAAGCTGGCGTGTTTAACTATTTCCTCAATCTTTGGCTCCGGCAATATTTGCACATTTTATTAAACGTATCTTTCTTTATATTACTAGACGCTTTCGTTTTGAACAGGAAACACATGCCTTTGGCACAAGAGTCGGAAGAATCAGGAGCCACCCTTTCACATTTGTTCCCTAGACACGCGGCTGTCTTAGGTCACCGGGCAAGTACTACACCCAGCTTCTTCTGTGACGCTTCAGAGATATTCCACACATACGCAAGCAACTGTACTAACAAGGATTCTTGATCTGACTGGATTATTTTTATTCATTCTCCATGGACAAGTATGTCCACTTCCGTCTACTTTTGCTGTTGGCATTGCCTCAGATGCCTTTACTAGAAGAGTGATCTGTTTACCTCACGCACAGCACACCTAGCAGAACGCACGCGAGCCGCTGAAGCAGTCGCCGTCGCGAGGACACCGCGGGCCCCGCGAGGATTCCGGCCAAGCTCGGCGGTTCCGGCCGCGCGAAGGTCGCGCCGCGCCTCCGGGGGTGCAGTGCCCAGCTTCGGCCGCACGATGGCGCGCGCTTCCTGCGGACCCGGCCCTCCGCTGTGGCGCAGACAAAGGCGGGCGCCGGGCCTCCCCCGCCGGGCGGCGGAGGCGGCTGGCGCTCCGGGTGGCCGCGGCCGCCCCTTGCGAGCCGATCCGGGCAGCTGCCGCCTGAGCCTTTGTCCTGCGCTGCCCGCCCTTGTGCTGAAGGACGGGCGAGAGGACGCCGGGCGCAGGCGGCGCCGGCGGGCGTCCGCCCGCGTCCCGACCCGGCTCCCAAGCTCCGAAGCTCGGCCCGGCTGGAGCTTGGGTTAAGGGCAAGAAGCTGGCAGCGCCCGAGTGGGACCCAAACGCCTGCCCAGGAAGCTTCCCTCCCCTTCCACCCCTTAGCAAGGAATTTGCCCCAGAATTCCGCTCTGTGGAGGTTTTTCACCACGGCCATGTCTCCCCAGTTGAAACGCTATAGGGCCTGGGTGTCACAAACGCAGGGGAAGTACTAGCGTTTAGATTCAAGTGGAAACTAGTGAGCGCCTGGGTCTGGCTCCCAAGCTCTTGTCTGCAGGGTCCAGGAAAACTTACCTCCTCTCTTGTCCTCTAGTCCCGCGATCCCATAGAACTTTCTGTGATGATGGAAATGAACTGTATCTTCACGGTCCAGTCTTTGGTAGCCATGAGCCACATGTAACTGTTGAGTGCTTGAAGTGTGGCTAAAGAACTGAATTTTTAATTGTATTTAATTTTAATGAACTTAGAGTAGCCGCGTGTGCTTGCGTGTGTGTAGGTACATAGCCGCCCCCTTTAGACCGTGCAGCTTTAAGGACTCAAGTTCATCTGGGCGGTGGAATATGTAGTTATGCTGTTAACAGCAAAATTTTATAAAGATTCACAAAAAGGATGGAGCGTGTGCTTGTTGCACCTGAAAAGATGCCTGGAAGTAGCTGGCCTGGGAGAAAGAAAAAGCGGTGTTGGTTGAGTTTATTCTGGCTGTTTGGGGAGATGAGTAGGGGGTGAGCTCTGTGCAGGGTAAGGTGACCTGGGAAAAAAGGTGAAGAGGACAAGACTCTTTAAAAGACCTTGCTACTATTGGAAGTGGGACTGGCCCAACTTTGATCTGTATTTAGAGAAAATTGGGGGACATGATCCCTGTCATGTGACTGAGCATACACCTCTCACATGCTGGGCTTCCTGCGACAAGTTAATCAAACCCAGAAACAACTTGGACAGAACTTGCATAGAACTTGGGTTCTTCTTTAGTCCTGTGTGCTTGTAACCAGGCCGGGAGGAGGGCGTGTGCCTGCATCACTGGCCAGTGGCTGTTGGGGTTATGTTGCGGCTGTACTCCCTGGATATGTGATAAATATTGAACAAAGACAGTAAGACAGTATCATTGTGGGTTAGGAGAGCATGTATCTGTGGGATAGAAGACATTCCCTGATAGGGAAACTGGAGGATTAGAAGTGTTTCTTCATGGGCAGAATGTCTTAGGTTGCAAGTCGACTTCTCACTCATCATCGTCCTTTTTATGTTCAAGGAGGTAGTGAAATGTAAAATTCACAAGTTACCTGCCACCCGAGACTGCCTAATCACCCGTCTCCTCCAAGAGTGTAAACCGGTAGATAACTTCCATTCATTTTTTTTTTTTAAAGATTTTATTTATTTATTTGACAGAGAGAGACACAGCCAGAGAGGGAACACAAGCAGGGGGAATGGGAGAGGGAGAAGCAGGCTTCCCGCGGAGCAGGGAGCCCGATGCGGGGCTCGATTCCAGGACCCTGGGATCATGACCTGAGCCGAAGGCAGATGCTTAATGACTGAGCCACCCAGGTGCCCCAACTTCCATTCATTTTTATTGAACATAAACATGTACACCTCAATAGGTTCCCTGGACTAGTTTATTGAACATTCCCAATAGCAATCCAATGCTGTGGATTCTAAAATCTGAGGTGGATGCTTCCTTTTGATCTTTTAAGTAACATTGGTGTGTGTGTGTGTGTGTGTGTGTGTGTGGTGGAGGTAAATGGGGGGAGGGGCAAAGATGGACCAAGAAATCTTGTATTATCTTTGCGGATTCGGCGTGCCCTTCAACCTATTTTAAAGTATCCAGAGATCGACCTGTGGATGCTGACATCTTGGTAGAGGGAGAGCTGGTGGGGGTCTCCTGGCAGGGCTCCTTGCCGGGAGTAGACATTCAATAAATATTTGACGATTTTTTTCTGTTAAGGGAAAACGGGTTGTGATACCATATCCAAGCTATCTTTGTGGGTTGTCCATCCCTTTTTGTTTTGTTTTGTTTTTCCCCTGGAGATGTTCCCAACCACAGATAAAGGACAAGGGGGAAAATAGTTAAGCACACCTAGAGCTGCGTCCAAACAAAAGAGGCAAGAGACTAAACAAAACCAAGGTTTTCTATTTCTCCCTGAGCCACGTAATCCCTTTGATTACATCTAATACCTGCCAAAACCCAGATGGTGTGCCCACCCATCTCCCGTGTGATAATGCCACATTGTGAAATCTACCCATTAATATTAATTGTCAGCTAGAGAATCTGTCTGAACTACTAAAGCTTGAGATTGCCTTGAGAAAGCAGGCCCTGCTTTAGCAGGGATTTTAAGATAATTCTCATTCTTTCATTCTGTATCTCACATATGTAGAATGTTAAATAATAGCCGGAGAATGCTTTTCTAATTTTGGCACATGTCTGCCTCTCACAATCCAGGTCTTAAACCACTGTTCATTTGGGGTCTACACCTGCTGACCAAAATATTGCCTTAAACTGCTGTGGGTTTGTCAGCGACATGTAGGCACCCACTGTTCGCTATATAGAGAGAATTTTAACTCCCTGGGAGCTGTTTGAATTGAATGTGCCCTAGCATGCGATGCTCAACTAGTTCCCCTTTATTTTTCTCCCTCTAAGTAATTGACTTGGTAATCCTTGAAAAGTATTAAAAATCTCTGGGTTTTTTTCCTAATTATTGCCTGGGCCTTCCTGAGGAAGGAAGGCAGGGGCAGGAGAGAAGGCCTGAGAAGAGAATTTAAGGTCCAGGTGCCTTTGGGGTGCCGCTCCTGGCTGATAATCCCATCAGTGGTGCATGATATGGACTGTGACTATAAACATGCCCAGGGAGGCTCCACCATCTGATCGGAGCATCCAGGTCTCTAGGTTGAAATGTCTCAGCGTTGCAGTTTCTGCTGTGTTCACTGAACTTTTTTTTTCCAAGCCACAAAATTTTAGAATCCATTTATGCCTGAAATAGATAAATTTAGTAGGTGTGAGATTGAGTTTTTCCTCTGGAGTCTCCCCCCTGCTTAATTCTCATGGGTTATGGTACAAACGCCTTTTGACCGTTGTTCTTATAGCCAACACCTTAAACTTTATGAGTAAATGCAGAATCCAGCCCACACACTGCCTTTGTTTTTGCTAGGAGCATACAGGGCTGGTAAAAGGAATGAATTCGATATTCTGTGTCCCTTGTTCAAGGAGGTAGCTCCCTGTCCTCTGGAGCTTGCTGCCCAGCTCCGGCCAGTGCGGCCGCCATGCTGATCGCTGACGGACTGGGATGGAGGCACAGTGCACAGATCAAACCTGGTGCCGTTCTGTTCTTTTGGGTACATAAATGAATGTTTACTTCAAAGCCCTGACAGTTCTTTTATTAGCAAATATTAATTTCAACTGAAAAAACCAGAAGACCTTCCTGGAGCAGCATGTCTAAATAGACATTGAGATAATTTTAAAAACACCTATTGGTATGTAAAGCAACCTTCCTCATGAAAAGAAGTAACCGCACAAGTGGCAGGAGCCAGTTTACACAGCTAAATATTTTGATTATTTAATTTATTGCCATTATTTTACAAAATGTAAAAAAAAAAAAAAAGAAAAAGCAATTGAATTGCGATTTCGTTCCCATTCCTGGCCAACTTCTGCAATTCTATTTTGTATGAATGCTGATTTTGGAAAGAGATGAGGGATGAGGGAGCAAATGGCTTTCTGAGAGAGAGGTGAGTCCTCTTGGCCACTTAGTCTTCTGTCTCCACGGGGCTGGTAAAGGTGAGTTAGGGTCCTGCCGTGAGGAGATACAGTCGCTGGGTGTTCATCAGAAGGCACTGTGACATAGTGGTGTCCCTCCACTGCTGTCCTGTCTGTGGTGATTTCACCAAGAAGTCTCTGCCTCCTTCAGGTGGGGGGCACGCATACAGGCTCTCTCTCTCTCTCTGTCTCGTCCCCTCTCACTGGAAAGTCGCTCTCTGATGCCAAAGATGGGGACAAGTTGTTCTAAAGGCCCTCAGAAGGCAGAAATTAACGCTTTTAAAACTGAAGGTGAATCAGAAGGCCTATTTCTGCCTCATGCACTTCTGTTCAGCCATTTAAAAGGACCAAAATTAACTTCTGAACACATCCATTCTTTGCACAAACAATAGTGGGAGGTGGACCAAATCGCTTTGTGAAATAGAAATCCTCTCCGAGGGTTTGTTTCCAGAGTATATGTTTTCAAATGATCAAAATTCAGATTCTTAATGGTGTTTGAAAGAATTCACCCGCAGGAGCAGACCCTAACATTTCAAACTGAGCTTTGAGCAAATTCTTATGGCTGGCTTAGAGACCTTTGAAAAATACATTTAATTATAACAAGGCGGCATTGTGCAAACATGCGAGGGTGATGTTTACACTACTCCATTCTTATCAGTTAGAAGAAACACAACAAAAATATTAAAGAGCAAACAAGCCAAAATCAATGTGAAAAGAGATGAAAGTATACTTAATTGAAAAAGAGAGTGCATGGGAAAATACTGTAAAAATTGTAAAGTATCGCGGCACGTAAGGTAATATCCTATTATCCTAACCATCTCTAAGCCTTAAGAGAGAGCACAGAGTGCCAATACAACGTGTTTCCTAATGTGCGGGGGTTGTCTGCTATTTATACATTTCAGTTGCCGGACACTGAGCCATTTTAAACCTCTTGGTAGACCGGTCTATACCTTCGTTTTATGCTGTGTCTTCTCAAAGGAATTTCCTGAAACCTGCAAACATTTCCAGTGCTCCTCACGAGAATTCTATATGGCCAAGTCCAAATACACGCATAAGTGGTTCTAACAAACATTCCTTTTTAGGGAAGAGCATATCTTGAGATGAGAAGGTCAATTTGAAAAACAGTGTGAAGATGTATTAGAGGTGCATTATATCTGAGTCTATGGATGTCATTTAACACCACCCTCCTTCACCCCCAGGTCAGTTTGTTTGATTTTCCCTGTCGAGGTCACCTACTGAGGTACAGTGCTAACCTCTACCCACACACACCCACCATCCTGAAGCCAGAGCTGAAGACTGCAAAATTCAAATGTCCTGGAGGCCTTGGGTCTTTAAAATATTTGTTTGCAGTTCCTACTCTGGTTGGAACAGAACCCAAGCCAGGGCCTCTGAGCTGATACCCTAGGAGTTCTAGGGGCTCCCCGCTCCCGCTCTAGAATGGAGCTGCTGATATGTTCTTATAAATCCAAATGAAAAGAAATCTCTTTGATGTCTAATCTATAGTATCTAAAGCCAAGTTTTCTTTTACATGAGTAAATTGAGGGGTAAAAACTTTGAAAAAAACCTACTTCCTCCCAAATCAGAAAAACAAACAGACATGAAACAGACTTCTATACTTCATTGCCTAGGACCTTGACATTTTTAATTGGCTGGCAGAAAGTTATCTAATTATAATGGGCAGGGCAAAATAAATATGTAATTTGATAGTCTGTTAGCAACTCCTTTTACTTACCACATGCAGAACATTTTCTAATTTTCCCTTTGATTGTAAATGGAAATCTAGTTTATTAAGCAGAAACATAGAGTATTAATAAATAAACCACTTGATGCCTGTAAAACACTTTGAGGGTGAAAAGCCCCTACTAAATGGCAAATATTATTATTTTTATTGCAAGCTAACGGGAGGAAAGTAAGCTAATGAATGCTTACAGAGCCCAGAAGTAGTCATCACACTTAAATTGCCATATACTGTAAACTATTAAACTTGTTTCTTAGATAGAGATGGGTTTAAATTTTAAGTTGATACTTTTTAATTTTTGCCAAGGATGAAAAGCAACACTTATGGGTCTGTAATTTAAAGAAGAATAACTCAAGGGATTAATCAGCTTTTACATTTAAACAGAAGTTGCCTAAAACATATACCACTTTTGAAAGTACAGCTAGCAAAAAAAGAAAAATAAAAGACTGAGACTAATTTTCTGAGTTAAGTTGTTACCAAGGGATATAGCTTTTTATAAGTATCACTTCCTTTGAATAATACCATATCCATACACAAATCTACATTAAAATAATACCCTAAACAGAGAAAGTGAAACCTGATGTTCTAGGGTTCAGGCTCAATGCTTTCTCAGGCTATCCTCTTTTGCATTTGGCCTTGACACTATGGTATATACGATATGTAAGATGAATGAAATCTTCTACTATCTGATATTTGAAGTAGGGAACCATATAAAAATAATACCAAGTCACAATGGAATAGTTGAAAATGGAATTATGGATGTAAGTCTGATTTTCTTCCTAGCATTTTTCAAAAGTCAGACCATAATTATTCACTTTTGATGTTAAAGTGGACATACTGTATATTTTAATGTATTATGTTAAATTTGCTAATACACATATGAATATGTGTTTACATAACTGGAATCCACACTTTTTGCTCATTCTTATTGACAGTAGATTTAATTTAAACCAAAACACAAGATTTAACAGAGAAACCGATAATAATTGTAAATGTTACAATAGAAACGACTTTGTTTAAATCTCATATAAATATATATTTTGGCTAAATCCTGCATGAGAAATCCATATGGGTTACTTGAGATTTTCCTCACTGAAAATGTCAAAGCAAGTCTTCAATCTCAAGAGAACTAGGTTCTGATCTGGGATCATAGTGAAGGTGCGCTGAAAGGAAAGCATTTAAAGACAATTTTTTTGTCTCTCCCCCACCTCCACACACACACACACACATTCCAGGCATTTTAAAATGACACCATTATGCTCCATGTCCAGGACTGGAAAACAAAGTCTCCTCCTGTTTGACAAGATTCAGCCTGCAGTGATTTTAGCAGCCAAGATACAAGATTTTTAAATTAGGGCCTTCAGAATGGAATATTAGCAGACCCGTATTGAAACAATGCTGGCAGCCCTTATGATGAGACAGGGTAATTTGCTAATTAGCAGAATGCTATTTGAAATTCATCATGGTGTCCCATTTTTCATACTGGTATTTTCTACTGGGTGGAACTAGAGAAATAAAACAAAAGCCATGAAACCTCATAGTCAAAGTTCTATAAATTGGTCTCCCCAGCCCTGTAAAGACAGAATCTAATTTTTAAAGGGTTTTTAATTTACAGAACTCAGCTTTGCTGCACTAGGAATGTTGTGCTAAAAACCAGAGCACCATTTGACCAGTGATCAGATAACAATAGCTACTCTCCAGTTATTTGATTTTAGGGTTTAAAAAAATGGATAATGGCCTGTATTATTCATCCTGTTTCCTTAAAATCTGTGTTTGGGTTCATTTTTTAACGGAGGTTTAGCAAAGGGCTGTGCATATAGTGGATGCTGAATAAATATGATTGGGTGGTTCAAAGGCTTAGATACCTTCTGCTCTTTATTCTTTCGAGATAGAAGAGAGAGGTTTCCTTCATGAGTTTGGGTCTTCCTTTTTGGCAGATTGGGTCAGGGGAAGGAGTAAGGGTTGGAGGTAAAAACTTTTGGGACTCACAGGGGGAAAGGCAAATTAGATTCTTGACATTAAGATTTCAAATATAGAAGCATTCAAAGAACAGATTTTTATATGTGAAGATTTCGAAAGTCAGTCATCCTGTGCATGTAAATAGAAATCACTGTCGAGAGCATCATCTTCAATTATGAAGGAGAAAGCCACGGTAATGTTCCATCCAAGTTGCGTCATTTGCATATGGACCTCTTCTTCTGCAGATTGGCGAACTGGAAAATAGGTTCAATGGCAGAGAACAACTTGCTTCAAGCCATCCTCCAAATTGCCTCCAGGTTTTATTTCTCCAAAGAGCATGTCACCCCCATCCTTCTCAAAAGCCTCAAATGGTTTTCCACTGCTTATGGAATTCGGTCAAGACTGTGAAGCCTGACATTCGAGGCCCCTTCCAAACTTGCCCCGACCTCTCTCTCCAGACATCTTCCGGCCACACCACTCTATGCTCTAGCTACACCAAGTGAACTGCAGCCCCAAACTCACCACTCCTGTTTGTGTGCCTGGTCTTAGCTCAGGCCAGTCCTTCCTCCCTGAGTGTTCTTCCCACATCTTCCCACCAACCAGAGCCCTACTCGCCCTTCCCCAGGAACTGAGCAATCCCCTGCTTTGGGAGCCCCTCCTTGATCTCTTCTTTATTTCCTATCCTCAGTCTGACTTGTTTTGTGGCCACATGTGTGTCAATTTCTCCCCTGGACTGTGAAGCACTTGAGGACATGGGGACATGAAACTTTTTTTTTTTTTTAAGATTTCATTTGTTTATTTGACAGAGAGAGAGTGGCAGGCAGAGGGAGAGTGAGAAGCAGGCTCCCCACTGAGCAGGGAGCCTTACGCGGGACTCGATCCCAGGACCCTGGGATCATGACCTGAGCCGAAGGCAGACACTCAACCGACTGAGCCACTCATGTGTCCCTGTTTTTTTGTTTTTTTTTAATTTGTCTTCAGTCCCCTACAACCTCGGTACAGGAGCCTGGGTGTGGTAGACAAAAGACCTGGTATTACATTGACTCTAAATAAGAGGTCTGCCTACTTCACATCATGCACAGCATTCAATATTCTATAAATTAGAGAGATCGGTTATGAATCAAAAGCAAAACGAAACAAAAGCAAGAGCTGCTGTGTCCCAGGAATCACACTTGGAGGAGAAAGAGAGAGAAAGCAGCTGATGTTGAGGGTTATCTGGAGCCCGTTCTTCATGCCCTTCCATCTCATTCCAACGGGATGAAAGCAACTTCTCCATCCTTCCTGGGGCCTGGGGATTCATGGCCTGACTTTTACCTGCACTGAACCTGGACAGATTTGGCCCATTCTTCCCTCTGCCTGACACAGTCCCATAAATGCAGACACCACTTAGGAAGTTTAGGCTTTGAGATCATGGTGCAAATGTCTCTGTACAATAAAAGGGGGCACTTCCCCTCCCATCCCCTGCCCCAGAGCAGTCAGGGTTTAAGAAAAGAAAAAACAAAAAAGAAAGGAAAAAGAAAAGTGATCATAGTATTCTATGATTAACTGAACAGAATTGGAATTCTTTATTCTTAGGATGATTAAAAATCAACGTGCTTATCTGTCATGTCTGAGCCTGGGATATGGTTTAAACAGCAGTACATTCAACTCTGTGTTGGATCTCCTGTTCGACTCCTTGCCCTGATGATTCCTGCTTATCCTCTTCCTTGCTTGAAAGCCAACAACTCTGTCCATCCTAGATGATTTTTCACGGTTTCTGCTGGTAGAATAGTAAATTCCACTGGATCCTGTGTGACGGGCCATCAACAATTGCTTTCAGAAGCCATGGATGGCAGATCTACCCGCCAGCTTTCTTTCCCACAAGTAATAAGCTAAATTGTTTATCATACTTTGTTGTATTTATGTCTCTATTTGATGGGTTACCCCTTTTCCCTCCAGGTCTGGGTTCATGGAAATTTGTTTCATTTTCTCCCTACCCTCAGAGGATACTGTGAGTGTTCTCACAGGTCTCTGATGTAGTTGACGTCTATGACCAAGTTGGGGTTACTGCACATTGCAGTCTACTTTACCCCATCAACCCAGGGGCTTGCTTGTAATCTAATAGGTAGAGCTAAACAGATTTGTACAATATGCAGGAAAAGCACGAGAATCTGCATCTTCTGATAGAACATATGTAAGTAATTAAGAAAAAAAATAATTGCACGTTTAAGAAGGTGGGCTCACCAAGCAGTTGTTGAACTATAAAAATGCATTAAGTGTAGTCAGTTTCTTTTTTTAATTATTCAGGAATGTTGTTTATGTTATCATGAAAAAAGGAGGTGAGAAAATATATTCGGCAATTTTTGGTTTTTCCCCATTTGAGCAGATGGCGATTTGTAGTTCAAAATTTGTAACTCAAATTATTTCACATTTTTATTAATCAGTACAATATGTTTTTAAAACAACAAACTGCACTTAGAAATATCAGTGTAAGTTCCCCAATTTGCCGAGTTCCAACAGAGAGCAGTTTAAGAATTAGAGAATTTGTTAGCAATATTGGGAAACAGGACATTCTAGTTCAGTATTTCAATTGTAATTATTTTTATTCCAGTGTTCAGAGTATCTCACAAGGGGGAGGGGGCAGTTGAAAATAGTACAGAAAATTGCAATGGGGAGCTGTAAAAAGCTGGGAGAATCTGTTTCAAGATGTTTGCTTTTTTGGTAGAACAAAAAGTGCATTTTGTTAGAGACAAATATTTTTGTGATAAAAAAACATTTTATGTGAAGTGTAGATTGGACTTTTAATATAAAAAAGAAATGTTAAGCCATTCTATTTTAGGAAGCTTTGCCGTCTTAGAATGAAAGCTGTTAGAACTGCATATATTGGAATGTTCTCACAACTGTTGTCATCCTATGTTCCTCTGCAAACCTGTTAAATTACATGAGTGTAGGAATAAGGGATCTTTTTTATTATTATTAATTGACACTCATTTTTAGCTGGCATGTGCTGGCAGGTCTTTCCAGACAAACCTCAGACCGTATAAGGCAGAGCTTCAATCTGAAAGTTTGGGAGTATTCTAAAGCTCTGTAATATGGAAGCTAGGAAGTGTAATATTAAAGTGATAAACATCTTATATTCAGTGTAATTCACAGTTTCTTTCATTCTTTTTACTATCTATAGATCTAAATCAAAACAAATTCCATAAAAGAGGGGGTTATTTTCAAGCACATTTTCCTTCAGAGAGCTCTTGAATATTTTATCATATCTATTTCTATACATATGCTATACATTTCTAGATCCCTGTTGAACAAAATCCAAGGTGATGATTAAAAAAAAAAACCAACTATGACATTAGAATTCCCAGGAGACATAAAGTTAGCCTTTGTAAATGAAATAAACTTTGGGCAATTAAGGAATACACAGGGATATTAAGTCAAAGAACAATATGTCTGAACTATTAAATTGTTTTTTTTTTCAGGAGGTTATTAAAAATGTATTTCAAATTACCAGAGTGGCAGGAAAAAATAAAAAATAACAACTTAAAATGGTTACATTTTCCTTTGCTGTTGAGAAAGCATATTGGATTTCATACAATTTGATTTCCAAGTAGAATATTTCCAAATATCCACTTTAGGTCGCGGTGGAGAGGTTCACCCCCCACATTCCCAATAGTGAGACCTTTTGAGCTGTCACTGCAGCTAAGTGTGAATGGGTGGGCACTTCAACTGTCATCTGGCTGTGGGAATATATGGATTTTCTGGACGTCCCTCGAATTGTGCAGAACCCCGGGTTTAGACAAGCTCTTCACAAGGTCAAACAAAAAACCAGACCCGGATCACGGTGCCGCCCAGCATCAAATGGGGCAGGAAGTATAAGCTTATGATGTGAAAAGGCAATCTCTGGTGCCTGAACAGCGTCTGTGTCCTCAAATGGTTAATTCCCCCAGGCTGTCATATTGCATAAACAGATCCTCCTTTAATAAAATTAATTAGGTTCTGAGCTTTATAGGGTGATGCCCACTGACCCTTTACATGCCTATTGTTCCCAGATCCAAGCGAAAGAAAAAAGAGAGACTGCCCAGTCGACAAGAGAGAGTCCCAAGTTGAAAGATTAGAAATCTCAAGTAGGAGCCGCGAGAGGGGGTGGAGGAAGCTAGGTAATGGTTGCTTCTGCACCCAACTTAAAAACAAAACAAAACAAAACAACACAAAAACCGGCGCGGTAATGGGGTTTTGCTAATTTCGCTTTTGTAAGCGCCACGAAATTCAGGCTGTGTTGAGCTCCTGAGAAACATCCGGACTAATTGCAGATTGCAGGGATGCGCTGCTTTAGTTCAAAAAAGACCCGAGGCATAGGGGCAGGGTTAGGTGGAGGGCACCACAGGATCTGCAAAAGAAAAGCAGGAACCTGCAAACCCACGTAGATTCCCACTACATCCCTCCCTTTTCTTCTGGCTACCCCCTAGCGCTATCCCGGCCATTTCATGGCACAAGTTGCCTCTGATATTCTTTTAAGTTTGCTAAGGGAACTCCTCGAGGGTGGGAGCGGGCGCTGGGATGGAGAAAGGTGAGAAGAGGACCGTGTCTTTCTTTTTTCTTCATCACAAGGGGCTTGAGGTCCGGGTCTTGAGGACTGAGTGAGCGCATCCCGGGCGCCTGTGGTTGAAGAAAATCTGAGGCACTACAGCAAACACTGCCCGATGTTGTTAGGGGAAAAAAAAAAAATTTAAAGGGAAAGAAAACAATCGTCGTCGACCGGATGTTTCCAATTACAGGGGAGCCAGAGAACAGAAAGTGTGTGTGGGGGGGTGGCGTTTGGCGAGGATGCGCCAATATTTGGAGAGGGTGGGGGAGGGTTGCAGGTGAGAAGAGACGCAGGAGGGTAAAATACAAGAAATGAGGCTTCTGTGAGAAGAAGAGGAAAATAGGAAAATGAAGCAGAACTAGAAAAATGACAAAGTGTTGAGTGCTGATTTATTGCAGAAGTCTCTGGTCATTTCCATATATTGAAATGCGCCCAAGCGGCCAGTCAGTCAATTTCTTTTGAGCTGCTGCCGCCGCTGCCCACGGGCTGCCCACGTGACTCCCCCTCAGTCAGCCTCTTTACCACCCAGCCCCTGAAACAGACAGAAGAAGAGGAAAGAAAGAGAGTGTGAGGCAGAGGAGGCATCTGTGTACCGTAGTGGGTGATTTGAGAAGGAGCCATTTGGGTGGGTTTTGGGGAAAGGAGGAATGTGGCCTGGGGAGGGGAGAGGTAGGTTTCAAGCTCCATTCAAGTGTTACATCCAGTTACCTCTCTGTTTGGCATCTTTCCATCTCTCTCTCTCTTTACTCTCTCTTTCTCTTTTTTCCTCAGTCTCTTCTTTTCCTCTTTATCTCTCCCCTATTAAGCAGTTAAAGGGGACAGAATACACGGATAGAAAAAAAAAATCTATCTACAAATACATAATGGAGATGGGTGTGGAGATGTAGGATGTTCCAGTCGGATTTGATTTTGGTGTCTTTGATACTGTCCGTTGCTTCGGTAGATTTTTCTTAAGGAAGGGCGCGCACGCGCACACGCGCGCGCGCGCGCGCACACACACACACACACACACACACACACAAATCCTAGATAAAAGCCAGTGAGTTGTTAAAAATGAATTTGCAGCATTAGAGCTGTTAGCATCATTCAGCAAGCAGCAAGCTTGATAATTTCCAGGTGTTGGGGAAAGCCGTTGTCCGGGAGCTCTTACAGAGCTTATAAATCCCTGTTGGGAGGGAGAAAAAAAATCTTTAGAGGTGAATGAAATATCAAATCACAAGACTCCTATGTAGATTTATGATTGCATAAGAAGCTTGATCATTTCCATATACTGAAATGTGCTGTCCTCCTGAGCCTGCCCAGCCCTTCCAGGAGACGAGGCGCTCCGTTCTGCCTTGATCAATGCTGACTATGAAGCAAGAAGCCAGGGGGGGGGGGGGTGGGGGGGTGGAAAGCAGGCTGGCACCAGATGGAGCGGGGTCTCGGGAAAGGTCAAGGTTAGCCCAGGCTGCTATTGAGTCGGTAGCAGCCTCACAGATAGATCTCTGCCTCGAAGGCACCCACTGGGGCTTCTCAAAATCAAATCTAATAGAAAAGGCAGTCACAGAATGAAATCGCTTCATCTGAATGCTAAAATTGTTATTAGGCTACATTAGAGAGATATCAGGCACGTGGTTACCAAAAAAGGGAGCATGCCTAGTAGTTTGTGTCTGAAAGAAAAGCTATGAATATGTTGATAACATCAGTAATGGGCAAGTAGAAGAGATGGATACCTTTTTTTTTTCTTTTGTCTGAAGACCAGATTAACATATTAAATGAACATTTTTTTTCTCTTTTCAGCAGAACTACCTTATATTTTGAATTGCTTGGAATTCTTCTTTGGGAGGGGGGTGTATGAAAAAAAAGCCATTCAATCCAGAAATAGGTGATCTTTACTGACCAAGAAGTTTGACTCACTTAGGGAAATTTGTTAGCCTCTTCCGCCAGGTGTGTGACTTCGGAAATTTATTCCTCAGGCATTACATTAAGGGTTGACACTACCATGGAAATCAGTTTTTCTGGCTTTGGACCCCTGGAAATCTGTCAGAGGCCTTCCTCCTCTCCCACTTCTTCCCCATCCTCTTTTTCCTTTTGCATTCTTTTTAGAGACAGAACTGTTTCTGGAGAAAATTTCACCTCACAGGCAAACCCAGCCTAGGAGAGTGCTTGGGACCAGACATACATAGCCTGTTAAGGTAGCCGCACTAGCATTTTTCAGACAGTCTCTCCCCCCAATTATCGTAATGAAACCCACATTAGCTGTTTTTAACCTACAGCACAGCCATATCTTAAAGAAGGATTTAGTCTTGTAAAATAAATGCGGGCTACACTAGATTAAACATGATGACTGCACTCCAAGGGTTAATAAATTTAGAATTAACAGATCATCCCAGCTTGATACAGCTACTATAGATGATTTAATATGCAGCCTAAGTAGGTTGACAGTCAGCTCACAGATGCAGATAAGATCAAACAGTCTCTTGATTCAATAGATTGAATGGTTTTACTGAGTGTCTAGAAGGTGAGTGACAGAACATATATGGCAGGGGTTCTGGTAAAGAGGAGCTTCGATTCCCAACTGCTGTTTTGTGCACTGGTTTTCTTTTTTTCACAGTTCACCTTCTGTAGCAATAAAGCCCAGAGCAGGAGCTTAAAAATTCTCCTCATCATATGGAATAATGGGAGCTTGTTTAAGTTTTGAGTAAGGAAAAGATGGATACCTTTAATATCAAGATCTATTTCTAATTAGTTCTTCCTGGTAACTAATATCCACCAGTTCCTCTCCTTCTCTCTCCTCACAGGCTCTCAGGTCAGGGCTCCACAGACAGGATACAAGATTCCTGGATGATGCAGATAAAGGCAGACTCATTGCTAAAATTATATAGGTAATTTCCTCAGTCCTCTACTGTGCTCTAGCTGTGAAGATCTGAATATGGAAATGATGTGCGAAGCTAAGGTGAAATTCAAACTCCAGTACATAAGCCACTGTAAGATGTTTACACTAGGAGAGAGCTTACAGGTCTGAAACTGATGGTAAAAAATAGCAAAGCTTGGGGGTGGGGGACTTTGGGGCGTTGGGGAAGATTGGGGAGTGTCCAACAGAAAAAGCATCTGTGTCATCAAGGCTTGCCTTGGTGGCTCTATCTAGAGATTCTAATACCTAACTGAGGGTTTTGTCTTTTTTAGGTTTAATTTCCTTTATGTATTCTGATTCTAGTATTTAAACAAGACAAAAACAGTTTTAAAAGAAGTGTGTGTGACCTGATGTGATAGACAAGTTTATAACAGTTTTTATGATTTATCAAGAGCGAGGGCTCCTCCTAAACCCATTAGATTCTGTCATGTGAATACATACTCAGGCAATTTAAAAATGCATATTATGTATTCAATAGACCGGCACAGGTCTGAAATGTATCGTGTTATTCTGTTCTATGACCCCCCCCCCAAAGTCTTAATATGAAAATCTGTAACAGAGTGACTATAGAGCTACGGCAATCCGTTTTCCAATGTTCCTAACTTGGTTGTTTCGTTTATTTTATTTCATTTTATTTTTGAATATCAAAATGTCCAGTCCACCCTATGAGTTAATGTCCCACAAAATTTTCCTTCAATAAATAAAGCCATTTAAAACTGAATAATAGCTCTATACACTGTTAACACGTTAACTTTTCCCTGCCTACTCCAATCTCCTAGTGGGTAGTGTGATATTCTTCTCATTCAGAATTTATTATCATTAGGTAACCTCCAGAGAATTCTTAAAATATTTCATTCTTTAAAAAATGTGGTGGCAGATCTTGGGGTGGTGTGTTTTTTTGAGAAATAAAACCTATTCCTATGTAACCTGCATATTTAAAGGTTTTGAGATAAAAGGAAATCTTCCCAGTTTTAGGCCGAGGACAGTGTTTCAAGTGTATTTGTGACTGGCAGAAGGAACTCTGAACGTGGGTATGGTTATTACTGGAGCAGGGGTGGTGGGCATTTATTTCACATATTAACCAGATCTAAATGCTTCTGCATTTTATTCTCCCTTTCTTGGACAACCTGTGATTGCAGCAGGGGGCACTACCAACATACGAATTACTTGGAAGTAGGCAGCTCCAGCTCTCCTGTTTCCCGGACTACTTGGAGGCATAGCCACTGAAAACAGTTATCTCTCAGAAATTTGCATATTTATGGTGCCTCCTGCAGGTTCTTGTGATTGCTTTACAGTCAGGAAAGGTAACAGAAAAATATATATCCTCCTTTAAAACATGAAAAAGGATCATATAGGAACAGTGACTCTAATAGGAGACTAATCCTTGCAAAGCCTGTAGCATGAAATTTGTTTCTGGAACATTTTTGTTGTGGTTTTGTTTTAGGATTTGAAGGGAATATTTTGGAAGTTATTGGACTAAGTCCCTGATTCCTTGAAAATAGATATAGGAAAATACTTAACATCTTGAGAAAAAAATTAGCATAGACTTACTTATTCACTGAATGAATACCTCTAAAGAACAGAAAATTCCTTACAGACACAGAAAAGCCACCCAATAGATCATTTCAAAGCCTGGTTCCATGGCACATATATTTTCTTCGTCCTAGTCATAAGCAATGAACAAATGTGCAGTGTAGCTTTGGATATAAAAGTTAATTAGGTCTCAGAAGAGAATAGTTTCCTTTTTATTGGCTCTGAGTTCCAAGGATACCTTTGATACACCTTTTCTCTCAGCCCTTTTTGACCTTCTTTGGGGAAACTCTACATGGGCCGCTCAGGCGTGTTTAGTTCTGGATGCCAGATTTCTATTACTCTGTTCACCTCTGAAAAGCATTCTGCCAAAGTAAGCATCACAATTGAAATTACACTCAGAAAGACCTAATGTTATCTCCACCTCAGGGTCAAGAGGCAGTCCGTGTGATATTTGATTAGGGGTTTTAGTTCAGTGAGAGGCTTCGTGCAATCTTCATTTGGCAATACCTGGACACAGGAATATGGGGGCTGAGACGTGAATTCCAAGTCGTTTGGTTTCCATGGATCTTCATCAGGACCTCATCCTGATTTTATCACAAGTCTATTGTACTTAATTTCCTTCCCTCTTAAAAGGCCAGTGAACAGGGCTCCAAGAGCCATTATCCCAATCCTCAGCAAACCTCCTTACTGATGGTGGGACTCCACAACACACAGCCTTCTCTGTAGCCTGTCCTTTCCTTTCGATAGCCCGAAGTGTCTATCGAAATCTCAGGGATGAAAATAATTTTTCCTGCAATTTGGCAGGAATTTTACTTTTACTACATGGCGTCTTTATTTACAAAATAAAGACGCCATGTAGTAAAAGTAATATGTGTTATCAGTAATATGTGGTGACAAAAATGCCTGCACACATTACTCACCACAGCAGTATGTGTACTTAGGTACTACTTTTCAGCGCAACATTAGGCGAAATATCTGTTTGTTATTCTGGCTAGGGAAATTCTCCTTAAAATAATTACTGCCGTCATCTTATTATTTCAGTGCTAGTGTATCCACAATGTTAAGGCATTTGGTATTATGTTGAAAAAAATATATATATATATACCTCAGGATTGAAATTTATTTACTTGCTGCTGGCCAATCCCTAAAAAAGGAAGAAAAGAAATCAGGCTCTTTTGCCCCTTTCAGCTCCCATAGTGAAAAGTGTCTTCCTTCCAGAATATTTAAAAATTGGAAGTAATGAATCACAACTTATTAGCATTGTCAGAAGTATATTAACTTGGAATGTTTCTACAAACAAGATATCATGTTAGTCTTACTGAGGATAAATTAGCTAAAAACACAAGCCTGGACTCAGCTTAAAATTTTTCTCTTTGTCAAATTAACTTTAAAGAGATTGAAACACTTAAATGTGAAGACCAGTGGAAATAAAGCAATCCAGCTTTGGAATTTTAAAGATGTTAGTAGAACTAAAGTTATATCAATTTTTTTTTAAAGAGTAGTTCCTTTTTGGTTTGCAGCTGCTTTTCAGTGTGACTTATTTATGCTAAAATAAAAGAAAAAAACGAAAAGTTGCAGGTTCCCATGAAGAAGAGTTGACTTCCTGTAAAACATGTTGTAAAAGGAGCATATTTAAATTTTCTAGAATCTTTAAATCAACACATGCAAAAGACCTATAATCTTTAGCAAAACTCCTTAATATTCAAATAATTAATATGTATGCTTTCCCCCCTCATGTTTACAGTCCCAAATGGAGTTTCTTTTGAAAATCCACTAATCTTGTATTTTTATCTACTAATTAAGCTTGGAGTTCAAGATTCAATCTTTTGAGGAGAGGGTCATGATTCTTTTTCCATCTTATGTGAAAAGCACATGCTGATATTTCCCTTGTTCCCTGAGCAAGGCCACATAAAATCACTGTTTGGAATAGGTAAGAGGGTGGGTGCCAATATAAGGCTCTATGAGCCTTGCTTCCCTCAGATAAGAACCAGCTAGAACAGGCCTTGATGTTTGAAGAAGGTAGTATGTGAAGAATCGGGCTCCAGAATTAATCTCACAGAGTTACTCTGTGTTACAATGCACTTGGAATTGAGCTGTTTGAATATTTTATTGCGTTTCAAAATCTGAGAACTGAGAACAATGAAGAGGACATTGTAATCCAGGGTAGATAGGATTTTGAAGTTCTGAAAGTTTGACTGGTCTACTTTGTAAGTCTTTATTCACGTACCAGACATTTTCCTAAGGTCCTACTCTGTGCTGGGGGGCGTGGGGGGAGATGATAAAAATGACAGAGGCTCTGCCCTATAAGCACCGACTACCCAGGACCTGAGTGAGGTTTTTATGACATAAGTTATTATGTGAAATATACACAGAGAGACATGCAATTGTTTCCACCTGATACAAATGGGCTCGCAGTTTATAATGTGTCAGTTAGTGCAAATGGCCTATACTTCTTAACTATTTAAAAAGTAAAATAATATAATTTTCCACTGTATGCATATTTAATTTATTAGTGAGCAGACACAAATACTTGTATCTTTCTCACCTGCAGCAGCATCTGTGGAAAATGCATTTGTGGAATTCATTCCTTGATTCAAGAAATGTATTAAATGCCCATTCTGTGTTAGGGAAGTGAAACAGTGTCATTTTAAAAAGGATACTTTCGGGCACCTGGGTGGCTCAGTTGGTTAAGCGACTGCCTTCGGCTCAGGTCATGATCCCGGAGTCCTGGGATCGAGTCCCGCATCGGGCTCCCGGCTCAGCGGGGAGCCTGCTTCTCCCTCTGACCCTCTCCCTTCTCATGCTGTTTCTCTCTCGCTCGCTCTCTAATAAATAAATAAAATCTTAAAAAAAAAAAGGATACTTTCACAAATGCATGCTAGAAATAGCCTATAATATTGCCTACAAAACAAATGTAGTACAGAAAACTCATTTCTCAAAGGTAACTAGTTATTTTATAACATCATAAAAATTGAAAACAATAGATTATCACAGATATTCATGACCAGACCTCATTATTTACCATTCTCGTTTCTGGGAAAACAAGTTCTTTCTCTAGAAAGTAAAAATCTTGTGTCAGAAGTGACCAGCACGGTGTTCCCTCAAACAGGTCCTTGCCAAAGGTTTAGAACTATTCAAATCAGCAATGTGAAGCCAAAGCTCTATAAAGCAAGGCTAATAGTGTGCATCAGTATGGCTTTGGTGTGTGTGACTCATGAACTAATGTGATATGCTTGTGTCTGTGTATGTGCATCCTCGTGCCTTAAAAATAAAAGCCATCCAAGAGCAGGGACCATGTCTCATATCTTGGTGCAGTGCTCCATAAGAAAGAAAGAATAACAATTCTTAGGACCAGATTCTTCATTTTATAGGAACCTGGAGGCTTAGATAATTGACCTTGTGCAAAGAATTTTTTTTTTTAAGAGAAAGAGAGAAAACAGGCAAATTGTATACAAGGAGAAATGGGAGACTAGAGAGATTTGTTTATCCTCTACCAGGCTGCCAAAGAAAGATGAAATAAGAATCGGCATTTTCTACCAGAAAATTTCCCTTTGCTGAATTTGGCAGGAAAAACAAATACTGATGATTAACTATTAGGAAAAAAAGGTGTCTTAATTTCTGGAAAAGGGACCAGAATAGTCCCAGCTATTCAGTGATCTCTGGGAAGGGTTGGTACACATCTGGAGTGGTCGTGGGGCTAGGCATTTGCGGGGTTTATGAGAAATTGGCAGAGAAGGAACTTGAGCTCCGTGACATGTCTTGATGACTACTTCTGTTTTGTCACCTAACTAATGCCAGAAGAGACCAACTAAAGCTATTGTGAGGTGAGAATTATCAAGGCTGTAATGATACCTGATAGCCTGGTTTGGTGGTCTGATTTCCATAAGAGGGAACAGAGAAAAATAAACTGCTCTTCTTCTGGAAGTGAAAAGATTTCTGAATGCAGACATGGTGGCCACACTGTTCTTGGTGGGTCCTTCAGTATGAAGTCAGTGACCTTAGCGCCTGCCAACAATACCCAGCCACGGCCACATCTTGCTGTGTGTGTGGGAGGGGCACATTTGAAAACTTCCTTTGAACTCATCGACCACCTGCTCTTCATGGAACAGCTAAAACAACAAGAATTGGAGCAGCAAGGGCTTGAGCTTTTTACCTTCATCTTTCATCTCATTTTTACTGCCCTCTCATGGACATATTAACTAGAGAAACCACCACCATCCTTATCTCTCACCCCCATGATCATCACTAATCTCCACCACCATCACCTCCATTATCACCCGCCATCCTTGTTTTCCTTATGATAGAATCAGCCACATCCTCACTAGCAAACTTTAATTACATATTATATTGGCGGTATACCAGGTTAATAGAACATACTGCACGACTCTGACCCATTAGATAATCCAAGGTACATCCTCCATTTATCTGTGAACAAAGTCAAGCAGAGAAATATCTCATGTTTGTGTATACGTGGTCCTTGGGTAGTTCAATGCTGACTGCTACTTTCTGAACAAATCAATTGATACCAGGAAGACACAACTTTCCAAAATAAGATGTTGTAAGTACCTCTTTTATTTTTACCACATAGTTGATGGAGTAGATAAAGAAGATCTTAAGTGCTTTATTTCTCTTTGGTAAATTTATACTTTTATCAGAATATAACACAGAATATATACATCTGTGTATGTATCTGAGGTTGCAACATTCCTTCATATATAGTCTGAATTTTAGTTGTTTCTCTCCATCTCTCTCTTCCTCCTTTTCTCTCTCCCTCCCTCTCTCTCTGTTTGTATGTATATTCTAGGATAATAAAATAATAAAAACTTGTAATAACAGCAAAGAGTACTTGTCCAAATAAAGGACTAACTGCCTATAAAATTTCCTTTTAGACAGTGAAGTCATAGCTAGAAGTTGGCAATAAGACCATCTGAAACCACTAGAAATCATTTCTGTGAGGTTCTACGAGGAAGAGAAGGAGGATAAGAGGGAAGGAGTGGGGTGGGGAAGAGGGAAAGGGAGAGAGAGTTCTCCAAAAGCTTTCTCAGCTGAGTTATCCTGTCTTTTATAAAACAACTTCACATCTGGACTGATAACTTGAATTCCACCCAGTGCCATTTAAATAGCCCAAGTTATAAACCTCTTAAACTTGAGGTTTATAATAGAAACACTGACAGACCCTTAACTATAGTGCCTCTATAGTAATGAAAGCACAACTATTTCATTATAGCAGTGTCTGGCAGGGCTGCTATAATTAAGAGTCTGTCAGCATTTCCATTATAAATCCAAATTTTAAGAGGTTTTTAACTCACATTGTTTTAAATCACATTGGGCTTAAACTTGCTGTACAAAATGTCAGACCAGGTGTGTGTGTGTGTGTGTGTGTGTGTGTGTGTGTGTGATGTTGCTTTTCCTCTTATTTAGCCCTCCCCCTGCCAAAAGAAGCAAATAGGTGAGGCTTGTTTTGTGATTGGGCGTGACTGGGTGTGAAAAACATGCCCTGAAAAAAATTATTCCCTAGTTAAAAGAAAAGGAATCAAAGAATTAAGTTTGAGATACTTTTTGTTTTTGGTTGTTCTGATAGTATTTTTCCTTTAGAAGTGCTCTCCTTTGGGAAACCAGATTTGTACAGATTCAAAAAACAGTGTTAAAAAATGAATCTTTTGATACTGGATTCTTGATACTGGTTTATTTGGAGGATATTTGATAATGTAGACTGCTGGAGATGATGGAAATATCTTGCATTATATTCTGAACAATTGTTCAGTTGCTCTAATATTTGGGATGATCTTTTTGAACTCACCATCTTTGCTGGGAATCACTTTTAGGCTATAATTAGCTCTTATAATAGGGTTGCCTGATCAAAGCCTTATTGGTCTCTGGGGAAAACTAGAATTTGAATGGTCATGTGGGTTTCATTCACATGGTAATAGGATTTATTCACTTATTCACTACAAAACCATTTATTGAGCATCTACTGTATTTGAGTTTTGTATGTTTTTAATGCAGTACATTGGACTGGCTTTATTGCCCAACACCTATGTGTCTTTGATGTCAATGTGAGGGAACTGAACTGACTATCTTACCAAGTGGTGTTCTAACCAGAACTCCTTCTTATCTTCAAAGGGGCCTCTTATTTAAATGGTGAGACTGCTTCCCCCGACCCATACATTATTGACTCAGCACACAGCAGCCCAGTGGAGAGGCAAGTATAGACTTATTTAGAGCAGATTCAGCTTTCTCCTTCTTTCTTTTCCTCCCTTTCTCCCTTCCTTCCTCACTGCCTCCCTCCCTTCTTCCCTCCTTCTCTCCCACCCTACCTACCTTCTTTCTTTTCTTTCCTTTTTTTGGACAGACCATCCAGGTAGGTGAGGTAGCCTGCCAGCCAGCTAAAGGCCCAGGGAGCCTCTGGAGAAATGCCAGACTAACTGTTCCCCCAGGAGCGTCCTGGGGGATGTCTGCCCTTGCATAAGGTGTAGACACTGCCCCCCCCCCAGGGCCTCCTTAGGTCCTCAGCTCTGGATCACAGTGGCAGGAGAGGGGGAAGAAACGTTATAGAGAGGTGGGGGCTGAGGGAGGCTGGGGAGAGGAGGGGTCTGTGGCCCTTCTTTTCACCTTTCTCTTTAGGGTGCCCACATAATGCCCACCCCCTTTCTCACACACAATCCCCTTTTTTAAAATTAATTTTTCCTTTGTCTTAAGGACACCCTAGCACTCCCACCCTCAAGAACCCCAAATGCAAAGCCTATGTCAAGTATAGAATCTAAACCCAAATTTTATTTTTATGAAGATGACTGCCCATTCTCTATTTTCTGAACTGCTATTAGGACAAAAAAATAAGAATAAAAATAAGAAGAAGAAGAGAGAGAAAGAAAGCAAGGAAGGAAGAAAGAAAGAAAGAAAGAAAGAAAGAAAGAAAGAAAGAAAGAAAGAAAGAAAGAAAGAAAAGAAAGAAAGAAAGAAAGAAGAGAAAACAGAAAAAAGGAAAAAAGAAAGAATGAAGCCAAAAGTAAGGTGGGACTGATTGTAACAATTTTTTAACCATTCAGTCATTCATTTATTTATCTTTAAGCCTATAAAGGTGTTTCCCCCTAAAGGCAGACAGTGAATATTTTATTTTAATCTTGTAGTTTCCATCGAGACAGACCTTTAACCCTTCATTCTCCAGCTCTGCCCGAGTCCCCCGCGCCAGGCGATCCTCCGCACGAGGGCTGGGACTGTATTAAGTCTCCCTCTTGGAGCTGTTTGTTGACCACATTCACGTTCAGAGCCCTGGAGCTAAAAGCACTTTACACCATAAAATAAAAGCACTGTCTTTTTTTCTAAAAGGTTACGTCTGGAGGCCACGCGGCTCATACTTCATACCGAAAACTACTGAAAGGACTATGAAATCCTCTATGATTTACACTCTCTCACTGCATTAGGGTATAGATCTACTCGACTCTAAAAATACGGTGGGTTTCTAACCGACGTGAATATATGTGCATTATTTCAGAAAGTCTGTTAGAAAACTTGTCAACACATTATAAAGCATAAACCAGGACTTGGCTATTAAGTACGGAGATCAGAGGCAGAATACATACTGCAGGAAGTCCTGGGGAGTCTCCTCCGCGGGCAAGATAAAAAGGGGGAGGAGGGGAGGGGAGGGGTCGTCTGTTGGCCTGGAGTTTACATTCAATGTCGTCACCAAAGGTTTGGGAAAGAGCCCACGGAGCGTAATTAGCAAAGGTTCCACAGCTCCAAATTAAGTTAACTGAACGGCCAGAAAATAATTTTAACGTTGTCATAATTTATTACTTTCTAAAAGCCACTTTGGTAAAGGTAAATATACTTATTGTGTATCCAAGTGTGCGCGTTTAAGGTGACCTTTCACCCCTCTACAAAAGCACCTGCATCATTAATCAATACTTATGTAATGTTTTTAAACCTTTTAAAACAACACATTTTTCTTTCTTTAAACACACGTACAACCTTCCCCTCCCCCCACTTTTGAGCGCTTTAGCGAGCATCCAGCAGGAATGAGGGAGGGGGCGTCACTCTTAGGGGCGAGCACGAGGGACCGGCAGTGGGGGTCTGCGACGAGGAGGGATCAAATGCCAATACACAGCCCAGGTTTTCTGGACTGGGTGAAATCAGGCTGGGGGAGGGGCGGGAGCGGAGGGCAGTTCCTATTTCACTCTGGGCATTTTATGGTGGTGAAATTAAATATATGTTAATGGTGGAAACGTCGCTGCTTACCTCTCCATTGGCACCCAGGGAAAGCAGCTGCAAAACTGGGTTTTTAATGCATGTTTTAAGATGTGGTTTCGGAAGGAACCCCCTGGAATCTAAAACAAGTGCAATAACATAGCAGACCTACTTGTAACTAAGTGCTTAATTTCCTATGATTTTTTTTTAAAAAAGAAAATCAATAAAATGTTGCCAGTTATTTATTGGAAATAACCACAGATAGCGGCCCTGATAGGGTGCCGGTTTTAGAGAGCACACAATTGTGTAATGAATTGTAATTCAGAAGACTGTTAAATGTGAACCACAGAACCTTTCAGAGGTAATAAAGTCATTACTTTTTACACTACAGCCAACCCTGAAAAGCTTTATACACACCATTATATATAAATCATACATATATATTTCCACAACACACATTCGCCCATTTATATGCCTTCCCTATATATGGACTTTTATGGATGGATGGGGGAAATACTTAAATTTGAAAAACTGGGTTCCGAAAGAATCTGACTCACTATTGTTACCTGAAGAGGCTGTTATTTTATTTATTTATTTTTCAAAAACCTCCCAGTTGCACTTTATTCTTTCCTCTCCTCACCTTCCCTCCAACCATTCTTCTCCACGCAGCCCCCCTCCCGTGCAATGACACTCTTTTGGTCGTTCCAAAGCTAGTTTAAAAGGACGACGACGAGGAACAAGAAGAAGGGGAGCAGGAGGAGGAGGAGGAGGAAGGACAAGAAGAGGAAGAAGAAGAAGAAAAAAGACAGTAGTGGGAGATGCCGACCTGCTCTGAAGAACTCATGAAAAAGGGGAAATGGTGTAACGCACACACTACAGAGCTTTACTGCAAGTGACTCTTCCTGCTTCTTAAACAGGATTTGAGTGCCCCCCCCCAAACTGGAGAGAAACAATAACAACAAAACACATTTACACAAACCCAGTTCAGCACACATCTCTCCTAATGCTGAGCATCAAAAACCTCTCTTTCTTCCTTAGTGGGGCCCGAAGCTTCGCGGAGCCAGGCAAGCCAGTCATTTTCTAATAGGTTTGAAACTTTACTAAGACAACACGAGAATAAACAGCCGCTTGCCGGCACCACAGGGAGGTGGGTGTGCGCTTGCAAGCCAGGGGCTTCAGCTTAAAGCAATAAAGCCCCCAGCCGGGTGGGTGAATTTACGGAAAAGACGTCCTTTAGACTGAGGAGGGGAAAGAGAAGACGCGAGGGGTTGTGGAGCCGCTTGGAGGAGAGGGAAGGAAGGCTCCTCGTTCTGCAGACACACACACACACGTCCACCTGCAGCTCGGAGTCTCGCGGACCGCAGCGACCCGCCTCCACCCTGCACCCTCCGCGCCTCCTTTAGACTTGAGTCAGTTTGCTTCCCCCCCGCCCCCCGCCCTTCCTGATTTGGAATCGCAGCGCGGTCTCGGCGGCGGTGGCTGAGGCTACAGGGTGGCGCAGGCAGGCTGGGAGGCGGGAGACGCCGGGGGACTTTGCAGACACGTTTCTGGATAAACTTTCCAATCGCAGGGGGTGCTGTTGCTGTACATTTTACGTAAAACTGAAAGTATCCCACGCCAGAGTGAAGCCCGCTTTTTGACAGCGGCAGCACGCGCGCGCGCGCGCTGTGTATGTGTGTGTGTGTGTGTGTGTACGCGCGCGAGCGCGTGTGTGCATTAAAGAGACAGGGGTTTATTTCCAACAGGTCTTCTTTAATTTCCCGGGAACGTCTGTAGAAAGGCCGGAGGGGCCTGCAGGCTCCAGGCTGTGCGCCTTGGCTCTGGGCGCCTGAGCAGCACGGCGTTGACCCAGGGCGGTCACCCCACCACCGTGGTCTCCCCGCTGCTCCTGGGAGCCAGTCCCTCTCTCTCCATTCCCCATTTTCTTTCCCCGGGTAACAGCACAGGAATAGTTGTACCCGGCCTGTAAGAAACATTTTTCTTTCCATTCCTCTGTGCTTTAGCAGTTGCTCTTGAGTGGGAGGGGGTGTGTCCATCCCTGGGACCCGGCCCGAGGACGTCCCGCGGCGCCGGAGCACGTTCCCAGGGACTGGAACTCTCAGGACTACCCGTGCTTTGTCCTCTGGCCCGCGGCCGCTCGGTGAGGTGGACGCCTCGGCGCCTTCCTCGCCCCGGGCCGCGGCGCTCCCCTCTGGGGGCTGGAACGTGCCCCGAGTCTGGCTCCTCGTTCTTTATTCCTTGTCCTTTCTATTTACGACCCTTGGGAGCCTCGAGTCCGTGCTCCCAGTTTCATTCAGACCCAATCACTTGTCTGGGCGCTCAGATCCCAGCTTTCCCCCGGCCTCGCCCCCGGCTCGGCCTTGGGGGTGCCCTCCAGCCCGGGCCTGCGCCGCCTCTCTCGCCCTTGCCCCCTCTCTCCAGGCTGCCCAGGCACCTACAGGCCCCGGAGCTGCCTTTCCGGACCCGCAACCCTCCAAACT
Organism: Neomonachus schauinslandi; assembly: GCF_002201575.2. Taxonomy (NCBI): domain Eukaryota; kingdom Metazoa; phylum Chordata; class Mammalia; order Carnivora; family Phocidae; genus Neomonachus; species Neomonachus schauinslandi. The sequence continues at coordinate 60,211,839 of NC_058412.1, forward strand.
TGGGCTGGACTCCGTTTTGCTGCGCGCTTCCTCCCGCCTCCCCTCGCCCGCTGCGGAGCTGTAACTTGGAGGCTCAGCTCTAAACTTCGGGTGATTTTTCTTTGCTATCCTCTCCTCAGGCAAAGTTTCCCGAGCGCAGCCCCGAGCTCAGGGCTTTCACTGCAGCCCTGGGCGTCCGCACGCGGGGAGCGAGCGCAGCAGCCGCGCGGCGGTGAGGGGAAGTGGGTGTGCGCACAGAGGAGGGTGTCCGGGAGCAACTCTACCTGGCTTCCCTCCGCCCGCGCTTCCCGGGACCCAGGCTGCAGCCGGGCGGTGGGGTGGTGCCTTTTTTTTTTTTTTTTTTAAGTAATCTTTCATTTTAGGGTCCGCGTCCGGGGGGGGAGCAGGGCGCACGTCTCGCTCCCCCCACCCTGCTCCCCCCCCAACCCGGCCGCCCCTTTCTTCTCTCCCGGCCACGCTGCCGCCACGGCGCTAGCTGCGGCCACTGGTGAGCCCGCGGCCCCAGCGCCCCCTCCCCTCCGCCCGCCCCTCCCCCGGGGGCCGCGTCTGGCGTCTGCGGAGCCCCCCGCCCCGCACCTCCCCCGCCCCGCACTGGCCATTGGCTTGTCCTGGTCTCTTTTTCATGTCCAGCCCCTGATGTGTGTCCATTGGTGTGAGCTTCCCCTTCCCTCCTCCCCTTCTCTCCTGCTCGCCCTGCCCATGTTTTGTGTGTCTCTGTCCATCCAGACTCCTGACGTTCAAGTTCGCAGGGACGTCACGTCCGCACTTGAACTTGCAGCTCAGGGGGGCTTTTGCCATTTTTTTCATCTCTCTCTCTCTCTCTCTCCCTCTATCTCTCTCCTCTCTCTCTCTCTCTCTCTTTTTTTTTTTTTTCTTAAAAAAAAAAAAGCCATGACGGCTCTCCCACAATTCATCTTCCCTGCGCCATCTTTGTATTATTTCTAATTTATTTTGGATGTCAAAAGGCACTGATGAAGATATTTTCTCTGGAGTCTCCTTCTTTCTAACCCGGCTCTCCCGATGTGAACCGAGCCGTCGTCCGCCCGCCGCCGCCGCCGCCGCCGCCGCCGCCCGCCCCGCAGCCCACCATGTCTCGCCGCAAGCAAGGCAAACCCCAGCACTTAAGCAAACGGGAATTCTCGCGTAAGTAACCCAATAATAGTAATAATAATTATTAATAATCACGAGAGCGCGCAGGACGAGAAGTAAGAGCGAGGGGGAGAGAGGGGTGTGTGCATGCATTTTTTAATTTTTTCACGAGATGAACCTCCGAGAGTCGGGGTAAAAGAGCTTAAAGGGAGAAAAACAAACAAACAAACAAAAAACAAACCTCATCCTATCCCGAACCACAGCCGTACGTACACTTTTGGGATAGCACGCACCTTTTAATTTTTATTTAATTCACAAAAATTTGACTCCTCCTCTTTCATGCTTTCCGCTGCTTTATTTCGCTTTTCGAAAAGGAATGCAATGATTTCCCCTTCAATTTTGCAAAATAATGAACAATGCTATGGATGCGAACAACTCTCTTGCAAACCTAGAGGAGGGAGCTGGAGGGGAAAAGGGGGGTTGCTTCCACTCACCAAAGGAAGGAAAACGGGGCGGGAGGAGGGAGCCCAAGCCAAAAAAACAATTCCCTGGGAGAAAAGAGGTGAGACTGGCCCTCGGACAGCAGCGCGCTCACGGACAAGTGTGCATCAGGAGGAAAGTAGTCATCTCCACAATAGTGAGAAAGTGGGATTGTGGGAGGGGGGCCCCCCGGCGCTCTGGAGTCTGCCGAGTGTGGAGAGGGGCCGCGGCGGCTGGGAGAGCTTGACGACCGGGAAGGACGGGAGTCTCGGCCGGCGCTGCCGCCTTTTGTTCCGGCCCGAGGTGGGTGTTTGTCCCGCTGCCTTTTGTGCCGGCTCCTCGCGCTTGCCCTTCCGCGCCTCCGCCGCTGAAGTGCAGCAGCAAGGGCCCAGGGCGAGCGGGATGGAGGGAGGGCGCTCGGGCCGCCGCCGCCTGGGTTCCCGCTGCCCGCCCATCCCAGACGAACCTCAGTGGCGGCGAAAAGACGTGAAAAATAAAATAAAAATAAAAACAAAAATAAAACAAGGCAAAAGGATGTAAAATTTCTTGCCCCCAAACAGAAGCCAAACGCTCAGCCAGCCGTTTTCTGCAACGCTCTCCTCTTTGACTCCCCCACCCCCCCTTCAAAAATCGCAATCTCTATTAGAGGGGGAAAAATACAATTACCCCCTTCCCCAAAACCCCTTTGATTGCAAACTTAGAGCGCCGGCGGCATGGAGAGGGAGCGAGGAACTCCCTCCTCTTACTATTTTTTGGAAGATTTTCAAAAAAAGTGGAAGTGGATTTTGATTGGGAAAAATCTCGTGTCTGAATGTTTACAAGCACCGCGTGTGCGGGAGCCTCCTGCCAACAAACAGACAGAGGACCGAGCGCGGCGCGGCAGCCCGGGAGCGGGCGGCGGCGGCGGCCGGGCCTCGCCCGGGCCTCGCCGGGCCTCGCCGCGCCCCCGCCCTGCTCGAGATCGCCCACCCCGCGCCAGCCGTCTGCCCGCCCGCACAGCGTCAGGCCGAGCGGCGACTCCGCGCCAGCCGGGTCCACAGTGCACTTTCACCCCCAGCACAATGCCCAGACCTTCTCCCAGCCCACCAGACTGCGAAATCGGCTGGGGAGAAACTCAGCTTTGTGAAGCATTTTTATTTTTCAAAGCAATTGAAAAAGCGCGTCTGCCGCCCCCTCCCCCCGCCCCCGGACGTTCTTGTCCATAGCTCCGGACCGCGGGGAGGTCACCACGTGCTTTCCTTGCCCCCCTCCCACTGGGTCTGGCCACTAGCCCCCGCCTCCCGAGCGCTGCCAGGCCGGGGGGGGGGGTGAGATGGGGGGGTGGGGTGGTGGGCAGAGTAGTATGTGCGACTGTGTGTTGGGGGAGTGCTGGATCCCGGTACTCCGTGCACCCCACCCTTGAGTTCCTGCCCTCTAACCAGGGCCTGTCTTGGTCAGCGGTGAGGGGATGGCGGTGGTCCTTTTGAGTCTTTATGGGGTGGTGGGTTACTGGGTCCTGGCTAACAGAGTGCGTCTGGAAAGGCGGGCGGTGGGCACTTTGGAAAGTTTGGCAGCCAGGGAAAGAAAGGCGTGAGAGGGCCCACATCCCTTCCCCTCCTCATTTGTGACCCTTATTTTAATTTTTGATGCAATTTAAAACCACCACCTATACCCAATTTTGTATTTATTAAAGGGTTGGGGGGTGCGCATAGGGAGTTGAATTTTTCACTAGGCCCTGGAACTTGTCACACACTTCGGAAGCTCCCCCGCCCCGGCACGTTGCGGGGCCCTCCCTCTCCCCACCCCCGCGCATCCCTCCCTCGTCGCTCTCCCCCGCCCCCCACTCCCCCGGCCGCGCCGGATGCGGAGCAGACGCGGCGCGCGGCGGTGTGAAGTTACAGCCCGGCCAGGTACCGGCGGGAAGGAAGGGCAGTGTTCGCAGGACTCGGGAAAGCCCGGCCCTTCTTCGGAAGGATGCACTGGGGGCTCAAAGGACCGACTGAGGCGTGCAGTCCGGGCTGCTCCCTTGTCCCCCACCCACTCCCGGGTCCATCTCGGGACACTCCAGGCTGGGTGGGTTTAGCCGGCCTCTAGCCTTGTCTCATTGCGGTTTTTGGGTTAAGGGACTAGTATGGAGGGGGTGCGGGGGCCGCTTCTTTCTCATTTTCTGGGTGCGCAGAGGGGGCGGGAGCCATTCCGGTCTTCAAGACCCCCCTCCCCCCCAATCCTCCGCTTCTTGGGCTGACTGAGCCATTCGGTCGCTAGGAGGCAGAACAAGATCAAGAAAGCTCAGCGAACTTGAACCTGTACCAGAGCCTCCCCCACTCCCTGCTCTGCGTTTCTCGGCCGGGGAGGGACGAGCTTTGCGAGGGTGGGGGTGGGGGAAACGGACTGTTAGGCAGAATTCCCTTTCTCCCCCCATCACCCCTTATGTCTTTGTTCTTCATTTTGACTTTAAAAATGCTCCTGGCCAGGGCTGCGGAGAAGCGCTCGGGAGCGCGGTCGACAACCCGGTGCGCCGGGCGCTGAGTGGGGTGCAGTTTTCGCTTTCTTTTGGGGCGGGCATTTTTGGTAGGAAGGAAAAGGGGAGTACGCACTCTCAGCTTTCGAGGCAAGGCCAAAGGGCGGGATCCAGCAAGTTTGCACTTAGGTCTCCCGGTTCACTTCTTCTACCCCAACACCCCTGCGCAAAGCACGGACAACGGCGGCTACGTTGGGCTTGCACGGCGGCTCTGCAGCCGGACCTCTGGCTCCCCCGCCTCCTGCAGCTCTCGCCTCGGAGCCCGAAATCACAACAATAGTAATAGTTATCATCATAATGATGCGGGCTAGCAGCATCATTAATAATGAATAACCGCAGCAGCCGCTGCCGACGCGCTGCGCACACTCGTGCCCGGAATTGCGGGAGAAACGCATTTGCAGAGATTCCCCCAAAGTAAAAAGTGTAAGCCCGGGGACACAGAATGAATTTCGGGGCCCGCGCTTGAGAGGTGTGTGTGGTGATACCGAGACTGCACCAGGTTAACCAGCCGAGTTTTCCAAGCCTCACTTCCCATTTCTCCAACTGGCGGGGCCGGGGAACGGTGGTCACCCTGAGGCCGGGCTGGACGGCGGTGGAGGCGGCAGTAGGGGCCCCTGGCTGCCGGTCGCCTCCCGGCCTGGCCCGCGCCCCACGGCCCGGCAGCCGCCGCTGCACGTGTTTGCAGCGAGCGCGGCCGGAGCCTGCAGCCAGCAAGCTTCTTGCTTTGTGCCTCAGAGTCCCGGCGCCCAACTTCACTTTCGGCAAAGCCCGCCCCCGCCGGGCCCCCTGCCCCGGGCCTGTCGCCCTAGCCTTCGCTTTTGTTTCTTTGCTTTTCCTCTCCACATTTCAGACTTGGTGTGCTTCCTTACCCTGTTAAGACAATCAAAAGGAAGGACTTGGAAAGCAAACTTGAAGGCATAGCTCCTTTTCCCCCTCCCCCTCCCCCAGCAGCCCTCGTTTCCCTCGCTCCTTCCCTACATTTCTTCTAAAGCTTTTTTTTTTTTTTCTTTAAATTTATTCCTTTGCAACTGCAGAGAGGAAGGAGATCTCAGTCAGCCGCTGGGGCATTGAGACGTTCCAGTCTGTTTTGCTGTTTCAACGCAGAAGCATTTTATTTTCTATTTCTTTCTCCTCTTGTAGAGAATTCGCGGCTAATTATTATGATTATTTGCCCACTCCCTTCCACTTCAATCCTGGACTCCCCGCTTTGTAGCGGGAGGTTTAGGCCAAAGCTTAGAAACGATGGTATTGTGGGGGCGAAAGAGGATGGAGTTGAATTGAGGGAGGGGGTAAAATGGCTGAGGTTAGGAATGTTTTTAGGGAAAGAGGAATTTGCATTAAAATACAGAGAAATTATCAGATGCCCAGAAAGGAAATGTTGATTACCACTGAGAAAAGATGTCAATGCAAATCAGTAGACTACACCAAGAGAATGGTATTTTCATATTTTCTTTGTGCCCCACTTCGTCTCATTTTTAATAATATAGCAGCAATAATAAGAACACGTTTTGGTATTTCTCTGAACATTACTAGCCAAATGTTTTGCAAGAAGCCCGATGTTAGACGTATTTCATACATTAGGATATAATTCTTGTTAATTAGCAATAATTTACGTTAAGAGCATAGAAAATGTTGAGGTTACAGGTTTTATATCTGTACATTTGATCATCTTGTTATTTTCAAGAACTTTGCCTCCTATAAAATTAATTAGGTGAAATGTGGAGGTGTAATCAGCAACCTCTGAATTACCACTTCATTTCCTGGTTTTGATTGTAAATCAGTTCAGTCACTACATTTAGAAGACTTTAACCAAGTCTGTTTGCACCGCATTACCTTTAACTATTTGATACCTAGGAGAATATTTCCTTTTGCTCCTAAATAATATTTCCACTTTCAGAAATATGTCAGGCCTTGGGGATAAAAAAAAAGAATCTTAATGGTGGAGTTTAAAAAAGATTTTTTTTGCAAAGGTTCTAAGTAGTACTAACTTTAATAAAGCAAAATATTATCTCTGAGTCTTTCTTTAATCTGTGAACCTCAGAACTTGTAGTTAGTGCTGAACAACAACAGTAAAAAAAGCCACATTTGTCAATGTGTACTTAAAAATCCTTAATTCAAATAGCAGTGATCTTGGAGATGACTTCCCTATTCGGTTCCTCACTTGGTCAAAATGAAAGCAAATGTAGGAGAAAAATGACATAGAGGCATAATGCAAAAGCACTTCCGCTTATCTCCTTTTATTTAAAAAGCATGCATGTGTATTTTGTATTTATCTTTTGGTCAGTATGTTGGGCAAAGAAACATAAGTGCTTACCTTGCTGCCTTTATTAGTGGGAATATAACCTTCATATTCCTGTGGTGACCTTATGTTAAATTAGGAGGAGTACCAGAGGCTAGAAATTATGACATGTCCTACTTGAGCACAGGTGCAGCTAGGCAGGGCTCTCTCAATATTATTTCACCCAGCACATCTGGGAGTTACTCCAGATCTTCCCCCTCAATATTCAGCCTGGGTAGGGTTGAAATAAATTTAACCTGAGTTCACTGGATTTTTGCACTTTATCAAAATCGGTTCCAATATTCTACACTCAAATTAAAATCTATTTTTTGATTCTCTGTGGCTTTAAGTTCATTAAATGTGAAATTGGCAGCTTGCTAAAGAAGGTCAGACTGATTAACTGTTTAAGACTTGTACATTTTCTGCTTCAGTTTTATTAACTGGCAGCATCCTGGATGTGTTTTGTATTTTGTGATTTTTTTTGATAGAGTAAGCATACGGTTTCAGGAGCAGAGACTTAACCAACTCTCTTTTCCTCTTTGGAAGGTTAAAAAAATGATAGAAGCTGTTCAAATGAGATGCTGGAGTATTTTGGTGCAAAGTTAAAAAAAAAAAAAGGAAACAGGAATGAAAGACATATCTACCTTGTTATACCATCCGCTGGTGATTATGTGTGTAGAAATAGTCCCATAATGAAGCGTTTTGGAGCTCATTCAGAAAATTAGTCAACTTTGACAACATTAGGCGAAGTATTTCAAGTCTAAAGAAAGGACTTCTCAGCCTTGTTCTGAAATGTGGCGTTTGCTTGACCATTCTGATTTTTATGTGATGGAGGCCACCAAGTGCAAACATGTTTAGAATATTTTAGGCATTCCTTTCTTCAGAATGAAAAAATGACTAATTGGCTTATTTTCTTAAGTACTCAAAAGTATCCCATTTAGCTAATGTGTCTGAGAAGAATTGCCAGTGAATTTGGTATTTCTTTGATTTTGTGGCACTGCTGAGAGTGAGATCAGAAAGGTTTTTGGCAGTATGAATTATGCTGCATTATGATTATTATTTAGATCCGTTTCACAGGTGAATGCAGTCGTTTTCTTATTATGATGGTGTAAATGTGGCACATTTTCTGTGTGATATAGTAGCTTTCTAATTTATGAAGCTATGTCTCTGTATACTTAGGAGTATATACATTCACACACAAAGGGTGTGTGTGTTTATTCACCTCTCCTTTTTTATTCTTTGGCACAATGGACAACTTAGTCTATAGGAAAAAAGAAACAAATTTGGTTTCAGTACATGTTTTTACCAGTTTTGGGGGTAGTTATTATTTAAGCTTTCTTTATATTCCCTGTCTTAAGGATTTATTTAACACTCAACATTGTTTCTAAACTCGCAAACCAAACACAGTTTATAGTGTGTGTGTGTGTGTGTGTGTGTGTATGTATGTTTTCTCAGGAGTTAGGGAAGTCAGAGAGTTTTCTTTAAATATATGATGATTTGTCTCATTGATAAATTTGCTTTCTTGTTGATAATCTTCACATCCTTACATGTTTTAGGTGCTCACGTTTTCTGGGTATTATATGAAGGAGCCTAGAAACACTTTATATAATGTGGTGGGATGGGATGGGGTTGAGAATGTATTTCCCCCTTTTCTCTCTTCTCTGGAGCTCTAATAATTGTGCTTTTGTTTCTCCAACCACAGCCGAACCTCTTGAAGCCATTCTTACAGATGATGAACCGGACCACGGCCCTTTGGGAGCTCCAGAAGGGGACCATGACCTCCTCACGTGTGGGCAGTGCCAGATGAACTTCCCATTGGGGGACATTCTTATTTTTATCGAGCACAAACGGAAACAATGCAATGGCAGCCTCTGCTTAGAAAAAGCTGTGGATAAGCCACCTTCCCCTTCACCAATCGAGATGAAAAAAGCATCCAATCCCGTGGAGGTTGGCATCCAGGTCACGCCAGAGGATGACGATTGTTTATCAACGTCATCTAGAGGAATTTGCCCCAAACAGGAACACATAGCAGGTAAATGAGAAGCAAGGAGAAAAGCTGTTTGCATGTTTTCTTTTCATTTACAGAGGTGCTGTAGCTAAGCACTAAGGAGTGGTGAAGTGCTTTCTGTATTTCTCCATGTGACTGTCCCTGACAGCCCTGTAATGTTTAAAATAATCATTCCTATTGCTTACATCCAGAACACACAAAAAATAAATATTTTCCACTTCACTGAGTCAGATGTAGATGGTACACACACCTGATGCCCTCTCTCTGGATCTACTGATGCTGAACTTCTTTTCTTTTTTTTCTCCCCTTCTCATTTTTAAGTGTTGAACCTTACTCTACGTGGCCCAGTTTCCACTGTCAATTTCCAGTCATGGTGACAAGTCAGAGGCAGAAGTGGCCATGCAGACATTTGGTGGTTCGGCCGATGACCTCTTTGAGTCCGAATACCTGGTCAGACCTCCCTAGGGGTACAGTTAGTTCTCAAGGCTTCCATGAAGTGGGGTGGGCTGCAGGATGTTTTGGAATGGCTAGAAAGAGTTAACTGAGCTTCAGGGCTAGCCTTGGATCCATATTGGCTGTCAGCCCGTATGGGGCTGTAATTAAACACAGCCCCGTGGTGGGATGACACTGTGACCTTGACTTTAAGATGCCATTTTCGACTGGCCAGGCCAGAGTAGAGAGGGCAGTTGCTGAAGCGCACAGACATGCTTACTCGAAAAGTTTAAGGGCATGTTGGAAATTTCAAAAGGTTGGTTTGACAGGAACGGCTGCTCCCTGCAGCCTGCCTCCTCAGCTAAATGATAAATGCTTCTCTGTGCTCTCTCTTGTCTCTGATGTGGTTTTGACAGATGTATCTTGATTTTGTTTGTGGTTTACACAACCACATGTCACCCTTACAAATGTCCAGTCCAGACTTCCCCTGTTTCTGCTATAACACAACGTAAAAATTCTATTGGAAAAACATATACCCATATTCAACAGCTCTCCTTTCGGTTAATTTTAGCAGAGAGGTAGCTAGGTGTGTGGGTTTCTCAGGAGCTCACGGGGAAAAAGAATTAGCGGGCTAACAGAGGGACTTAAATCCCTGCTCTAAGTGATAAACAGCAGCCCTATATAGTGACCTTTAAAACGTGTTTTTGTGAAACAACAGTGATTTAGCACACAAGACAGAGTAAATGCAGAGTCCATGGTGCCAAAAATACCAAGACTGTTGATGGATCCCTTTCTTCTGTTTCCCCCTTGCCCCCTTCCCTAAAAGGCAGAAGGTTTGTTCAGTTTTAGGAAAGAGTGTGTATAATCAGTTGATTCACTGAAACTTGTCTTTCTGACCTAGTTTGACCACAGAGTTGAACTGTAGTAGGTCAGTGGTCCAGAGGGGATTAAATGTCGTATTATTTCTCCTTTTCCCCTCTGGAATTTGATCATTAAAATCAAACGTGGCATTTTCTTTCTTTCTTTCTTCTTTTTTATTTTAATGCTTCCTGCAATAACACTCAGATACTTTTCATTTAGTGAAACGAGAAATCTGTACCAGAGAAGCTGCATTTACAAAATATTTTTCTAGACTCCACCACATTTAGCTTAAGTGACATGTAGGTTAAGCTTTTATACCCCCGCTCCCCCCCACCCCCCCAGTAGGATATGGCAATGACCATTTCCATGTGCTGTCTTGTGACTGGAAGGAAAACGTAAGGCATGATTAATGAAGCAAGAGCCGGCAGAAGGGGATTTGTCGACTTCGGAGATCCAAAGCCTTTCTAAATCACCAAATATGGAGTAACACTTGCGTGATGTAACATCGTATTTACATATCGAGCTGCTCGTTTAAAAGACAAAACACAGTGTCTGTCAAGCAGGAATTAAAACCACACTTCTTACTGAGGTCCCAAGTAGGTTATTCACTCTCAGATTAACCAGCTCCAAAATTCTGTGCTTCTGTACTTAGAAGAGGAATCTAAAAGCTGGGGGGAAGGCACTGTAGTGAAAGCTTTTTACTGTGATAGTTGTGAATCTACATAAGGAAAGAAAAGATATTTTCTTTAACTTCTGGTTGTCATAAAGGTTTTTTTTTTTTTTTTCTTAAAACCTGGTACAATAGCAGAGCCTAGAGAAGCACCCTGCCCTGCCAAAAACAAAAACAAACACAAAAGAAAGCAAAAAGAAGAGAAAGCAAATTTAAAATATGTTTTAGAGTGCTAATACTAAATAATTTCACTGAGATGAAAAGCAGTGTAAGGTATCTAAGATATTCAGTGGGTGCACCAGCGCTGCAACCCAGGTGAGGTAAACCTTTCATGCACAAATAATTACAAAGTCTTGATTCCTTTCATTGTGTTTAATCACCTGTTCCCACCCTGGAATTGGCTGAACATAAATAGCGTGGTCACATCTCAAAGCGAGATGTCAGTAACTAGAATCACGACTTCTCATAATTCACAGTAATGAATTAAGAGTTTCCTATGGTGAAATTAACATTCTACCATTGCACATAAATTAAGATGCCTTGGCCCTCAGGTGCCTCTGAAGGGAAGTTCTGGAAGACGGCTGTGCACAACTAGCCCATTTCCCTCCAGCACGTCTTCCCAGTTCCAAGTCTTCTTTTCTTTTTATGGTGAGGAAGGAAACAAGAAGAATAATCATTCGGTAGATATTTAAATTGTGTCACAAAAAGAAAGGAGAAGCAATACTCCATATTAGGAGAGAGATCTATTGATGAATCTCTAGAAGAATATGTTTGGCAACCACATAAAAGGTAGTCATTTAAGTGCGCTGTGTAGGAAAGGCTTTATTAAAGTGATGTAAGTTGGATTTGAGCTCAGTGTGCTCTGTGCCATTTTATAGGCAGGAAGCAGGAATAAAACAATGACAGATTTTCCTGAGATAAATAAAGCTTAGAATTTGGGGCTTTCAGATAGGAGAATAAAGTAGAGTTCTTTAAATCCTTAGTAAAGTGATATGTATTTTGACTGTACACAGGCCTCTCCAAGAGGAGTATTTTTTTTTTTTAAAGAAACGATGATTTTTACCTGGCGAATAGATGGGTCTGTGCTCCAGCACTTCACCCATGTACGTGTGTTAACACATCGACGTTAATCAGTTTGGTTTCTCATTTCATTCAAATATTCAAAATATTGCGTGACAGTGATCCATTGAGACCACTGAAATAGTATTCATTAACTGGAAATGAGCAGGTTATATTGTGTGGGGTCCAGTGCATGTATTTGTGTTTCAGATATTCACCACGAGGTATGAGCAGCCTGTGTGTGACTGGCAGTCAGGGCTTTTAATAGGGGTGTTGCTGTGTTTTCTAGTCTCCTATTTTATGATGGGGGAAATACTCATCAAAGACTAGTGAATGGGAAACTGCTGTTCACTTATAGAAAGGGCCAAAAATATAATCCCACAGTGTCAGATGTGAGGTTTTGGCTTATTATACACAGAAATCTTCAAATTAGGGTTGGGCTGTTATGAAGTTAGCTTTTTAAGAGAATGGGAGAAAATATGACCAGTGCTATAAAATGTAGTCAAGTCTACTACCATTGATAAATATGATTTTTTTCTCCTTAAAATTGTGAACATAGGCCTTTTTATCGGATATTTCAAAATTATTTGCTTAGGTAATATGCCTCATCACTGGATAAAAATATGTAAGACAGTTACTCTAATGGGAGGGAGAAATACTAATTCAAAACAGAAATACATCAGCATGTTACTTAAAGGTAAATCAAATATAACATGCTTTTCAGAATCTAGAAAATCAACTTGCCTTTTCCTTTTGTACCCATTCTAATTCTCTAGCTCAGACTGGATTTGGGATGTATTTGTATGCTTCATGGTGTGACTGTAAATGAGACTATAAATTGTAGTATCCTAGTATGACTACTTACTTTTAATTTCTTTTTATTCGAGTGATTCTGAATAAAAACCACTGACTTCTGAAGTGAATTTTTAGCATGGCAGCTGAAAAAGAAAACAACAAACAAACAAAAAAACCTCCAGTGTACTGGTGAACATTTTACTTACCTTCTGAATCCAGAGAGTAGAGAATATTGTTTCCTTATATATATCTAGGATTTTCATTGGGAGCCTGTGTGTTTGTGAGGCCACTACCCAAAGACTCATGTTCATGAGTCTGGGAGTCCTATATACAAGCTGTATTTGTAAATAAGACCGAGAAAGGTTGTGAACTGGCAGCTTGGATGTTTTGTCAAAGTACAATGTCAGAGAAACTCTCTCTAAGACAAATTGTAAATAGAACTGTCACAGTGATTGCATGATTGAGCCACAGAAGTGTCTTACAATTGTTGGCATTGTCAGAGGACTTTTGAAAGCTTAATTAAACACGGTGGCCCGCATGGCTGCTAAATTTACTTCGGAAAGCCAAAAAGGAAAAAAAAAATTTTTTAAATGTGGAAGATCCCAAAGATCCCAAAGTTCTTCAGACATTACCCTTTCGGTCAGACACAGAAAAGAGGCATTGTGCATTTTCCTAGTTGTCTTTTATAAATAATAGTTTTGAGAATAGGGCCACGTGATATGAAGATCATCCTGTGTGTGATGTAGAGATTGCGTTAGTTTTTCTGTCTCCTGCTGTTACAGACAGTTAATGTAAAAATGGCCTTTTATTGGAAACACAAATATGTATTCACTTCAAGAACAGGAGCAGAGGGGGAAAGTTTCCCTCCCATTCTCTGTGTTCATTCTATGAAAGCTTAAAAAAACAGTGCTTTAATTTCTTAAATCACCCCATTCCTTGTGTTGCAAGTTGTGCCTTTTACTTTAAAGGATCTGAAATCTGTTTTGCACACCTTTCTCCGAGTGAATGTGGCATTTAATTGTGGAGCTGCCCATGGGCTGGAAAATGCAACTGGGTGTAGAAACGTGCAGGCAATGTCAGGACAGCGAACCTTAAGCTCAGGGAAGAGGAGAGTTGGATGCATATTAATGGCACATTTTCGAGTCCTGGAAAATCATTAATTTCACACCATAGCCTCAATGTAGTTTGGCTAATGTGGGAGGACTAAATTGGAGTATATAACAAACGTGCAGATCCTAGGGAAGCATTTTTCAGAATTTCGTGATTTCTTAAGTGAAAGTCTTTAAGAAAGAAAACAATAGATGAATGGTGGCAGTGCACACTAGTCAGTAAGAAAGGAAGAAAAGTTTGGCTTTCCTTTGGGGGAAAACATGAAATCGAACCAAAGTAGCACAGCTAGGGAGATGCACCGAGATTGCGGCATTCAATGTGAATTTAATGTACTTTGGTTGGTCTGTTCACACTCTTTACTGCACAAAGGAATCATTTGACAAAATTTACCCAAGCCCCAGTCTGTTTTTACATACCGTAGTACTAGCTTCATGCAATAAAAAGCACTTAGCATCAAACTGGACCCAGCCTGGCAACTTGCCACTTTTTTAGAAACAGATTTAATCACCAAGGATCTTTAGTACCTTTCTGCTTGTTCAGATTTCATTTGGGTCATGGTTATGTCAGCAGTGTTGTTATTACAAGGATTAAAAAAGAAAAAGATTTTAACTTAGTGCCCATTTTTAACATTGTCTCAAATCAAGCAGGTTTTTATATTATGTGTCAATTTGGAGGACATTAATAAAGTTCATAAATATGTTCAGACCATGTAATTTAATGGATAATAACCAGTACTTTTATTTGTAATGACAAATAGAAAATTGGCCATTGTATCCCTCCCTCCTCTATTCTTTCCTCCTACCCAGGTAAATAAGCATCCTTAAACTGCTTCTCCCTGTTACTTCCAGGGTATAGAGGCTCTGGCCAATATCAGTAAATTTACCTTTGTAATTTGCCATGTAGTTTTTACAACAATGACCTAATTAATTTGAGCATGAACCATATTATTGCTACTAGAGTCATTTTCTGTCACAAACTTAATTTCCAGGAAATGTAACCTGACGAATAAGAATGCTTTAGCTCTCCACATGTGCTCCTAGAGACCAAAGGCAAATTTAAAATAATAATAATAATAATAATAAAATGCCAGCATTATTAAAGCCAGTATGCTTGATGCCAAACTCAATTTGAAGCCAGCAAACATAAGACTGTATTTCTAATCAGTTTTAGAATGTAACGTATTCCATATTGGGTTCGCTGGAATCTGTCTCTCTGCTTTTTACTGGCCAGCTGCACTCCCTATGCATTTTTAAAACATTTCAGCAAAGGCTTTTGCTGTTCTTAGCAGGGTTAGTAACTTGGGGTCTATTTCTGAGCTCATTCGTCATTCTGCGATGGCATTGAGTTAGGTTGGCAAGGGAAGGATTTGAAGCATGGGGGGTGGTGAGGTCACTTCTGACCCCAGCAGGGAATAGGTGAGCTTCATTTGCCTTTACAATAGGCGCACAGTTACTGCACCTTGGAGGAGCACTCAGGTGCCGCTCAGATGGGCGCATGTAAATGCCCTGTCAGATGCGGAGCTGGAATATTAATGCTCCTTCCACCACCGCACCATAATAAAGCTGTACACAGCAAGCTTAATATGCAGCTAGTCTGGGGAATTGTGTAAACTTAGATAGCCCAGTGTGAAAGACAGCAATGTAAAAATGCTCGATATGCTACAGTTTCCATTCTTGTTCTCCTTTGATCTATAGCAAAATGAAAACATCATCCTTTCCTCCTCTTGGAGTTGCCTCCCCAACTCTGCCACCTCCCAATCCACCACCAGAATTTTCTGCATGTGTGGTATGGAGAAGTGCGACATAATTTGTTTCATATGGTTAATTACAGGCGTTTGAATATTTAAAATTTTAAATAGCCGCAGTTTCAGCTTTTCCTGTTAAAAGTATGTGATTTGAACAAAGGGAATACAGTGTAAATATTTGTGGTGATTTGCAACACCCCTCTCTCCCCATTAAACACATACACACACACGCGTGCGCGCGCACACATTCAGTTTAGATCTAGTGCTGACTTAAAAGACTTCTGTACCTTCATTTATACTTTTTTTTAACCAACTCTCAGTTGGAACTCCATTAAAACATTTCGCCATTATTTTTTGAGTCCACTTTTGCTTGAGGTTTTTAAAGAGGATTTTGATAATGTGTTCATTTAACAGAATCAACAGCTGTCAGAACCAGTTGTGGTAAATCCACAAAACGTACAAAAGAAAATACACACGTTTCCTGAAACAAAACACTTGGAAAAATAAGCTGCCAAGAACTGGTGAATGAGAAGTTTGCAGACAGGAACCGGAGTGTTTCATCTCTGGAGACTGATGTGAGCGGATCTGATGCAATGCCCCTGGAAGGCTTACCTGACCAGGTGGCTGTGCTGGGGTGGTGCTCCCCATGCACGCAGGCTGGCCAGGGCTGCAACTTGCTCCTTCTGCCCTCCTTTTTTCCCTTTTTGATCTCTCTACAGAGATAAAATACCAAGTTTGTAGAGTGCTAAGCAACAAATTCTATCCACTAAAGGTGAGATGATCAGATTTAAACTTCCTGTAAAAGAGGTGAGAAGGCGCCCAGCACACCCTTTTCCAGATAGAGTTGGCTGTGTGTTATGCCGAATGGAATCGGCCCCACCAGGGGAATTCCCAGTGGGAGCATGGAGCAGGCCTGCTGATGAAGGGGATACCTGGGGACCTTGGGTCACTCACAATGCGTTTCTGTTTGTATTTTCACTCTTGTGAGCATTGGCGATGAACAATTACACCTACAATTTGATCTGAGTTTTAGATACAGGTGAGTCCACTGATTAAAAACTCCCATTAAAATGAAGAATGGAATTATTGTGAAGCCTGTGAAGGTGCTTTTGCAAAAAGAACACAGGTGCTGTTGTGTCCCCTGCCCTCTGGTTTCTGTTTTCTTTGAATTTTCTACAAAACACAAGGAAGCCTCATGCTAAGCATCAGGGCACTTAAATTCATATTCACCAGTTGTTCATTTTCTTGATATGTAATGATGCATAAAAAAACTGCAAAAAACATCACATCTGTTAATTTTTAGAGAAAGAAGGTGTAGCTTGGATTTTTACCTTAGTTGGAGAACAAGGCCCTACATGCCATGTTTGATCTTTTTACGTTTTTAAATATGGAGTTTCTCTTTGGGCCAAAAAAAACCAAAACCAAAACAAAAACCCCAAAACAAAACTCTGAAGCATTTCCCTTTAGTGACTCAGGGGATACCACGATTTCATGATTGATTTACGTTTAGGGGGCAGCTCACAATGAACCATTTACTGCTCCTTTTAGCCCCCTCCTCCACAAGTCTTTTGAGTTCACAGTTAAAACAATACATTAACCAATGTTAAATTTTAAATCTCATGAGTTTCTCCTACTCCATCCTATCCTAAGATTAAAAAAAAAAAAAAACAACCCAACTATTCTTTTACATTTAAAAGTGAACATTGGCTACTGAAGAATGATTTAAAGGCTGCGAAAATTTTTAATAATAAATCGTAACCTTCTAATGTTATGTTTTTGTTATGTTAAGGGGAAAAAATCAATAAGGAAAAATTTAATTCTGATAAAGATACTCTTGGATCTTTGAAAACAACTGCTGTCCTTTTAACTAAAACATTTGAGCAGCTTCAAAGACTGTATTTCTTCTGATCTTGGAGCTGTGTGACTGGTAGCAAGAAAGAAAAAAAAATCTTATTCTACATACAAGTGGATTGCTTAACAAGTCTGCACAGACACGTACTTGTTTGTACAATAGAGATAAAAATTCCTGTATAAAAATAATTCAGCTGCTGACAGCAGGCATTGTTGTTGGACCTGTGTTTTGTGCTTGTCCCAGCTCTGGGCCCCCTCTCCCCCCTATCTGCTTGGGACAACTTGCTGCCTACAGACTCCTGACCAGAAGTTAATTGCTATATATTAAATGTATAGGTATTGTATCTAAAGAGGAACATCTCAAGCCTTCCTGTATACATTCCACTCTCCTTTCTGATGTGATTGCGGCGCTGCCAGCAAAGGGGTGGCAGGCAAACGCTCTAATAGGGAAAATGACTTGAAGGCAGTTAGGGGAAATTTGGCCTTCAGGTCCCATTTGCTCTGCAGTGTAGCATCAGTTTCTAAACTTTTGTTTTTAATCTAATTCTGATTTACTCTGTCACATCCCATATCAACCCTCATTGAACTCTACTCATGTAGAGTAACATTAGTGTCAAACGGAATTGGTCAGGACTGTGGACCTGTGGCTCATACAGATGGTTGTGAATGTGAGTTACATGCAGCTCTGCATCCGATTCTTTCTAATAAACGTTAAAATGGGGCATATTTCCAAGCAGGGCCCATGGATAAGTGAGCTAAGGAATCAGGGATAGTACTTGGGTATTTTCCCCTTCTCTGTTCTCTTTTCCACTTCCTTGGTATACCTGCCTTTCAGGTAGGAGGATCAATTCTAGGAAAATGTCTGAGGCTGGGGGTGGGAGGGGGGAAAGAGTGGCAGAGGGAAGTTACTGGAGTATTTTCAGTAGGGATTCAACACAATCACCAAAGCAGAGAGTCTTTTGGGTCCAGAAGCAGAGCAATGAGCACGGGCACGTGGTCCTAAGCTGTTATTCTCAGTCTGACTTGCACACTAGCTGAGATAGGACTTAACATGTGCTTTCATCTGGGTTGGATGTATGGGATGGGGGAAGAGGAGACATTCACTGGGAATTCTATCACTAGAATTTCTTAAATATCATGAGGTTAGTAAGGTGTGAGTTAGCATTCGAGGTGTGAGATAGATTCTTCTCCATACTTGTCATTGGGAAGCATGAAAATTCAAATTCCTACTATGTAATAACTGGGGTGGGGGGTGGACACAACGACTTTCTGAATGTCAGCTGATGTCTGCATGACCTGTTCTTCTTGAATTAAATGCTGTCAGTGTAGGATAGGGGGAACCCCCAGGAAGATAAATACCCAACGACAGGATTTTCAATCCTCAGAAGTAAACCAGATCTCGCTCCTCTGCCTCATATCCTCTCCTTTCTTGTTCTTTTTCTTTTGGAAGCAGAAACTTCTAAAACGAATGCCACTACAAGGCGATGAAAAAGCTGTTTTTATACCACAGTGGATGTTTACACAGGAGACTCAACTTGAGGGGAAAAAGGCTTTTTGGGAGGGTGGTGGGACTCGTGTTAATCTGTTTTGTTGGAGGCCTGTGCAGTATATTGCCTATGAGCAACTCTGGGCTGTTTTTGATAAATTACCATGTTTAGAGATAGGTTTGGCTCTTAAGGGCTTAGTTTTATGAACAAAGTCCGTAACGATGTTTGCAGCCTCTGTTTGTCTCTTAGCCCCTTTGGCTTCACTAGAAGCTCAATGTTTAGTTTAAGCTCAGTCTGGAAGATATAACAATTTTGCATTAAAAAAATGAGGAAATCATAGGAAGAAAAACCCTTTGCTTTTTGGATGAATCTTACTGATAATTTGCTAAAGCTCATTTGAATTTTAAGCACTTCTTTAATCTTCAAAGGCTAAATTGCTTTATGAATATGCATGGTGTGGGCAGACTTCAGTTCATTACCTAGTTGTAAATTCTAATGACCATTAGGTCCTTCCAGTAATTGCGAATTGTTTTGCATTTTTGATTGGCCTATTAACATGTACATTCGGTGCACATCAGGCTGGCCTGTCAGCCTGCTGAAGGAGAAAAAAAAGGTGAAAATTGTTTATAGCACCAAGATTCTTAGATTTTCAATCTTGCAAAATTGATGATGTAAAAAAATTAAAGCAGTGTTTTTTCTTCTCAAGATTGAAAGTTCACCAAGAGATTTGACATATTTAATTTACATGATGACTTTGCACTCCTTCATTAATGCAATTTGCATATGAAGCTGTTGTTAATCACTTTTGATCATGTTTTGTGTATTAGCTGCCTCAGTGGCTCTCCTCCTAGGATGCCCCAGTAGAAAGGAGCAAAATGATGCATCTTCTTGCCAAGTTTCCTTTAGTGAATTGAGGAATTAGAAGTCTAACCTTGAGTAATTACATATGTTTTATCCGTTTTCTTTTAACATTAAGTACAGTTTGTGGAAGTGGTGGCTGGAAGTTGTTCTCATTTGGGGAGAAGACTGTAAAATTCAAGTGTATGATTGAGGCATATCCAGATCTGTGCGGAAATATGTGCTGCCTGTCCCTGTTCCCCCCGCGAAAGTTGTCGGGCAGTTTCATTGTTAAGCGGTTTGATGTCAGGGAGACTTGAATTTTCCAGCGTATTAAGACATCAGGCTTCTCCTTTGGAAGAGAGATGGCTACAAAGTACAGACAGACCTTTGCAACAATGCTTTGGGTCTTTTCTTTCAATATGTGCCTAACACCCACAGCCCTCCGTCTTGGGCCTGGGCTTGGCTGACTTTTTTACCTTTGAGCTCAAGGAAGTTTTCCCGTGGCCTCGTCCGGCTTCTGCTCTCCGCTGCTCTGTCTGTGTCCTTCTCTAGTCACGAGAGTAAATCTTGGTCCCTGGGCTCCCGGGTGCCTCCTTCAAGGTACACAAGTGCCCTGGTTGTGAAAACAAGCTGCTAACTAACGGTTTCCGATTTTTGAGAGACTGTGATTTTGGTATTTGCCCTTGCTGTTGAATAGCCCGTGCTGTATTATTGATGCTCATCTTTGGTCTATGAGTTTATCACTGGTTAACAAGAAGAATCAGAACACGGAAACTGATATTCTGATTAAAAGGAATGTTTAATGAAAGAAAATAAATTGTGATGGAAAATGAACAGTGTGTAAGAAACATAACTACAATTTTAACCTCCGAGGGACCCTAGCACTGCCCTACTGTGACTTCCATCCATACCATGCTAAAAGCATGCTTCAGTTCAAAGTTGTTAATATTCAGCTGGGAAACAGTATCCAGAACACAAATAAATTATTAAGTGCATGAACTTTTTAGGCAGTAAGATGAACTGATGGGGTCCATCTGTGAGATCCAGGGGCTTTTTATTTGTGTGTGTCGAGCGATTCTGCCCTCTCCGACTTCACAGCCTTTGGTCTCCGGCCAACTGCATGCATAATTGATTCCACACGCACTATCATTTTCTTGATGTAATTGCTTTACTAAGATATGATGAAATCTAATGGATAATTTGCTATTTGAAAATGGGCAAAAAAATGTTCATACTTTTTATTGGGGGGAGGGCAACAGAGAAGGGGGTATTCAGATGACCGGCTATTTAAGAAAACACAACAAAACGAAACAGGCAAAACTAACTCATGCACTCTGCTTCAATCACATTGCTTGTGGGTAGGAAGGTCTTTGTGACATATGGAAGCCAGTGTGTAAATCTCTCTCTTTCTATCTCATATCACCCTCCTTCATTCCTTCTTTCTCTGTCTCTCCTCCAAACTTTACAAGAAAGGGATCCTAACAAGGTAAAAAGTAAACAATTTAGTCATCACAAGCCTTATTATTCAGTCTATCCAGGAGTTTTGCCATGTCGGTTTATTTAACTTCCAGGAATGTAAACACTGACACAGCCCTAGAAGCAGCCAGAAAGATTACAGTATTAGAGTTAAAAACCGTGAGCACGGAGTAGCTGTGCTTTATACTCAGCTATAATAACACTTTACATTGAAACATAATGGTAAGTCAAAACCGACTGGAAACTTCTGCTTATATGGAGTACAAATTTCATTCTAATAGATTGGCATAATCTAGTGTACCCGGAGTAGATTGTTATATAATGGAGAAACTGTATAAATGTCAAGTACACAAATAATTCTACGGGAAGTAAATGAAAAGTATTAGAATTTCTTAAATCACCATTAAATTTTGTTGGTGGGACAATCTCATTAGGTCCCTCAAAATCATGTGTGGCTTTGCATAAGTCTTTTAAAAATGTATTTTGAGAGAATTTATGGACATTGAAACATTGTTTTAATCCAAACCAGTTCATGCTTTAAATATACCTTAAAAAAATTGTACTGTTTTTCAAAGTACTTAAAGGGAGTGGAGGGGTAGAAAGCATATAAAGTGAATCCATCTCACTGTGGCAAACTGTTTTTCAAGTAAAGTCATAATAATGAACAACACATGATCTGAAATTTGATCAGCAAACATGTACTTATGCCAAGGAATTTCCTTTCTTTCGTTCTTTCATTCTTTCTTTCGTTCATTCTTTTCTTAATTTCTTTTTTCTCTCTTCCTTTCCTTCCTTCCTTCTTCCCTTCCTTCCTTCCCTCTTTCCTTCCTTCCTTCCTTCTGCCATTCACATACCAAGGTTCTGTAAATCAGTAAAGTAGGGGGAGATCAAATCATAATACACAGAATGGCACAGCTAAGCTATCTTTTGGAAGAAACATTAAATTCACCACCACTAACAACAACAACCACAAAAAAATCTTTTTACAAAACTGGAAATGACAGAATAGTTTTAAAAAGGAAAAAAAAAACCCACCCCACCTTCTGATGCTCAAAACTTCAAACTATTAATAGACCACCAGTAAGATAGACTGTCTTTGTGCCTTGAAATGCAAAATGAGGGAAATAATTAGCAGAGGAACAAAATTCTCAAAATTTGAAGAACTTCTGTGATTACTGGGGGTACAGTGAAAAGAAAATGCAAATTTCTTCCTGATCTTAATTAGATTCGATTGTGCGGTGGGTGTGTTGGATTTGGGGGGAGAGGCGCGGGCAGGGATTGGGGGAGGCGGGGGTGGGGGTTGAGGCGAGGGGCTGCGTGATGTGGAGACAGGTTAACAGGGGTCTGGTGGTGTGTGTTGGGGGGGGAGGTGGTTTTTGGCGCTTGTGCAGTAAAGGGTGCTGATGGGGTGAGAATCCTGAGCCCTTAGTTTAGCTGGGCTCATTTCCCTCGGGTCTAGGAGATTCATTTGAGGGGAGGGGTGGGCACTGAAATAAGAGCCAGGCTGCCTTAGGAAGGGGAAGCTGCCTGTGGGTTACTTTCCCCGACCACATGGGAAAGCTGTGTGAGACGTTATGGCCTCCACCTTGTGCTCTGTGGCCATGGCTCAGTCTCTCAGGGGGGAGTCTGCACAGAACCCCCAACACCAGAGCACCGCTTCCCCGCCCCCCTCCCCGCCCCCCTCCAAACACGCTCTTTAGAGTTCACTGGTGTGGTTGGCCAGAGTCCTGCCAAAGTATGTGCAGCAAGTTTCACTGGCTGGATTTCCCCTTGCGTGAAATAATAAAAGCCCTGGCCAAGGCTTATGAATCTATTTTTGTTTCATTAGTATTATTTATTATGTATTTTATTAATATTTTTAGGAGGGACTGTGCTCTCATTTGACCATTTGTAGTTATAATTAATACATTCCGTACTGGTTGTAAAAAGTATTTGCATTTAATTGCAAGTCAGGCTAAATTAATGGATATGATTTAAAACAAAACTCACTTAAAATAATCTTGCAGGGAGCAAAAGAAGGGACGGTCCTTGCATTAAATTTATTTTCTGGGTGTCTGTGGTGAGAGGGTGGAAAGGATTATGTGGATATAACGGGAATCGTGTGTGTGTCCGAGGGACATGGGGGCCACACAGGGGAAGGAGGAAAACCTGGGCAGTAGGAGGGGCAGCCAGGAGCTCCGATCCTTTCTTTAATTTCTGAGGTTACCAGGAGGGGCTTAAGCAAAGTGGTCAAGTCCATCTGCTCCGGAGAAGGTGGTAAAGAAAAGAGGTTAGTGGCAAGAGGGAAGAAGCACAAAGGGAAAATTGTACACTGGGAGCGTTGCTCTCGCGGCCGTGGTGTAGCCAGACTGGTTTAGCAGACAGACTGATAGATTGTTTTGTCAAGGGTCCCAGGGTGTGCCCTGAACTTGAAGCACTTTGTTTATCTTGAATAGAAAGGGAAAAGCACAGACATAATCGATGTCTAGTTTTTAGGAGCTCGAAAGAGGTAGGAGAACACAGAGGAGTCGGGGAGGTGGGGGAGGTGCAGGCCTTGGTTGTGGCTGTCCATTAACAGATGAACTTGGCCTAGGGCCAAGCTTTAGATGAGAGCATGTCAGGGCCCCAGTGCAGCCAAGCCTTTTCAGTGTTTTTTTTTCCTTCCTTTTTCTTTCTTAAAAAAAAAAAAATACCTGCTGACTGTACATCAAATGCTCCCAGGTCTTTGGCTAAAGGCAAGAAAAAAAAAAAAAAAAACACAGCCCAATTTTTTCCCCTCTGAACCAGTTGAGGCCAGTCTTTTGGCTACACACACAGGTTCTATCATCTTTCCTGGCTTGCCATTGGGAAAAAAAAAGAGTTGTGATAACGCCAGTAACCCGGAGGCCCGGGCCGGAAAGGGTTCGGTGTGTTCAGGAGAGCAGCGTGTGTGAGCGCGTGCGCTGGCGCCGACGTGTGTGCGGAGCCGGGGCGGGCGGGGCGTGCGGGGCGTGCGGGCCTGCGTGCAGGTAGGAAGTCCGTGCGAACGAATTCTTTTTTTTTTTTTTAATGGCTGAAGTTAAACTCCTTGTTGGGAAAGAGCTGTGAACTAGGCTGTTGGTGGCTCGGAAGGATAATACACCAGCAAGGCCCATGAAAGGCCAGGGTGGGGGAAAAAGTGCCCCAGTTGGAATCGCCGCATTTCCCGTGCAGGGCTGATGGCAAACCCATGTGTCTGGGCTTGTTTTATTCTCAATTACCTTATCTTCTTTGGTCTGTTTCTGTGTTTTTTAGTTTATTATGACATTATGCATTCACTTATGAGTGTTGGCAAGCAAGAGTCATCAGCCCAATAACTTCCTGACATTTTTAGCTCTTTTTTTTTTTTTTTTTTTTTAAAGATTTTATTCATTCACTTGAGACAGAGAGAATGAGATACAGAGAGCATGAGAGGGAGGAGGGTCAGAGGGAGAAGCAGACTCCCTGCCGAGCAGGGAGCCCGATGCGGGACTCGATCCAGGGACTCCAGGATCATGACCTGAGCCGAAGGCAGTCGCTTAACCAACTGAGCCACCCAGGCGCCCTGTTTTTAGCTCTTTTAATGTGCCGTCTTTGCCCTCCTGCCACAAGTGGCGAGGTAATTGAATTTCCCTGTTACTTACTGGCGGGGGGCATGTTCTGGTTCCCACCAGAGGAGCTGCTTGCGCTAAATCTGGGTTCGTAGCATTCTACCTAGAGGACACCCGGGCTTCCAAGTGGTTTGGGGGCCTGTCCGAAATGCAGTTCACACAATAAAAGATGTTTTTTCCCAACATAGACTTGAAAAGGCACCATTGTGAGCAGCCACATAAAATGGGATAAAATCACGGGGCGCCTGGATGGCTCAGTCGTTAAGCATCTGCCTTCAGCTCAGGTCATGATTCCAGGGTCCTGGGATCCAGTCCCACGTCGGGCTCCCTGCTCAGCGGGAAGCCTGCTTCTCCCTCTCCCACTCCCCCTGCTTGTGTTCCCTCTCTCACTGTGTCTCTCTCTGTCAAATAAATGAATAAATAAATAAATAAATAATCTTAAAAAAAAAAAGATAAAATCATGTTTACTTCGCCAGGCTGAAGCCTCAGCAGGGAGGTGGACTTTTTCTCCTCCTTATCTAGTAGCAAATAGAAACTGGGAAAATTTGGAGGCCTTTGGACTCATCCCACAGATAACCCAAAACACTCAGCCAAGCCCGTTAGATGCTGTTTTCACTCCACCTACGTGCCTTTTTAACCTGCGTGGTAACATGGGGAAGCCGGGCTGGAAGAGGGGGAAATAGGCCTTAAAAATATATTTATCTCCTTTCCTTTTCTCCCCCTTCTTCAGCTTCCGGGCATACATGAAATAAAATGGTGAAGAAGTGCTGCCATTTCTAGTTGTGTGAGCTTGGGCAGATTTCTTCATCTGAGTTTCCATTTCTTCATATGTAACATGGGGGGAGTTGCAGGAGCCCCCTCCCCCCAATGGGGACATCATTAGCATTGCATGAAAACGCTTGCCTGGTACGCAGTAAGCACTTGAGAAAAGCCAGTTATTATTATGATTCTGACTCATGGCTTAGCACTTTTCTCTCCTGTAAGAACTGGGGTCTCAACATAGTTCCTCACAGTGTGGGGCTAGTAGCTTGGGATGAGAGATGAGCGGGGCAGGGAGGGTTCGAATAGGCTCAGAGCCTCCTTCTCCCTCAGGGTGGGCTCCTGCTGGAGCCTGTGGGCAAGGGGCTATTGGGTGGAAACAGTTGAGTAGCCGCTGTAGATCTGGTGAGGTGGGGTGATTGAAGGGGCTTCTCCCCATTGGCAGCTCCCTCAGTGCTTGGCCACTCTCCCTACAGACATGGGCTGCATCACCAGGAGAGTATGCCTGGGTATGTGACATAGTCACTCTGGGTTCAGATTCTTGCTTCACCACTGACTGGTTGGGAGAGTTTGGGCAAAGCGTTTAACCTCTGTGCAATGCAGACAACCCAAAGCACCTCCCTCATAAGGTGGGTGCAAGGGGTAAATGAGAGAGAAAGCACATAAATTACCTGCTACACAGGATGCACTCAGAGAGTTGCCATTGCTATACTATGTATCTGTTCCACAGCAAACCCAGAAAGGAGGTCCTATTAACCCCATTTGGTAGAGGAGGCAATTGGACCTCCCCAAGGGTTAAATAACTTCCCTGAGGGGTCACAGTCATTAGGGGCTTAATCCTTTGGCTTCCAGTCATTATCCTCTGTCACCTCCTCAAAATGTTAGCAGCTTTCTGCAGTGGAGCTGGGCACCAGTTGGGTGGGAAGCTCTGGTGCTGGATGGTTGGCCCTCCTGTGGGTTCTGTGGTCAAGTTTTTAAGTCTTCTGGGAAAGAGAAGAATGTTCTCATCCAGCTCCTGGGCGGCTGTCCTGGGCATATTGGCGGAGCCTTGGAGCTGTTGGAAAGAGTTGCAATGTGAGGAATTCTGCTTTGCAAGTAGTCACTTCTCCATCTGTCCAGAGTAAGGCAGACATGGGGCGAGGGTCCTGTGAAGAACAGGAAGGAGGTTTTATTATTTGCGCGTGACTCGGTTACGAGATAGCAGTAGGCTGACCAAAAAACCAAGCGAGGACTTTTAAGGGCTGGTGAACCCTGGCTTCCAGTGTTTCTGTTCTGTTTTCTCTCTGGCATTGGCTTCGCTGACCACACCTTTAAAGGGCGGAGAGCATCAGAATTATGCTCTGAGCGGGAGAGCATGTGTGTGTGTGTGTGTGTGTGTGTGTGTGCATATGTGTGCGTTGGGAGTGCTGCGGGGTAATAATCTGCTTCTAGGAGGTTTTCATTATTGGCTGGACAAGTGCTGTGGTAAGGCAAGTCCGGAAAGCACGCTAAGAGACCTCAGAAAATTTTTGAATGGAAACTACAGTCACCAACTCCATATGATCCACATGTGGCTTTCCCTGAGGCAAGTTTTCAAGTGCATGGTGGCCTCCCCTCGTCACTCTGCAGGCTGCTCTGACTCCATTAATATTTGCTGAAGCAAGACCTGAGGTTCATTGCAGACGGATTACATAATGTATTCCAAAACCAAATGTCAGGGTTTTCCTTTTTATCACCCATCCTTTTGAATTGGCTGGGCCACCATGGACCACCATTGGTATAATTTCAGAGTCCACTGGGTAGTTAGGAGGCGCCTAGTGTGTGCAGGAGTCCGGTGGGGGACCCAAAGAGTTGCCTCCAGCAGTGACGAGGGTTGGCTGGGAGTTCTGCTCACTCTTCTATGCTCTTCTATTCCATTTGAACCAAGGGAGGTTGTTCAGATCAGGTCCACCACCAAGGAGTTGTCATGGGCCTGGATCCAGGAGGTCTTCTGAGGTGGGGATGGGGGTGGGGGTGGCTGCTGAGAACACACGTGGGTGAAGAACTCCAAGCCTTACACTTCAGTTCTCACTCTGCCCTGGGACTGGATCCTTGCTTCCTTTGCCCTCGCCTCTTCCCCTGGTTCTCCATGTTGTGTCTGCCTGCCCCCCGGGTCAGGACTGCAGCAGTCTTCCCCTATCACCCCAGGAGACAAGCTCTGAGTTTTATTCCTAGGCTGAAAGGCAGAAATGATAAAAGGAATACCATTGCTTTTGAGGCCCTATTTTTCCCCTCTCGTGTTCTCCCCATTCTCTTGAAAATCAGGCCAGCTCTCTGATGGTGGCCTTTTGTTTCTTTTTCTTTTTTGGTTCTGCCTTCATTAAGGTAAGCTCGAATTTAATGTCCCAAGAGGCAGGCCAGTGACCCTTCAGGCCAAGTGTCTGGATGTGGCAACGCTATAATAAATTTTGAATGGTGAGAGCAATGGAAATTTAACAAAGCCATAACTGAGGAGACCACAGAGGGGCAGCGGACTGGTTAAGAGGCTGTTGGATGAGCTGGGTAGTATTTCTACTTCAACCTGATTGAAATGTCGACTAAAAATCAATGCTGTTGACTAGTGATAATTTACAACGTTCCTGGTGCTAAGTAGTTCCCCGCTTAAGAAGGCGTTGGCTGGGCAGAGATTAGTGCGGGGAGTTGTGTGTGTCACAATGAATCAGACGCATTATAGGTCAGCCCTTTATTTGTTTCATCATGACTTTTACACAGTTGTCATGTAATTTATGGCTGCTTTCACGTTGTCAAACATTTTCATTGCATCTTCTTCTTTAACACACTCCTGACACAGACGCGCTGTCTTGGAAGGCTTGGTATTATTTCATAATCCGAGAGGAGGCCTATAAACCATCAAATTACACTATCTTCGGGCTAATCTAAATGCGCTGCAGATTAAAATCAGAGCTCATTTGTCCCTGATGCAAATTATTAAGTTCTAATTATAAATATCCATTTAATTACCCCATACATTTTTATTTTGCGGACCCTTTTGAGCCCTGCTGTCTGCGACGGGGCGGGGGGGGGGGGTGCATAGGAGACAATCTGCAGTAATTAGTGTACACTTCCCAAATGTACAGGATAAACATATGCTGCTTTGTTTGTCATATTTATTGATTGATTAGATGTATAGCGACTTTGGCATGGGCACAATCCAAAGTTGAAATCTTTGTTTTAAAAATGAAAACTATTTAAAAATCTTTTGGGGGGAAGACAAAGCAAAACAGAGCCAATCCAGAGCTTTCTGCTAGAATACATCATCCTCAAATACAGGATTTTCAACCAGATTCGAATTTGAGTCAATCTAGATTTTTCAGAAGTTAAGGGTGAGAGAAACCCTACCTCTTTTGTACCTAGAATACGAAATCATCATCATAGAAAAAACTGTAGTTTTTAAAAACAAAAACAAAAACAAAGTCATCTTTATTTCCACCCCTGTTGCCATTTAGGAGATAACATTTTCTGCCTGTAATAGGAAGACAGTCCATTTGAGAGCATTATGATAAACTATTTTTGATTACTAGACAATAAAGTAAAACAAAAAGAGAACATAAGAATTTGTGAAGGCCCAAGAACTAGATGCTTACTCTTCCATGAAGGCAGTGGAAAAATGACCAAAATGGTTTGGGAGGGTAGGGCGGGGATTGAGGTCTCTGGGGATTTTTCTAGAACCAAATTTTGACTTCTAATGATAGCGGGAAGACACTGGTCTGGGAACCAGTGTGCCTGGGTTCTAACTCTGAGCAGTGAGACTTTGAGTTCCCTTCATTTTCGTTTCCTTGTCTGTAGAATGGGTAGTTTGGAGTGGGTGCATCTCCAAGCCCCCGTCCTGTACCATGTACTCTGAACACCATAGGGAGATTGCCTGCTTCCTCTCCTTTCTGCTCTTTTTGGAACCTCCTTGCTGAATGGGGCTCGCCTGCAGAGAGGGCAGAATATTTTCTTTATTTGCCTCAAAGGTAGGAGCTATGGTGGAGATTAAGGGTTGGGCTCATAATCCCTCTGCAGAAAGCTTAAGAGCAACTTTCAAATTGCTGGAAGCAAAACTGAAGCATGGTATAATGGAATGGTGATAATTCACAGAAGTTTCCAGCCTTACAAGATTTCTCCGTCTTTTAATTGTTGCAAGCTGTTTGTTTTTTTGTTTTTTTTTAATATAAACTCTAAGGAGTATAATGTGTATTTTCTCCAAGCTTGCTTTTTTGGGCAACTGTAGCTATGTCAAAATAGAAATACGTTTGACAAAGAAATCAGTTGAATTTAAACAACCAGGTATTTTAAATTCAATTAACTGACTGAATTCAGTGATATTTTCCTTTTTCCTCCCCCAAAAGCTGGTTTCTCTGTATGGACATAGCCTACATATGCTGAGTTCTTGGAGTTACAAATTCTTGCTTGTTAAAGGCATCCGATGCAACATGTTTAGAAGAACTCTCCCTCTGTTAGTGTTGAAGACAGCATAAATTGAGGGAAAATGTTCTTTTTTTATTCATCATGTAGGTAAAAGCATATGGCCTGTTCTGGGACATGTGATCTTTGCAATCCGTTTTCTAAACTTGGTGTTTACCATTGACTTTTAGCATGGATGTTTCTGTTTTCCACACTGTCCAGCAAATACCATTTATGCATGGCATGAAATTAGATATAAAATGATGTTTTCAGAAGCATGCTGATAAACAACACTCAAAGTTACCCTTTGGATAATGATTATTTAAAACTTTCTTTTATTATCCCACGTGCTAAGAGGAAGGGGGAAATGAACCAGTTGTGGGATACATGTTTCTCGTAGAACTCAGGCACTCTTGAGATCTATAGCTTCCATAAAAAAGCAATTTATTTAAATTACTGCCTCTTTAATTTATAATGTTTTGGGGGATTTTTATTAGGAGTCCTCTATTAGGGCACTGATAATCAGCTGTTTCAAATTTTGCCTACTCTTCTGTCTCTGGCAGAAAAACAAAACAAAACAAAATGCTAAAAAAACAAACAGGGAAAAGGAAAAAGTTGAGCCCTGACTCAACCCAGAGGAAGATAACGGGCAGACTGAATGAATGGCAGCCACCCAGAGGTACCACTTTCCCCTTCAGTTATTACTCGAACAAAAAGCACAATAGCATTCATGCCAAAGAGATAGGCAACAAAATATGTATTCAGATACGAAGTTTCGGATTTCATAGCGGATAGTGTCTCTTCTCCCCCAACCCTGCATTGTGTTGTGCAAATGTATCAGCATTGTATTGTTAATGTGTGATAGGATGCTACCGCTAGGACAGTCTTGGCTCACTAATGGGGTCAGCTGTGTCACAATGTGATATATGGATTATGTTTACCATGGCATATTTTGTTTGCGAGCTGGGTTGTGAGACTGGAGCAGATGATAAATGAAGATACCCTACAGGTTTTCACACGGGGTCCTGTGGTCCCGCGTCTCCAAAACAATCAAGCACTGCTGGTAATGGAGAGGTAGTTGTGGGGACATAATTGACTTCAAAGTTTGAGATCTCCAGCTGAAGTTTAAGATGTGCTAGTCCATTACGTTAATGTCTCTACTTAAAGCTCCTGTTTGACTTAAATAAATTATTTAGGATTTGTTGCTATTACCTGGGTAAATTCATGAATTGTCAGGCTGGTTAAATAATTTTCCGGTCGCTTTTTGTGCCTTCATGATTCTTTTGCTTGGGCTCCTGTGTGTTTGTATGATTTCTAAATCTATCTCTCAAGTGTCAATGGCAATGAATGATTTATCTTACTGGAGTCTTGTGTGGTACACCTATAAAAGACTTATCTCTTTGGGGAAAAAAAAACCCCTCCAAATACAGTGAAACGATCATCATAAGATGTAACACACACATGCTTATACATATGTACTACATGTATACACATATATAATGTGTGTATATATATCTAGAGTGTGTATATGTATAGCACATGTGTGTGTGTCTGTGTGTATATACACACACGTATGTATATGCACTCTATATATAGGTAGAGCAAGAGAGAGTGAGAGGGAGTGGGAAGATCTTCAGATTTACCATTAAGTTAATACAAAAGTTTTAAAAAGTCATCCATATGAATACCTCTTTCATTAAATTCCAACTTAGGCCAATCTATTTCATGCTGTTTGTCTCTGAGGGTCTGTTGCTCACATAGCCCTGGATTGAGGGGCACAGTTTCTGATTCAAGCTGAGCTCCTGGATGGTAGCCTATCCCCTGTGCGTTCACAGAGCTGAGGAGGCTGGTCTTTCTCTTGGTGGCAGTGACACTTGTTGCCATGAAGTCCCCCTCTGCAGAGTTCTGCCATGAGAGTGTTTCTTGACCCGCCTCTGCATCTGGTTAAATGGACTTCAGTAATCTGTGCACAGTTACTTCTTACTTATTTTATATCCTGGAAGATATTAAGTCCAACAAGCTTTTACCCACTGAGTCTACAGAGAAAACGGCCAGGCAATTTTTGTTTCAATCTCTGTGTCTCTCTGGAGCACTAGTTCCAGAGGCTGATCAATAGGTTTTATTGTAGACCTCACTGTCTCTAAAAGCATTGTGACCTTATCCTGTCTAAAAATAGTATTTGCTCTTGCCTGCAGAACCTTGACCTGTGAAAACCCATTTGGAACATAACTGACATATCTAGTCAGCTGTATATCTAAGACATGCTCTGTGAATGAATTCTGTGCAGAACTGTCCAGGAGAACACTTTCTTCAAAGAAAAATAAATACCAGTTCTGAACACTGGGAATGTACCTGCTTGCCTAAAGCGGTGATGGGCCACAGAGTGGAGAATGAGGAAGACTCAGGAATTAGGGGGATGTTGAGAGGGATGAGGACTCTCATGGAGGACTCCCAGAGAGTGCATTTGGCCCCCAATAGGGCAAGGGACTGCAAGGAGGAGTTTGGGCTGAAGTGCAAGGTGGCTTTAAACAAGGTCCATGACCCTTTTTAGAGAGTGTGATTCTCCGAATGCTTTTCTTGTCAGCTTTAGTCTTGAACTTGGTGGAAGGGATCCTCCAAAGCAGGACCTAGATGCAAAGAAGTATTTCTGAGTCTAAAGTAACTCCCCTATTTAATGGTAAGGAATTATTGTCACTTTAATTTTTTTAGGTGTGACAATGGTTTTGTGGTTAAAAAAAAGTCTTTAGCTTTTAAAAATACATACTGAAGTATTTGGTGATGAGATGATAGGATGTCTAGAATTAATGTGTATAATCCAATGGGCAGGATTGGTTTTAGAGTTATAGATAAAACAAGTTTGGCTGTGAGTTGCTAGTGGTTGAAGTTGGATGATGCATACTTGGGAGTTGATTTAAACCATTCTCTGTACTGCTGTATGTATGTATGTGAGATTTTCCCAAAAATAAAGGTGCTGCCTGACTGCTCAAGAGCAAAATGGCCTTGTTCAGTGGATGTTGTTTCTTTGCCAAGGGTTCAGCTCAGAGGTAGTGAGGGGACAGGTATCCTTTAGGGAAGAAAGTACTTGTGAACTCAAGTCTTGTATCTGGAAAGTTCACTTTTAAGGGAAGGGGCGTTCTTAGAGTCTTCACTGTGCACTGTGCTTCATTCTCCTGGAAGGAAAGAGCTGCCAGAATTTGTTTCAGCATGTGAAGAGCAGTTGGAGGTGGAGTTTAACTGAGTGCCAGCACTGGTGCCTCTTTTCTTTGTAGTGGGTGTTGGCAAGAGCAGGTGGGAAATGCCCATTTACCTGGCAGTGTTGACAAAGAAGGTTCTTGGGCCTTCCTGTGGCCATTGAGCTCTGGCTATTTGAGAAAGATGGTTTCCCCAAGAGGAAGCTGACCATGCTCTTAAGGAAGAGGGGGACCAAAGCACAGTGGAGGGAGTTCTGGGGCACAGCCTCTGGAAGATGGGGGGGAACAGGCCGATGATGGCAGAGTGGTAAGGGGCATCTGTTCTGTTCAGCAAAAGCCAGGGATGTGGCTGCTTAGCTTGAAAGCGAGGTTACTGGGGGCTCTAGTGCAGCTGGTCTCGTTAGAGGCGCGGTGGGCCTGGTCTCGTGCGCATCTGCTGCCTGGGAGCTGAGACCAGCCTCACCGAGCCATTCCCAGGCAGAGGTCCCTCTGGTTTCACAAAATGTCCACTCTTGCTCACTTCATGGAGAGGCTATTATTAGCAAGTGTCACTCAGTTATCTGAGACTGGCGCTTTTAGCTGCCATCGAAGTGCCTGACACTTGGGTTTACAGCAGATTAAATTAAATTTTAGGCTGGTTTGGCTTCACTGGCGGTAGACAATAGGACCAGCTGTCGTAGAAATGTAACCTGGCACCGTCAAGAAACTCTGTGCGCAGGCGCTCCCATGTGCACCTACGGGGGTGCCGAGCGTGCAGGTGACTCTGGGGCAGTGAAGGACCTGACGAGCCACTGTTGTGGGAGTGGGGAGAGTGCCATTGTCTGGGGCTGACCACCGCGTACACCTCCCTATTTTCTCTTCTCCGCGTTTCATCCCTTCCCCAAAAAGTGTTTGTTCAGACAAATTGTCTCTCCAACTTGGTTTTATTGTGCTTGTTGACAGAAGGGAGTGTACAAAGCTGGAATAATCTTTCTGCTGTTTGCACATCCATGTCACTGTTTTTCTGGAAAGGGGCTAAGCTTGCGTGAAAACACCAACGGAAACCAGCAGAAGGGTGTAGATGATCTCGGGCTCGTTACAGCCTGGTGACCAAGCTGATGTGACGGGTGGGATAGGCGGAAGGTCTGGCTGCTCCCCTGGCCTGCTTTCTACCTCAGACTCCCGTAGGTCCAGCAGGCACACCAACATGGGGCTTGTGGGGGAAGGTCTTCTCTTTGAGAGGCGAATGTCTTTGCTTTCCTTGGCGCTTGGTTGTGGTTGTGCCTGTGAACTTAGGACCTTTAGGCCTCCACTGGTGAGTCAGAGCAAGGCAGTGTACATCAACATCACTGATTTAAAATTCTTCAGAAAAGTCTGTGTGGATAACTTCTCCTTATAAACAGAATGCAAATGTGTCTATTATTCCACCGAAGGGCGATGCTCTTTGCTTTTATAATCTGGATTTTAAAAAATTCTGTGGCACTTGATTTCAGTTCCTCAGACTCCAGAATTTATACTCACTGATTAGAAATACATTATGCAAATAATTCAGTTTACATATCCAAATACTGTTTTGCATCATTCACACCTCATGTCTTGAAAAAAAAAAGTGAAATGTTTCCTCAAAATAAACAAAACCTGCAGAAGAGTTTATTGTAAGGGTGAAAATTAAAGAGGCACCCATTTGCCTGGGAACTTTTGAGGAAAATTTTAATACTCATGCATAAATAACTTTGCAGGTTTTTTTTTTTTTTTTTTTTTGCTTTTTTTGCTTCTACCCATAGGACATGCCATTCAAGGTATATTATGTTATCGTTGGCTTTGTGAATTTTTCAATTTTTGGAAAAAAGCAACATGCTACATCAGATACACATTTGTGTATCTGCACATACAGCCATAAATGAGAAGTTAAGCAGAGGAGATTGAAGGAGGTACAGACACTGCTTACCGGTGACATGAGTTTTCTGCTAGAGAGAGGGGAGAGTAGGGAGATGCAAACTTTTGATAACCCTTGTCAAGAGAGGGTTAACTAGGCATAGCCATGAAAGCTTAAGCTAGAGATTGACAAATGGCAGGGCCCTGCAAAAGTGTCTCTGCTTTCAGTGGGTTTTTATTGTCATTGGAATAATTCAGGGGAATACAGGATGTGACCTGGCAGCCTCGTCTTTATAAGCACGTTCCCATGCCCACTTGAATGTCTAAAACAGTGGCTTTGACCTCGTGCGGCAGACCCGAATTGGCGTCAGAAATCTGCCCAGGATTCCAGTGGTTCCAGCCTCACTCTCTGGGGTGGTTAACCTACTGCTGTTGCAAAGCATGTCAGATTTCAGGAGGAATTTCTCTCCGAAGGAAGGAAGGATGGCAGGGAGGGAAGCAGGCGGGCGGGGACCTGGCCTTCTCTCTGCGCTGTGAGTGCCGTCATCCTTCTTGTAGGATGCTCCACACCCATCTCCCCTAACAGGTTACAGACACATTTTTGGCACCGCATAAAGTAAGCGTTCCAACATGTTTTTAATCTTTAACTTTCAAGTCGTTAAAAGTCTGATGTACTGACTTTCAGCTGCCTGCAGATAGTTCAGGGCACAGCACCTGACAGGTGTAGTGTTTGGTGTTTTATGTCTCTCAATATGGAGGTTATAGAATCAAAAAGGCTGCAAAATGCTTTAAAGCTGTTGATACCCATATAC
Organism: Neomonachus schauinslandi; assembly: GCF_002201575.2. NCBI lineage: Eukaryota > Metazoa > Chordata > Mammalia > Carnivora > Phocidae > Neomonachus > Neomonachus schauinslandi. Next base: position 60,247,126 of record NC_058412.1, read on the forward strand.
CAAACTCTCTTGGTCCTTAGGCTCTTTCTTACCCCACTTTCACACCTACATTTTTTTGTTGTTGTTGTTTGTTTGTTTTGTGGCCTGTATTCGAAAGGGGCCCTTGGTGTCCTGGGGAGACAAGAAACCTCTTGGCTTGGTGTTACCTACCAGAGTGTCAGGACTGAAAATCCCACTTCTCTTCATTTTTTCCTCAAGGGTTGAGAGACGTGTACCATAGCTCTTTCAAAGAACCAACTGTCCTTTTGTCGTGGGTCATGGGGAGACAGATTTGGTGGTACTGTGGCTGCAGATCTCAACTCAAATGGCGGAAGGTCATTGACAAGCAGCCCCACCAACTACCCTGTGAGTGACTGCATCTTAATTTTTGCCTATGGAGCAGTGGCATGTTGATGGTCTGCCCAGCTTGCTTGGAGCCTGAATAGTACCTGCTGGGTCCTCAGGATGCCCCGTGGCACCTCCTTTTACATCCCAGTTCTGGATGGACTTTTAAAGGAACTCGGTGATGATAAGTGGACTCTTGAATTTTCCTCACCGTTCTCTGATGGGTTTATGTGTCGTCTCTCACCCTCCCCTGGTAGGTGGTGATTCTCAGATTGTGTGCGATGCTTCTCGCCTTGTTCCCCCCCCCCCGTGTCTGTGTGTGTGTGAGAAACTGACATTCTCATGTGTGATGCCCTCCCATGGGCAGCTTCTGGCTGGCCCCACCTCCTAGTCTCCACTTGAGGAAGCATATTGAAATTCAGGTGAATCCAAATGTCATTTTGTAGGCATCATCTTGAGTTGGCTCTAACACAGACACTTACAAAGTAAATACATTTTATCCGTACTAAGTAGTAACAAAATCATTTGGACTCACTTCATGATGGGCTGCAAAACTCCCGTGTGGATCTCGAGCTCTGATGCAGTGGGCCATCCCCTCAGTGCCTTATGTGGTGGGGGAGCTCAGCAGATGTTGATGGAGGGACCCAGACAAGATGTGCGGAGGCCCACCCAGCCTTGCTGGAGGGAGTCTGGATAGAGAAAACCTACGCCTCATTTTGCCTTTTTAAGTTAAGAGAGCTATTTTTTAAAAGTGCTTTAAAGAAATGTCTCCCTTTCCCTAAAATTGACTCGGAGGGCAAGGCTCTTGTTCCGTTTTTGACCAGAGTATCTGAGCAATCAGAGAAGAGAGGTTTTTGAGCCTAGTGTTCTTCATAAAAGGGGGAAGTAAGTATTTATTGAGCATCTTCTTTGCAGACATAGGAGTCATGAAGTCCTATCACCTACCCTCTCATTATACAGACAAGGAAGGTTGAGGCTGAGGAGGGGCGATGATGAGCCCGAGGCCATTCACTAGGCGGTGATAGAATTGGCCCAGAGCCCGGGCCTCACACCCTCTCCCTGGCTCGCTCTACCAGCTCGTACAGCCTCTCCTCACCCAGCGGGACCCGGGGTGACCCTCCTGTGCTTCTGCCGAGAGACTCGTGCTACCCCCGATGCTTTTATGTGTGATGGTTGGAATACTTCTGAGAACTGGAGCTTTGCTGAGGAAGACCCCAGAGAGTGGTCGGGTGCCGTACCCTTTCCTCAAGGCCTCTTTCTTTCCCTGTCCTGTTTTGGGCAGGCGAGGCCGCCATGTTTCCTGACAGGGTTCATGCAGAGTGGTAGCACCATGTGCACATGGAACAGCTTGGCACTGTTATTCGAATCATTGAACATAAGGGGTGGGATGGAGCTGGGGTGCTGGTGGAAGTTGGACCCTCTCAGAGGCAGACGGGTCTTGAGAATTGGCCAGCTCAACCTCTTCCTCCTCCACATGTGTTCTATTTTTAAAGACATCTCTCAATAGCAGGAAATCCTTCCTTTTGTCTACCTTAAATCTCTTATGCTTTAGTTTAAACCCATTTCCTCTTCATTGCAGAGAAGATAGAGTTCCTTATCATCAGCTTTGAGCTGAAACCCCTCATATTTTAGAATCCTTTACTCTGCTCCCTGCCTCTTCTCCTTCCTGAAGAATCTCTATTCCCTGAACTTGAATTCATAGATCTGTTATCTTTTAACCCATTTATTATTTTTGTACCTCTCTTTAGAACCTCCTGGTTCTAACCTTCCCGGATCTTTTACTCAAACACCAGTCTGATTACTGTAGAGTACACTGGTGAGATACTTGGTGTTTTCCCCATTCCTTACTCTGAGATCTGTACTCAGGTATCTTGCTTACTTTTTTAATAAAAAGCAGGCATTCATGTTCAGCTCAACGTCCCTGTGGAATTCTAGAGCTTCTTCAGCCATCTTTTTTTTTTTTTTTGCAGCAATGCAAAGTTTATTGAGCGATAGTGAAGTGATAGTACAAAGCTCCCAAAGGGGGAGGGGACCCGAGAGGGTTGCCATCTTCAGCCATCTTTGAGTGCAGTTAAACTTGCCCTCTCAACCGTCCTGAAGCCACACCTCTCCCTTCCTAGGCTCTCCTCTCTGTCTTTGTCCATACTGAACCTAATTCTCCACTCCTGTCCCAAGCCCCCCGGCCACCTCTCTGCTTCACCAGGTGGTGGAGGGTTATGATCCTGTCTCTGAGGGTGCCTCCTCCCTCTTGGCTCCTCTCCCAGTGACTCTGTTCATGGAGGCTGAGAAATACAGTGAGTGGCCTTTCTTGCCTCACTTACTGCTGGTGAGAGTCTAGCTGTTCATAACTTTCCGCTGACATCTGGAGAACGTAGGCTTTGGAGGAGCAGAGCCCAGATTCCCTGGGAGCCAACAAAGCCAAGTCTTTTATAAGTTTCCAGCACAACCTATGTTATAGTAATATGAGTTGGTCATTGTGTTTAATAGTAAAACAAAACCGGGGCTCCTGGGTGGCTCAGTTGGTTAAGCATCTGCTTTCAGCTCAGGTCGTGATCCCAGGGTCCTGGGATCGAGCCCCGAATTGGGCTCCTCGCTCAGCGAGGAGCCTGCTTCTCCCTCTCCCACTCCCCCTGCTTGTGCAAGTGCTCTCTCTCAAGTAAATAAATAAATAAAATCTTTAAGAGAACCATAGTAAAACAAAACCTAAGTGCCCATGAAAAGCACATCTTCTCTGCGTGTTGGGGTGAGGGAGGTGACAGCAAGTGTGTAGGATGATCTGAAAAGCATTACGGACATGGGAAAGCATTTCAGAGCACACAAACATGGCATGAGTAATGGCAGGCTTATAGCCACAAGGCTAGATTTTCAGCCCTGCCTCCCTTTTTGGTACCGCAGTTCCATCAGTCAAGATGTATACGACGTGGTGAGAAGGGGGGCCGCCTGCCCAGGACCCCTTCATGGGTGTTGACCCAACAGAGCCCAGAGAACATCCCCTGACTGGATCTTTCTCGGACTGACTTGCTCAATTCCCATTCTGCCTAGCCCGAGGTGACTCGGTAATCCCCACTGTATGACCTCACAGTGGGCTAAGTGGCTTGGGAACTTTAGCCTCCAGTCTCAAGTCAGGAGCACAAATAGGGAAGCTGGGGAGGTCGAGGGATCAAGAGTCGGTAGGCAGGCCCTGCATCCATTTCAGAGCCTGCTTCCGCCTGCCCCTCTCTTCGCCACCACACTCTCCTGGCCTGAAAGCACCGGGCTGTGTTTTGAGGAACAGAGAGATGGCCCGGTCCCATATACGGGCACTGAGTGCTTGTTTCTGGCTTGCCTTTCCCTGAGCTGGGTGGCTCCAAGGCCATCCCCCCAAGTCACTAGGAATGTATGATTGGGGAGCCAGCAAAGGCCCGACTCCCGTCAGGAAGTGGCTGCAACCCCCGCGTGGCCTTTGGAGGGAGAGTGGCTCTGAGACTAATGAGAGGGCATTAGTAGTATTCACGCTGCCTCCTGGTGCTAGAATCTTCTGCTGCCAAAACTATAACCTTTTGGAAGATAGGGATCGTGTTTTATTTTTTGTATTTTCATGTCCCACATAATGCTAGTTCATATATGGTGTTTAGTTCATTATTTGTTCTGACTGATGGTTTGAAAATCGAAAGGCCAGGCTTTGCACTGGGGCTTAGCTCCATGTGGGGGAAAGGTGCCAAGGCTAGGTGAGTTTATTTTCCTCTTTCTCCCTGTGGACAAGATAAGGAGGGGTTGGGATGGGTGTGACATCTTCGATGCCTTCACTTGCAGACACCTTTTCTCCTGACCAAGCCGCGAGCTCTTTGCTTATAGCTCTGCTCCTTCTTGTCTGGAAGTTGGTGTGGGGGAGGCTCCTCAGGGCTGGGCAAACACTGAGGAGGGCAGCTAGGAGTACCCTGGGAGTGAGGGAAGCCGGGAGCAGAACATGCGAGAGGGAGCGTAGCCTGTGTTCAGAAGGGAGTGAGTACTGCTTTTCTTTCTGATAGCTCTGGCTGATGCTGGGTTGGGTTGAAATGGGGATTCTCTCTTTTTGGTGTATGTGTTTGCAGGACCTTTGATATTTGAGTAGGGAAATCCTCTCTTATCCATGGAATTCACTAACTCTTGTGGCGTGTTTCCCTTGCAGTGTTGTGAAGAGCGTCATCCAGACCAGCTAGATTTATTTGTACAACTTTGATTTCTTTCATAAGAAAAAAAATTCCAATTGAAGTTTATGTTTAGATGGTCTGTTCTCCCAGTCCCAGGACTGTCCAGAGGTGGGTTGCTCAGCAGGACTGGGCTCAGCGCTGCTGTCCCATCCGTGGCCAGGGCAGCTGTGACCTATCTCATGATACTGGAGGGGGTCCAGCATGAAAACATTCCCCTTGAGAACCTTCGGGAGCACTGCTGGCTGGAAGTGCTCTTAGGGAAGTCCAGGAGGAAATGGCTGATGTGGCCAGAGGTCCCTGTGCTCTGCCTTTGCCCCAGCCCAGGTCTGCCCGCCTGCCTGCCTGCCTGCCTGCCTCTCAGGCCAGGCTGCCTTCCTACCTCCCTCCCCTCCCCTCCTGCTCCTTCTTTGGAGATTTAGGACTGTGGCCTTAGAGAATTCAAGATAGTGGAACTCGAATCCAGGTCTTCCCCATAGGCCAGGAAGGTTCTCTTCTATGGAGGTGCCTGTCTTTGAAAGGCAGTGAGTTGCTGGCCTGTTGACAAAATGGGTTTCCTGCCCATTGGACTCCAAGGTGTTTGTAACATAGGACTGCTTCGTTAGTGTGGATGCAGCTGTGCTCTATTCTAGAGCTAGGTCTTACTTCTAATTTCCCAGGTATTGGTATAATGGGAGTATTAGTTGTGGCAGGAGACATTTTTTTTTTTTCTATCCTGGCCAGGGATGAACTGATTCTATCATGGATGGGAGCAGGCTGCCAGCCCTTGGATGGGGGTGGGATCTAGAAGGGAGAGGGCAGGACAGGGAAGGTCCCGACAGGACTTGAAGATAAGCTCCAACAGGAGAGAAGAAGCAGGAGTTCTTGCTAGAGACAGAGCCAGCACCTACCGCTGGTGAAGTTGCTCCTATGGGTGCTTGGCCTTATGGTGCCTGGCCGGTGGCTTCTGCAGAGTAGCATCAATGGGGGCATGGAAGCAGCGTCTCCCTCACCACCTGGCTTTAAGTGCCCCTGAGGACTGGGCCCTGGGGGCAGGAGCTCCCTTTAGTGTCACTCCTAGCATGAAATTCCTTGTTCCACCTTCTGACATCTTGTTGTGGTGTCGACTGCCTAGACGCGGGACTGGGGCATGATAGGGTGTGCCGCAAACCTCATTAGCACGTGAGTCCCTTGCTCTGGGCCTCCTCCTTCTAGAGGAGAGCATTTCAAAGAGTTGTGGTGGATGAGAAAGACCAAGGATTTGTGGCCCGTGGATTTTGGTGCTGGTGGGGATAGGCCTCCCTATCCCTGAAACTTCTTAAAGGGTGACCGTTCAGTGGGCTGCCCGTATGCTGCCTCTCTCGGGGGTAACCGGAGGTGGTGGTGTGGTCAGGTGTGACTTGTGGGCTGTGCCCTGGGTGTCTGTTTTTGGGCGAAATTCATCTCTGAGTTGGCTAAGTGGTAAAACGCCTTTCTCCTGTGTCATCCAAAAGGATATCATGTGGGTGGGCTGTGTGGTCAAGTGTGCTCCTTAACTTTAGATGTGTTGCAGTAAAACCTGCCTGTTCTCTTACCCCTCCTTCAAGGTGACTCGTAGTTGAGAAACCGAAAGAAAATAAACCGTCTTCACCAGACTGAGAACCCCTCCAAGCACTGAACCAATCTCAAGTAATGGGGATGCCCTGATGCCTACATTACCGAAGCCTCTTAAATTAGATAAACAACATGGTGTTATTTGGGGCTGTTGTTTTCACGGGACCAGAGAATTAGAGCTGAGAGGAGAGGCAGATGCTGTCTCATCTCATTTTAGTTTTTATTCAGCATGTGTTTATTGAACACTTACTCTGTGCCCAGCATTGTGCTGGGTGCTAGATGTGCAGAGGTGAGCAAGACCAGGCAAGTTTCCTCTCATGAAGTGTTCTCATTTGGGAGATGGGTGTGTGTCGGGGGTGGGGGGATGTGGGAGGCAAATTCCTTATACCTGATGGCCAGACGTGCAGCCAGAAAATCTAGAACATACAGGCAAAGAGAGGGCAAGTGACTTGGCCCAGCCACCCTCAGCCACAAACCCAGACAGGTTTTTCTGAGTCCCAAACCCATGCTTTTCCTAGCATGTCAAGGAGCTGCCTTTAGCAACTCAACCTTTATAGGTGGGGATCTAGGTGCCTCTGAATTGCCCCCTTTAGAGCATCCTAGGTAAGCAGGCTTCCTCTTCTGATAGCTCCCCAGGGAAGGTGAGCACAAAACTTCCTTTGCCGCACCCACTTCAAGTGTTTCTGAGCCTTCCAAGTTGTGTGGATAAAGTTGTGGCCCCAGGTCGCTGCACACATATTCATTTCACCTGAGGCACTTGTATGTCCTGGGAAGACTTCCTGTATCTTGGCCCAGTTAGTACTAAGCACTGAGCCATATCCTTTCTTTGGCATTTGAATACCTGTCCCAGTTACTGGAAGGCCAGCTTGGTGAGTTGGGGGCAGCGAGTACAGCATCTCATACTCTTATTTATTTGTTTGTTTGTTTTGAAAGAAAAGAATTCTCAGTCGCTTTACTGGTCCTCCTGTTCTTGCCTCCATGGAAACGAAGTGCACAAAGCTTGGAAAAGAATTAGTGACTCTCCTCCCCACCAGTGTCTTACATTATGAGCTTCTTCTATGCCTCCTGCATTTTCAATGTATTACAGCTTTTCTGTGGCTTGGAAAATCCGTTGACTGAGTGATGATTGTTTTCATGAAACGGTGCAACATGTAAAGCAATGGTTGTCATTAATAGTGCAGTTATGTAGAGAGTAGCTCTTTAAGCCTTCAGTTTCAAATCAGATTAGCGCTCTGTTGACTTAAAATAGCCCCAAAAAAGAAGAAGAAAAAAAGAACTGTCGGAAATCAGAGGGAAATATTAGCAGTATGAAACATGTTAACAAGTGGCCATTAGCACTTTATGTCTGCATGAATAGCATCTTTAAGTGTTTTATTGGTAACAGAATAGAGTAGAGTCACATAGAATGGCATTACTTTTCAAATTGGCAAGTTCTTTTAATTCAGACTTCTCCTTGTTATTGCCTACTGGGGAGCATTTATTCACCTGTCAAAATGTACACCAGGGTGGGAAAAGGTACTTTAGCTGTTCTGGCTGATCCCGGGCTCTCAGGTCTAAGAGTTTTGTCCCTCTACCGCACCCCCCAACACCGCTCCCCCACGGGAAGAAGGGTGAGTCTGAAAGCACAAACCGGGATGAATGATGCTCTGGAGGAAGCTAGCCCAGAGCCCCCACACAGCCTCGGGGGTGAGGACATGCATCTCAGTGTGCCTGGACACATGGCTGGCTGCCACGAGGTGTGTTTGTGCGGATCACTGAGCTGGAGGGAACTCTGAAGAGCTGCTGGTGGTGGGCACCTCCCCAGGCTCTTAGCTTCTCCTTCTGGAGGCCCCTCCTACGCCTTAGGGAAGAGGCTCCAATTTGGTCTTGACTGGCCTCTCTCAAGAGCGCCCCCCCATTCTTTCTCCTTTCCCAAACCAGCTGAACCCCTTTATGTTATAATGCAAAATGCTGTTCCCTCTGGGCCTCAGGGCCTGTGGGGGAAATGGAATTTGGCAGAAACTCAGACTCCAAAGCCAAAGTGACCCTAGGTCTGGCTGCCTGATGGTTTTATAGATATGGCGTTGAGTGGCCTCCTGGCAGTTTGGGATTCTAGAGGTTCCCTCATTCATTTTTCAACACAATTTTTGAACACTTGCCATGTGCCAGCAACTGTTCGTGGTGTTGAGCACATAGCAATGATCAAAGCATTCAAAAATCCCTGACCTTGTGGCACTCCCATTCTAGTTGGGGAGACAGACAGTAAATGAATAAACATGTGAATTATATAGTGTGTCAGAATATGACCAGACTGCTTTGGAGCAAAATAAGGCGGAGATGAGGGATAGGGAATGTGGTGGGCACACTTCAAATGGGATGGTTAGGGATGGCCCCACTGAGAAGCAAAGGCTCCAAGGAATGAGACAATCGGCCATGTGGATTTCTGGAGGGAAGAGGGTTCTGAGCCAAATGAATAGCACATGCAAAGACTTTGTGCATAATCTGCCTGGTTGTTGGAACAGGAGCAAGGGGCCTTTGGGGTCCCAGTGGAAAGAGTAAAGGAGGTGGGTGGGAGCTGAAGCCCAAGGGACAGGAGTCCAGTGCCTTGTCAGTCATTGTGAGGACTCTGGCTTTGACTCCAAGGGAGATAGAAGCCACTGGAGGAGTGGCATCATGTGACTTAAGTTTCCAGAAGGAGACTTTGGCTACTTTTTGAGACTTGGTGGGGGGGGGGGGGGGGGGATGAGGCAGAAGTATTACAGGAAGCTGTTGCCAAATCCAGGCCGTATGATGGCAGCTTGGACCAGGGGGATGGGCATGTGAGAGGAGGCTGAATTCTGGAAATGTTTTGAAGGTAAAACAAAGAGGATTCGCCGACAGATTGGGCGTGGGGTGTGAGAGTTAGAGGAGTCAAGGTGGACCCTAAGATGTTTGGCGTGGTGACTGAAAGGATGGAATTTCCTGGGATGAGGAATGCACTGGGAGGCGTTTGAGAGGATGGAGGTGCTCGTTCCCAGCTGTGGGGCTCCTCTTCCTCTTCCGCTTTGGGCCACAGGTGGCCGTTAGCCTGCTCTGCTCAGGGAGGGTTGAGAGGGAAAGGAGTGTGACCCTCATGGGGCAGCTGGGAGATCTCCAGTAGACTGCTGGGAGCTGAGATGGCTTAGGTCAAGCTCTAACTTGTAGTTGTTTAGAAAAGGTGCTTTTTTGAGCTGTTTTGTTCAGTTTCTTTCTCTATTGTTCGTTAGCTACCAAAGACAACTTGATCTTTTGACTCAGAAATATGTGCTTTGTGTCTTGCATTTCTTTTCCTTAGCTTTTTCTCAGAGCTCAGGTGAATCATCAGGGGCTGCTGGTGAACCATGGGATTTGGGAATGGGTAACTAAGCTGCATCTTGCCCTGGGCTTCACCCTCTCCAGGTGCTGGAGGATTATCAGGAATCCACGGCCACTGAGTTTTATACCTCTAAAGAGTCCTTTTCTGAAGATTTCTCTGTGGCTCTGCTGTACCCAGATCTGCCACTCAGCCTGGGCTTTGGAATTACTTATCTGTTGGAAATCTGTTGTCCTCCTTTCCATAGGTCCTCCTCCTCCCTTTCCCCATTCCTGGAAAGAAGTTGGCTGGCAGATAGAGTATTTTTCCTTGAAAGGAGAGAGGAGAGCCCTCTAATGGAAAAGTAAAATAATTCTTGGAATTCTTATTACACCCAAGCCAGCCAAAGCTGAGACCAAGTAAATTATTTGGGGGTAATTTGCAAGGGCCTGAATCAAACAAATTGCTTTCTTGCACTGACCTCAGCTTGAATCTTTAGACCAAAAGCTGGCGATGTTAGGAGTTTGATAAGAGTGAGCATTTTTATCTGAGCCATCTTCAGGGGTTTTTTTTGGGGGGGGGATATCTTCTAGGCTTTAGAGCTCACAGGTGAGCATCTTTTGCTAGCAACAGACTCCTTATCATAGGAGGCCCTCCTTTGCCCTCAAGTCTCAGAAGACCTTATTCAATAACAGCATTTAGAGCATGAGTTTACTAACATCCATCGAGGTACGCCTTAGTTTTCTCTTTACCTCTTCCACGGTGCTGGCTTTGCTACATGTAGAACAAATTATTCTGGAATCCAAGGTGGCCCAAGGGAGAGCCCACAGAAGAGTCTAGGTTGCCAGCTTGAGGGTTCAGCCTGTTGTCAAAGAGGCTCTCGGGGAAATCCAAAGATCTCCAGCCTTTCCCGTGGTCCCAGATGTGTAAGCACCAGCCTCTTGCTGGGATGGGTTCCTGACATCTTCCTTCTCATAGCTATGTCCCTCCTTGACCAGTTTGCTGAGGTGCCTGAGATCCTTTGCCCACCAAGCAGATCCTTCCCATCCCGGAGGAAAACAATGTGCTCTTCAGAAAGGCTTAAAAGCCCAGCACAGTTCCGCATTAGCTGTTCCGTAAACTTACAGCAGCACTCCTTTAAAAATGTGTCTTGGGGATGTTTGTCTCGCAGCAGCTGGTAACCTTGTTTTTGAAACTGTCAGACTTGGGCTGGGCTGCCCTATTGGCCCCCTTCATGACTGTGGGGAGAATGGCCTGCAGTGTAATTCCGTGTCCCCCAAGAAGCTTTTCTCTGGCACCTCTTTCACATCTTGCCTTGTCTGCCACATTCGAAAACAAGTGTGGCTGAGTTTGAGTTTCCTCCTATTTTTTATTTATGTAACTTTTTGTAGTTGTTTGGATGGGGGAGGCGGTGGGCGGGTAGACAACCCTAGGGCAGTCAGTATGTTAGGTTGGCTCTTTGAGATGAATAACTACTTAGCTGTTGCTCAACTACTTTTGTCTGTGAAATAAAGGGCAGTAAGCACCATGACATGAGAGAATTTCAGGTTTATTGTGATTTCTTTTTTGTGTTAGCATCTGCCCTGCTCAGTTAGGGCATTACCCGTAACCCCATAGGAGCGAACACCGAAGACCATATGATTTTAAAGCTTTAGAAATCTGCGTGTGTAATATGTCTTTTGTGAATTTTTGTTGTTGTTGTTGTTCTTTTGCTTTAGAAACAGTAATAATAATCCATAGTAATTATCCCATAGTATGCTGTCCTTTGTTACCGGAGCACTGGATTAGTGTGAAAACGTGCCCTGTATACAGTTTAAACAGCTTGATTTTGCTTCTTCCTTCCCCCTTCCACCCCCCTTTTCTGTCTTGTGCTATTTGGAAGACAATTTCCACATTTCTGCCATATGTCTTAGAAAAGCTCAGGACTTAGAGGCAGAGCAGACTTAGGACAGCAAGCTTAGTTCAGGTGGGGAGGCAGCCCTGTACAGCAGACACTGTTAGGGAGACCGAGAGCTGTTGAAACAGCTGCATTTGGAAATCATGCTTCCCCTCGCCTGCCCTCTTTTCTTGAGAGACTCCCAAACATCTGAAAATGCAAAAGCATTTCAGGTTTTAACTTTTCTGGCTCAAACAGAAGCAGCTTCAGATCAACAAGAGCACAGCAGTCTTTGTATGTTTTATAGACATTTTTTGAGCTTTTCAAGCAAGACAGCCCCCTCCCTCCCTCCCTCCCCCACTCACTTCCTTCCTTCCTTCCTTCCCTCCTTCTTTCCCTCTCTCCCTGCCTTCCGTCCTTCCCTCCCTCCCTCTTTTCCTTTCCTTTCCTTTCCTTTCCTTTCCTTCCCTTCCCTTCCCTTCCTTCCTCCCTCCCTTCCTTCCTTCCCTCCCTCCCTCCTTCTTTACCTCTCTCCCTCCCTCCCTTCCTTCCCTCCCTCCCTCCTTTCCTTCCTTCCTTCCTTCCTCCCTCCCTCCCCTCCTTCCCTTCCTTCCTTCCTTCCTTCCTTTTTTCTTGGTGCCTTGTTTTGCATTCTGCTCAACTGGAAGAGCATTTAATCCTTGGCCTCCTGTCTGTTGAGATATTATGTTTTTTTAATAGTGCTTGTTTATGACTAAGGTCAAAGACAGTATTTCCGAACAAAAATTAGAGTTAGTTCATAATTGAGTACATATGTATGTTAACTGTTTATTTTTATAGTTTGCTAATTTATTTTTAAACCACTCAGTTATGCCAACAGGTTTATAGCTCTGTTCATCACGTGCCTTACCAGTCAGGGTGTTAAAAGGCACATGCTTTTCAATAGTTTGGATCCCAAGTTAAATTAGATACTGCTATCAGGTAGCAATTTAATTACATTAATTAAATGGTTAGGTGGAAAGGTAGTTTGTTGCAGAGACTATAATGAAATAACATTTATAAGTACACATGTATAAATCTCAGCATTATAGACATTATTTGAGGTTGCTGACAGAAAAATGGGTATATATCAGGCGCTTAGAAGGAAATGTGAGGGGGCTCTGTCATCGGTGTTAATGCTGCCTTCGCAGTTTTGGAGGCTGCTGGGCATGGCCGTTTCCTTCGTGCGCCGCCTTTCTCATTAGGCCTCTGAGCAGAGATGCACAAAGGCACCTGGGTGGCACTTCCCTAGGTGGCAGCCGGCCAGTTTGGGCTGGCTCACTGAGCCCTAGGAGACGAGACACAGTCCTGTGAGGCCTTTGTCACCTTGGAGGCTCGAGGCTTGGCACACTTGGGTCCATCTCCGGGGCCTTCCAAGCCAGCTCTGTCCGGAATCCGAGGAGGGCTGTCTCAGGGTTCCAGGCATTTTACAGACTGGGGTGGAAGCAGTTGGCAAGGAGAGCCCTGGCACGTAAGGTGTGGCACGTCGGCCCGCAGCTCTTGCCTGCGAGGGTGGCTTCCTCCGATGCAGAGGGAGTTGGAAGAGGGGGCCAGAGCGCCAGGCCCCGGTCAGCCGCCTTCCCTCCATGCCCTTGGACGAAGTGGGAGAGTTGGCATTTGAGTAATATGACAAGTTATTTGGGGCCCGGGTGCTCCTTCCCACCTCTCTGTGATTTAGTGTGGTGGGTGTCGAGTGATGGCTCGCAAAAAGGGATTTTTAGGTGTGCTAACAGCAGATTCTTTGCCTGTGAGTCATTCATTGTCTTCTGACGCCATCTGGTTTCATTGGGCTGCAGAGCCTAGTGTGGTGTCCCGTCCCCTGCAGCACCCTATGTGGGTTATTTACCAAATGCCACCGTGCCTCCCTCACAGCATCTGGCAGATAAATCAGGTGGGCCTGCCGTTGCTGCTGGGTGTCCTCTGGATGCAGAGTTTTCTGCCCACCGTTGTTTTGGGGGATACTGTCCCCCTCCCTCAGGTGGATTTGTTTCTGGCCATATCTGTAGTTGGCCCTTCCCCTTGGGAGTCAGCCATGAATGACTTCACCTAAAATTAAAGACCCAGCCGGAGGATTACCCTCCTCATCACAGAGTGGCCACCTTGGGTCCCTTACCTCTTGGAGGTGGGGCTGGGTGGGAGGGCTTGTGATTTCAAAATACTCTTGCTTTGGTGGCCAGGAGGTCTCAGCCCTCTGAAAGAGAGCTGCGGAAGCTGGAAGGAAGGGTGGGCAGCTGTGCCTTCGAGGGGAAGGAGGCCTGTTGGTTGGGACAAGGAGGTGAAGGAAGGTTGGTTTGGCCCCCCAGGGAAGGACAGGAAAGTTCTCATTCCTGGTTGCAGATGCAGTGTTTGTCCAGCTGAAAGCAGCCCCACTTGGTTGGCTACCTGATGAGTGATCTTCTCCAAGTTAACAACTGCTCCAACACATTTCCCCCACAAGTCCTGACAAAGTGGCATGTTCTTTTGGGGCTGTTATTACCGCAGTAGGCATTTGGAAGAATCTGGAAGAATAGGGTTCCAAGGGACAACCTTGAAGCAATTTTTCGGTATCTGTTCCTTCCTTTCTTGCCAACCCTCTCACTTTTTTGGTTTATGAAAAATTGGACCCCTCCCTTTCAAACATCCACTGTGCTGTTAATAATGAGACTAGCAATAAAATCACAGTATGTTTATGTGGTTCTTGAATAAGCCCTTTGATGGGCATTGTCAGATTTGAGCCTTACCTCATGAGTAAAGTTGTGAAGAGGCAGGAGAGGTGGTACGTGAAGCCCAGAGAGGTTAAAGCGCATGTCTGGTCTTACACAACTACGGGATGGACTTAGGGTTTGGACCCAGGACTCGTCCCTCCTGCCCCTCCATCCATTCCACAGCCGGCCCACAGGGCAGACAGTTGGGGCTTGCAGAAGGCTGCTTTCTGGTGGAAGGTCTGTTGGAACAGTTGAGAGCAGGGACATCGGTAGGAGTGCTCCCTGGTAAGGGACCCAGGTGATGGGAATTAGGATGATTTTTGAGGGTTTGCAGGGGCAGAATTGTGCCCGACATTCAGCCTTTCTATATACTTTCAAGAGTTTCTTGCCGTAGCCCCTAAGCATCAGGGGAAATGTGAAGTTGGAGAAGCTTCTCAGTAAATACCTCAGGTACAGTTCTTTTTTTTTTTTTTTTTAAAGATTTTATTTATTTATTTGAGAGAGAGAATGAGACAGAGAGCATGAGAGAGGGGAGGGTCAGAGGGAGAAGCAGACTCCCCGCTGAGCAGGGAGCCCGATGCGGGACTCGATCTCGGTACTCCAGGATCATGACCTGAGCCGAAGGCAGCCGCTTAACCGACTGAGCCACCCAGGCGCCTCCTCAGGTACAGTTCTTAGTGAGCAGCAGTAGCTGTTTCTTGGGCTCACACCTGACTCCCTGTAATGCCGAGGGAAGGCTCAGAAGAGGAGGGTTTGGGGAAGACAGACGTGGAGCTGGTTGCTTTAGCACACTTGGTCTTCCCTTTGCATTTTGTTTGACTTGACTTTTCCTGGGTTCCAGGATGTTGAGCTCCCGTCGCAAGGAGAACATTAGTGTAAATATAAAAACCGCGGGTAGTTAGAGGTTGACTCGTTTGTTTTATTATACCTTCCTCTTTGGGAAAGCAGGCTGGCAGGGTGGAAGGAAGGGTCAAGTGTGTGTAATATTCTGGTATTTCAGATTGGTGGCCTCCTCTCTCTCTGCAGTGGGTGACTGGGCTGGGTGAAGCCCCGAGGCAACTTAGAAAGGGCAGGGTGGGCCAGCCAAGCCTCTGGAAAGCGGTGTGCCTTCATCATCACTCCTGCACGCGTGCCAATGGGCAGCTGCGTGTGATGTCGGGGAAGTCGCTGTGCGGTGTGAGCCCCGGGCCCTGTTCGCTTGTGTGAAGGCTCAGTGGGCATCTCTGTTTTATGTAAGGAGTCCTGCCAGGCAAGTGTGAATGGAAAAGGAGACCAGAGCCCTGGGGTCCAGGGGTGGTGTAGGCTGAATGATGCTTTTCAGAGTTCTTAGCATGTGCCACCCAAAGCCATGAATGCTTCCAGGAGGCAGTGGCAAGTGTGAGGTTTTGGTCTCGTTGGGCCTTTCACTCAGTTTCTTTCATTTCCTTCCTTCTTTTTTTTTTAATCAATAAACAGTTGATAATCAGTTCTCAGAAAGTTTAGATAAATGCACATTATTGTTGAATTTTAAAAACTTCGCAAAGAGAATTAAACTCTGACGAGAGCTCCAGAATACTGTCCCTCTCAGTGGGTGCTGGGTTTGTATCTTGTTTCCCAGATCTTCTGGACTGGATAAATGAGTCCTTACAAAATGTCACATTTCCCTGGCAGTGCCATCTGGGTGTTTGAAGAAATCTTTCAGAGCTGGGTCGGAACTGTTGGGTGTGGAAAACAACCGTAAACCCGTAAACAGCACTGGGGTGGGAGCTTGGACGGCACACAGGCCTTTCCAGCCTTGGGCAGTGCCTGGGGAATCTAACCCATAGGTGGGAGGCCTCTGCCCTGTCCTGGGAACAGATGGGGGAGAAGGTACAGGGGAAGCTGTTATGGCGCTCAAAGGAAGCAAGGGACGGCTATCTCCCGGGGAGAAGTCTGGGTCCTCAAATGGCTGTCCAGGCTGGAGTGGGTGGTGGCAGTGAGGGTTTTAAGAGGAAGCCAGTGTCCCTGGAAAATTGGGGTTCCTTTGCAGCTGTCCCCTCTTCTCTCTTGGTTCTCCTGGTCGGACCACAGTCTGTCCTCCTACCTGCTTGGAGACTGCCGAGGTGTCAGAATGGGGCCAACATGATCAGGGAGGTGTGGCCCCTTCCTCCTGGGCCTGGGGGTGACCCAGTTTGGAGGAGGTGGCCCCCACCCCTGCTCCCAACCCTGAGGCAAATGTAGTGAGTGGATCTGGGGCTGATCCCTTCCCCACAGATACCTTCATGACTAGCTTTGATCCTATTTAAACACATTCCATGCATATTAACATGACAGACATATTGGTTTTACTCCAAGCAAGTAGCAGTCTACCCGAGATGGGCCCTGGGCCCTTCAAGACAGGTGGGTGTTGGAAGACAGTAAGCAACAAACCTCACCATTCTGGGAGCCCCGGATGGACCGGTGTTCTCTCCGTGTCTTGCTCACCCTGTCCCCCTCACACCCCATCTCATTTTACTCATGAGAAACTTGACTCTCTTAGAGATTAAGTGCCTCCTCCTGGTCACATAGCTTCTTAGTGACAGGACTAGAATTTATGTCTCTTGGTTACCAGTCGAGTGCTTTTTCTGCTCTACTCTGTTACCACAATCAGAGCTAAATTTTTTTTAATTGGTCTTTCTTGAGTGCATATTTTAATATAAGAAAGCCTGGGATTGGATGTGAACACTACTTTTTGATGTAGGAGGAAGATAAGGGGAGGAAGCCGCCTGGGGACAGTTCTGGAGCAATACCTGAGATCTGGGAGTCGTGCGTACAAAGTGTGTGATGGCAGAATGCAAATATGTGCTAGCAAGAACACCCTGTGCTACCCTTCTGAATTCCACCAAGAAGTTATTCTGTCTGTAATTTTATTAGGCTGAGACTTTTTCCGAGGGTTTATTTTTCCATTTGCTCACAGCGCATAGAAGAGAGCCAGGGAGGGAAGCCAATGCATTTGTACTATTTACCTACTCCCTGACTCTGGAACTCAGCAAGAGTTGCTGTGTAGTGCTTTGTTGCACCAACTTTCACAGATCGGGACAATAAACTGTAAGCACATCAGCTCACTTGGAGGGACCTGATATCTGATTGTTGCTCTGATAAGTATCTGTACAAATATTTATAGGATTCTGATAATCTTGGGTTGTGTTGTTACAACATGCAAAGCTGTCAGTTTTCCAGGCCTGCTGATGGTAGGGCTTCTCCGTGGAGCGAGGCTTATTTTTGATCTGGCCTTTCCTCCCTGAAACCCTGTTAGCCTGGGATTTCATCTCGTGCAACACAAGTTTTGTAGAAAGAAACGTGACATTACCCCCTTCCATCATTCACTGGTAAAATAACCAGAAGAGGCCCTTCTGGAATACAGAGAGGCCGGCATAACTTCTCAGAGTGGGTCTTCCTGCTCCCCTTGCTTAAATTTTCATGTGAGAGGAGCCCATTGCTGTAATTAAGGAGGCGATAGAGCATTTTGGAAGGCCTTTATCTCTTCAGGTGAGCACCTGAAAGAGAACTTGGAAGTGGCTAATCCCTATTACAAAAGCGTACATTTCCCCAAAGTATCCATGGCTCCTTGGGAGACTTAGGCGTCCATTTACAGATCACTGAGGATTAGAGCTGCTAGACTGTGAGCTCCTTGAGGGCAAGGAATGAGGCTAATTTCATTTTGTTCTCCCTGCCATTAACAATACATGTGTGGGACAAATGAATGAAATTGGCCTCCACTGAATATCAAGCAGAATGAAGGAAGAGTTTCCAGAACAATGATGTAAATAAGTGCAAAACTGGATAGTTAACTGACACTTTTCCTGAAACGGGTCTTGTTTTGGAAGATGAGCCAAAGGCGTCTTGTTGGGGAGGGGCTCGTGTAAGTGTTTGGAGACCTCTGTTGTTGACTCATTCAACCGTGATTGGGCCAAGCGGCGCAGGTTTTCCCCATGGCTCACACGAGAAAGAAGTGCTTGTGAGCCCACTCTGCTAGGTTACCAAGCTCCTGAGCTCCAGACACTATTTTTTCCCTAGGTCATTTCACCCTAAACATCTTCGCCATAGACATCTTTGCTGCAAGCATTTTTGCTGCATAACTAATTGGTCCTAAGGCAGTTATGCCATAAAAGGTAAAAAAACAAAACAAAACTGGTTGACAGTTTGGTTTCATTTCTCCAATGAGGCAGTCCTCCCATTTTTATATGATACAAATCTCAGCTCTCATAATGGTCTCTATGGTGGCATAGAGTTTTGAACCCACATTTCCCATAGAACTTTGGAACAGCTATCAACTGACAAGTGACAATATGCCAAGAACGAACAGCAGTGTAGAAGGCTTTCACAATGCAATACAAAGCCCAGTTACAGATAAACATCCTAGTATTTGGAAACAGATGCCTCTCTTAATGAAGGAAGAAAATTTAGCAAGTAAAGAAGTGGGATGGTGAACGAGATGAATCAACAAGCAAAAATATGTATAATACTATGAATGAAAGACTTCGAAGACAAATGTTTAGGTACAATCCACAAAATAAAATCAGTTATTTGCACCGTATTGCCATGAATCAACACTATACATTTTGAATGTATTTGAATACTTTGTATTTTGCAATAAAGTCTTTTAAATTTTGTTATTCATTTTTCATGTTTCGTTATGTCCTTCTCAATGACTGTCCCTTTTTTATTTTTTTGTGATTTTATCTTTTAAATGGCAAAATCGCCTTACGGCCAATTAGTTATGGGGTGAGAATGTTTGCTAGAAAGGTGTTTATGGTGAAAATATGTAGCAGCCCCCGGAGGCTGGTAATACAGTATGGTCAGGCACATTTTACTGATGGACAGACTGAAGGCTCGGGGACCTTAAAGAGCTGCTCTGGGTTGCACAGCCGGGAAGGGATGGGCGATGAAGATTCTGGAGTCTTCATCTACCTTGTTCAGGGATCCTGAGCGCTCACCCTGCTGACCCACCCGAGCTTGAGCCCACGTGCCCCGCTCTGAGCTCCGGGCTGATGTTCCAGGCTGCCAGGTGCTGCCTCCTGGCTCTGGACTTGGTCCCGAGGGGTGGGGAGAAGGGGGGGTGCCCTTAGTCCTTCCCACTCTCCCTGCATCGTTCACAGGGCCTCCCCTTCCTTGTTTCCCTACCACAGAGACTGTCTGCCTGGCTCTGGGGTAGGCTCTGGGGTAGGCTGCCTGCTCCAGTGTGCCTCCCCGCCAGGGATTATTGCCCTGGCCAGGCTGTGGCCGCTCCCCCACCCTGCTCTGAAGGCGTGTCTGTCAGGCCGCAGGGGTGCGGTTCACAGGCGAGAAGTCAGAGGCGCTCTGCCTGAAGGAACTGGTCCTGGGGAACCTCACCTGTCCCCCTCCTCCTCCCTGCCCTGGCCGGACTTGGGGAGTTTTACTCTCAGGGTCATGTCTCCAACGCCAGCCCATCTGCCACCTCAGGTGTACCCCCCAGACCTTTCCGGGCCTCTGGGTCTTCCATCCTGGGCAGAGAAACAGGACTGTGGGAGTCTCAACACTCAGTGCCCTGGGCACAGCCCCGACATGCAGTCGCTCTGGCAAGCAGCCTCAGGCAGGCCCGGGCAGAGGGCCGAAAGGAGGAGAAGGAGCAAGCGGAGCCGCAGCAGACCAGAGAGGAGACAAGAGCCAGCTCCCGAGCAAACCGCCTGGCAGTGGGGTGGGTGCCCTGGCTGGAGGGCTGGCCCGGGCTGGCCTGCCTTGGGAGGAGTCAGGTTGGCGCCTGCTCTCTCAGAGGCTCCGTGCTGCTGGAGGCCGGCCAGCTGCTGGAGCCGTGTGTGGGCGACGAACACAGGGTCTTGGAGTCTTGAAGGTTAGGGGTTGGGAAGAGGAGGAGAGAGAGAACTGAGGGAGGCCTCCTTCCCGGCCGCGCCGTGGGGCCCAGGCGCGGTCTCAGAGCTGTTTCACAGGAGCTTCCCCATTGGAAGCGGAGCACTTTTCCTCACTGTAGTCCACGCTTTGGTTTTGGGGATCTAGTGGTCCCTGTGGCTCACCGACACCCCTACCTGGGGCCGGTGAGTAGGTCAGGCTGGTTAGCAAAGACCTTCTTCAGAAGGCCACATTTTGAAGGCATTTGGGCCCGAAAGCTGGGTATATCTGGCTTCGCTCCCCTGCCGGCTGGGTGCCCTGAAACAAGTTGATCAACTCTGGAGCCTCAGGCTCCTTGTCTGTAAAATGGGGATAATTAACTTCCCTGTCCACTGGGAAGAAATGTTCTGCTTGACTCTCTCTCAGAGGTGTTAAAGAATGTGTGTCTTCCCCAAAGGGTATTGTTCCAGAAGGTACAGTCCTGGTGGCCTTCTGACTTCAGCCTCAGCACTGGAGGGCACTGTCCGCTGACGTCACGCAGCGTGGCCTCTGGCCCGCGCTCCCCCTCCCCCCCCCAGCCTCTGTGGCCAGACACTGTTCTCCAGCTCACTGGCTTGGCTCGGCAGGTGGGAGAGGATGATGGTAGCCCTGGGAAACTGAGTCCCAGGGGACAGGCCACAGGGTCACCTCCCAGCAAAGGTGAAGGTAAATGGGTTTGTTGTTGTAGTGTTCCTCACTTTCGATGCCCATTTTCGGAGGGAGTCAGAGGAAGGGAAAATGGGGAAGATAGGCTGGCTGCCCCTGCCTCACACCCCTTGCCCTGCCTGCTTCCTGTTCTATTAAAGAAATGTTTCTGCATGAGTTGGACGATCATCTGAGTCTGATCGAGGTTTATTGGTGATTCAGATCTATGTGTAAGGTACATATGTCTTTGTACATAAATTCGAGAGGCTTCCCTCAGCAACAAAGTCTCCAGGCCCTTCAGAGAATCAGCCTCCTGGCCAGCAATAGGGTGGGTCCAGGACAGCCTCGGGCCTAGAGATGACCTCTGCAGCCCCACTGGCTTCTGGCCTCCTTGTCCCCCATCGGCCTGTTTCCCGCTCTTTCCTGTTCATACACATAGGTGAATAGATGGGTAGGTCAGATCACCCCTGCTCATTTCTCTTCAGCACACTAACCTGTGTGCTATTAAAATTTGAAGACAAATGCAGGTGCCAGAGGTGGCTGTGTTATGAATGTCCCAGGCTGCTTCTAGGAAGAGAAGGGGTTCGAGGGGAGCCTGGTGCCTTATGGTGCCTTCCTGGTATCAGAATGGTGCAGTGCTTGGAGGCTGTCCCTCCCCGTGTCCTCAGTGCGCACCCTGCAACCTTGTAGGGACCCCTGTGTCCAGCCCAGCCTGGGTGTGCATCTCGTGTGCTTGGTCGGCACTGATAGGGGTCACCATGAGGAGGAGATCTCCTGGGAGCGCGCTGCCACCTGGCCTGTGCCCAGCCTCCAGTGTCCAGGCTCTCTTCTGCCAGGGCCCTGCTGCTTATCACCGTGGGCATTATCTGTACTCGCCACCTCTGCACTCAGGGCTGTGGTGTCCCCTTGAAGAACCACACACCCATCTACCCAGGGGCCCTTCTTGCTTAGAGTCTAACCCAATTCCCCCCCTCCTTCAGAGACTTCTTACTCGCCCCCGCCTTTCTCAGGACAGTGTCCTTTCCCAAAGGATGAGACCCAGCTCTCTGAGGGCTGCCCTGTGGGTCCCAGGCCCTCACCTCCTCGGGCCTGTCAGGTTTTGTGCCCGGCAGCCTTCAACACCCAGACCTTTGTGGGTTCTCATGATGGCCCTCAGCCGTCGAGGTGGCTGCCTTTGGGACTGCGCACAGGACCCTTTTGAGCAATTTTCTAGGCATTGGCAAAGGAAGAAATGGGACAAAAGAGGCCATGGAGTCCTCTGGGGGAAATATGTGCTGAGGATAAGGTGGTAGCACATGGAAAGGGGGAGCAGAAGATGTCCTGGAAGGCCTTCAAAGGAAGTAAAGTTTGTTAAATTGCTCCGTAAGCTGCAAAGTGCCATTCAGTGGAAGCTGTCATCATCATCCTCATCCTCGTTGTCATGGCCATTATCATTACCCTGCAGGAGAGGTAGGTGTGACGGACCAAGTCTCTAGCTGATTCCTGACTTTAGAGGCCATGAATTTGTTTCCTTGGAACATTCCAGTTCAACTCAAGAGCTGATGTTTGAGTCTGGACGTCAAAATTTTCCGATACTCCCCTGACTTACTCAACTGAGGGCTAGTTTCTAGGATGGGACTTGAAGATGGCTTCTATATCCTTGAATACTAGTTATCCATACTGTGAAAAATCGGAATGTATCACATAGAGCAGGAAAAAGGTGATATTTTGTTCTACAAAAGACTTTTTTTTTTTTTCCCACTTTACAAAAGGATCCACGATGGTATTCTTTGCAGTGGAATGTTTCTGTAGCCGAGTAAGTGTTTACAGGTCATTAACTACTCCATGGAAGGACTTTAGTAGAGAAAAGGAAGACTGCAAGGAAATAGACGCCTAGCTCTAGTGCAGAGATGCTAATTAAAGAGCATTAGAATCTGCTGGCCAATGCGTGTCTGCTAAGCATTCTGTGCACTCAGTGTTGGGAGAGAAGTAGGGGGCATGCTTCCTGCCCTCTGAGAACTTATAGTCCCTTTGGAAGCAGAGACCTCTGGTGAACTAACCATGAAGACACTGTCATGGAGGCAGAAATCAAGTGCTAAGTTGTGTTTCTTCACCTCTTATCATTGCTGATTGGAGAGTGGACCATGCTTTACAAAAATTCCGTTTACATACTACTTTTCAGGACTCCTGC
Source organism: Neomonachus schauinslandi (assembly GCF_002201575.2). Classification (NCBI taxonomy): domain Eukaryota; kingdom Metazoa; phylum Chordata; class Mammalia; order Carnivora; family Phocidae; genus Neomonachus; species Neomonachus schauinslandi. The sequence goes on from NC_058412.1 coordinate 60,269,714, forward strand.
TATTGCATATGGTGAGGGAGGTTTGAGGAAGGACTTGGCCTAAGACTCCTCCTGGGAGCATGGCGAGAGCTCATGTTGGAATGCAGAGGGTTGGCTGTCCTGGAATTTAATTTGGAGTTGGCACTCCAAAATGGCCCAGGTCCCTGATGGATGGTGGGAGTGAGAAGGTGGTGAGGAGAGAGGGTTGTATAGGAGAGGAGAGATGTACTCAGCATGCTCTTCCAGAAGAGGTAGCTGGCTCAAATCTGTGTCTTGAACCAGTGACAAAGTGGAAGGTGGCCATCCTCTTTCTCTCTTCCCGCTCTCCTGCTTGCTGCTACTCTGAGCTCACTTTGGCCACGTGTGCGGAGCCCAGCAGAGGACAACAGCAGCCCTGTCATCAGACGGGTCTGCCTGGGAAATGGTTTCCAAGAGCTCCTGGTTGTGGCCTTGACACCTGTGTCACAGGGCTAGCCGCTTGCCCCTTTAGGAACCCCTTTGGGATGGTCAGCTCTTGGCCTTTCCCCCGTCTGTGGCAGTCCGCACCACCTTGCCAGGCAAGGCATTCTCTAAATGGCTTTATTGGCTTTCCACTGTAGAGGTCATAATCTGTTCTCCCGGCTTCCGGGGGCCCTCCGTGGTCCTAGTATTCTGGGATTTCATGAGCACGTGCATGTTCCCCATCTGTTTCCTCGCAGATGCGTACTTTTCATTCATCCCTCCTCCTGTTGTCCTAAAAGCCTTCATCGTCAATCAAGTTTTCACATATGAGGGTGGCCCAGGCCTCCTTCTCTAGTTTGTTCCTCCCTTTTCTGGCAATCTTTCCCAGATCTGTAGCATATTTCTTAGGTGTTCAAAAAAATATTCAAAGAAGAATGAAAATGTCCTTGTGCTGTGGAGACCGCCAGAGAGACGGTAGTACCACGTAGAGCATGGATGGGGTGGTGCGCCACCCCTGCCCCGGGCTCGCACAGTTGCGGGGTTGCGGGGGAGTATCAAATTGCCTGTTCCTGAGCAGGAAGGGACTTGGAGTTTGCCAAGCATCTTTTATGTCTGTGTGCCAGTGGAAAGTCCCTTTGGAACATTTTTACTTGCAGGTAAGTCCCAAATTCTCAAACCACAGGGGCCACATCAGACACGTAATGTCTGCACCCCAACCTGGAAGACAACCTGACCGCTTCCACTGGCCGAACCGGACTCATGTCTCAGGGGTCGTACTTTGAGGTACTGATGGATGAGTCATGCTATGAGAAGAGAGGACGCTAGGCAGGACTTAGAAGTTATCTAGAGTGATGTGGTGTGCTCCAGGTGCATAAGTAAGAACAGGAAGCTGGTGCTGGGGCAGAGTAGTCCCAACATTGGCCAGAAAAGAGATATGGCATCCCCCCTTAGAGCACACCAGGGTCAACATAACTGTAAGAATTGGTCTGGTGCAAGCTAACAGTTGCTTTTATCAAAGGCCCCAAGGAAGGGTTTGGCCTCCCGATTGGGGTGGGGGTAAGGGTGGGGTGAAAGAGGAGTGGTAGATCTCCTGGTCTGTGGCTGTTTGCTCAGGTGGCCTCTTTCAGAAGACTCTCTTATTGGTAGAAAGTTAGATTTTATTTCTCAGTGGGAATAAAATTATTTGTATGCATTGCCATGTGGACTAGATCATTCCTCCTAAAATTGTGAAGATTAAGACCTGCCCCCCCCATCTCGTCACTGTTCATTCATTTTTCATCTGTCTGTCTGTCTCTGTCCATCCAACTTGCACACATAGGTACCTATCAGGTTCCAGCTACTCTGCATTCCCAAATGACCCCCCGCCCCAATCTCACATCCTTTCCTCTGTTCTCTCCCTCTTCCCTTTCTATTACCCTTGGGAAAGGGGCTGATGACCTCATTTCTGCTGAGGTGTAACTAATAAATACTAGGAGGTCTGTGTTTTATTTCACAGAGCACTTACTCTGTTGTAAGTACTTCCCAAATATTAACTCATTTTATTTCCATAGAAACTCTATGAAGCAAATACTATTATTATTCCCATTTTTCAGATGCGTCATTTTTTTATTCTAGCTGAAGAAATACAGTGTGGTGGTGCAACACCATAAGCCAGAAATTACTTGTCATCACAGAACCAGCATCTATCTTCCCAAGTCTGGCTTTACCAATCAATGGAGGTTAGGTAGTTGGAATGAACACTTCTCCTCCCTTTCGATATTTCATCTCAGCTAGGGCCATTTTCACTGTCCTATCCCCAAACTCCCATCTCTACAAATATGGCATGAGATTGATAAGACATTAAGGACTTAGAGGTCATTTTTTCCAACCTCCTTGTTTATAGTGGGGTGACTGGGTTTCCAGAGAGGTGACAAGGCCAGGCATGGTCGCCTGGCCAAGTAGTGGCAATGAACAGATGAGGAGCCAGGACTCCCAGCTCCTGGCCCCATGTCTTCCACTACCCCATACCATTCTGTCAGCACCACCGTCTCCCCACCTCACACTTCCTCAGTCTCTTTAGCTAATGGATCTGTTGCCCCAGAAATAAGGATTTGCACAGGTGTCTTAAGTAATGTAGGTATGCGTCACTCATGGGGCTTCATTTTCTCTTTCTCAGCTTATTGAGAATAAATATTGCCAGTAGCAGTCTTTGTTCTGTTTTCTTGAGCTTCTTCTTCTTGAGTTGTTGTCTATTTAAGATGGCTGCCCCATCTTGTGCACTTCCCCCCCATTCCCCCATGTCTGCCCTTAATCTGCTTCTGCCACTGCCTGGGGCCATTGTGGCTCCTCTTGTGAGGCTCTAGCTCCTTCATGTATCCTTCTGCTTCCTGTTCACCCATTGTCCCCCAGCCCTGCCCTGTTACAGCTGAGGAGAGTGGGGGAGGGGTGAAGAGGGCGAATCTTCATTTCCTCCTCTGGCTCTCTGCTGTCCACAGCACTGGGCAGCAGCTGTTTCCCCCCGGGCTGTTGTCTGAGAGAGGCCTCGATGTTGTCTTTCTTCTCAAGGCCTTTGGCAAGGTAGAAGTTATCTCTAGAACCCTTGGCTGCTGTTCAACTATACAGCTAATGGGGGAGGTCAACCGTCTCCTTCTCTGACCTAGTGGGGGGCTCTTAGGCCACTCAACACCACATTTAATAGTTATCCCTGGCTCAGAAGGGGCCTCTGAATGCCCATTATAAAAAGGTTTTGAGGTCTCTTTCTATCACTTCCTTAGGGTAGTGGAGAGGGTTCTGCTTGGAATAAGGTGACATTTGGTAATTGAACCAAACAGATGGCTGGGATACAGGCTTTGGAGCTGAACTCCCAGGGGAATGGGGTGGAGGTGGGGCTAGCTGAAGGGTGACAAAATGGGGGCTTCCTGGACTCTTAAATTCAAAACCTTTCCTGTGTTCTCAAAACTTGAGTTGCCGTAGGTATTTACCTAAGAGAAATGAAGACATGCATTCATACAAACACATACATAAATGTTCATTATAGTGTTTTTAATAGTCAAAAAGTGGTAACAACCCAAATGTCTATCAGTAGGTGAATGGATAAATTATAGTACAGCCATACAATGGAACACTCAGTATAAGAATGAAATAGTAATACATTTCAAAAACATGGAGTCTCTGCATCATTCTGCTCAGTGAAAGAAATTAAATGCAAAAGGTGACATGTTGGGACGCCTGGCTGGCTCAGCCAGCAGAGCATGCAACTCTTGATCCCAGGTTCCTGAGTTCAAGCCCCACATTGGGCATGGAGCCTACTTAAAAAAAAAAAGGTGGCATATGGTTTGATTCCGTTTATATGAAATTCTAGAAAAATCCAAACTATAGTGACAAGAAGTAGATCAATGATTAAAAGAGGTCAGAGAATTAGGGGAGAAGATTGACTGCAAAGAGGGGCATGAGGAAACTTTTCAGAGTGATGGAAATGTTCTCTATCTTGATTTTGGTGGAGGTGAGACAACTGTATACCATGGGCAAAATTCACTAAACTGTACGCTTAAAATGAGTGACTTTTATTATCTGTAAATTATGCCTCAATAATAAAAACCAGCCACTTGAGTTGGACCAGCATGGAAGGCTGTCTCTCTCTAAGTCTTCAACTGTTTGCATCTTCTCAAGACTCAAGCTGTCTCTGAGTGGGGCACCAAAGTACATTTTCTAGAACTCGGAATGTTCTTTGGATTCTGAGGAGATTTCATAGAAGTTGGGAATGACTGGGAGAGAGACAGAGGCAGGCTGAGATGGTGTCATCCGCCACAAGCAGAGCATGTGGACCTGTGTGAGAAATGCATGAGCACTTGTGAGTCTGTCAGGGAAGGAGAAAGTAAAGGGAGGGTGTCTATTGCCTAGAATTCCATTGGGCTTTAATAAATAAAAAAGGGGAGAGGGTGCCTGATTCGGTCTTAATTCATTAATAATACCTTCTTTTGGGTGAAGATCCCAGCTGTGTAATTGTCTGGGGAATTCCTATAAAGTGAGAGTTTTTATTTGTTTTTAATATTCATCTTTCTCTCCAAATTTGTGTCTCAGGCAGAGTTTCCAAGGTAGTCAGCATAAATGTGATATTGGAACTTTACTCATTTATTGGCAGACTTGTATGGAGTATGTTTTTTTTTTTTTTTAATTTTTTTTTTTAAAGATTTTATTTATTTGACAGAGAGAGACACAGCAAGAGAGGGAACACAAGCAGGGGGAGTGGGAGAGGGAGAAGCAGGCTCCCGGAGGAGCAGGGAGCCCGATGCAGGGCTCGATCCCAGGACCCTGGGATCATGACCTGAGCCGAAGGCAGACGTTTAACGACTGAGCCACCCAGGCGCCCCTGGAGTATGTTTTCTGAACCCAGCTTGGTGCTAAGGCTGTGTAGATTTGGGTCCTTAACACGGAATACCTCCATGCATACATAGTGTTGGGTCCCACCTGGACATGTGGCCTGACTCTGGGTCTTGGCTTTCAGGGTGGAGGCGGGATGCCCATGGCACTTTGATATGAACAGTCTGCCCAGCCTGGAGAATTATGGACCACATTTCAAATAATAGTTACATTAGCTGCTACCTTAGTTTTTGCCAGGCCTCCCCTTTACCACACCCAGTGGCTAAAAGGGGCCAAGAATGTCCATGTTTGCTGCTCTCTGGCATCAAAATGAAGTCCTTTTTAGTGATGCTGGATTTAAAGTCATATTAAAACTATGTTTTTGGAACTTAGCTTTTTGCATGCAGGATGTGCTCCTGCTGAGCCTTACTTCTTTGCAGATGACCGTGGTTAAAATACAGCTAGAGAGTGCGGTGTCTCGCTGGCTCAGTCAGTAGAGCATGTGTCTCTTGATCTTGGGGTCATAAGTTTGAGCCCCATGTTGGGGGGTAGAGTTTACTTTAGGAAAAAAAAAAAAACCACGGCCAGAGAGTTGCACAACCTTCAAGTTGGTTTTCACATTGAAAAGATGTTATTTTTTGGTACCTCTGACAGCCAGACTCAATTGGCCTGGCAAACGCTCTGGTCAGCACACGTACTTTGATTCTGCTCTTCTCCAGGGTGTGGGGTGGCTGTTTAAAGAGGGTGGATATTAATGCTAATCTTTGTGTAGCATAACATGTTACTGCCACTTGCCTTTTTTTTATCTGGACGTTCAAGCAGATATCAGAAGGGAACTGTTGGTGGGTACAGAGATGGTTAAAATTACCATTATGCACAGAAATGATATTTGGAAAAAATAACTTCCCTTTTAGAAGGTAAATCAGTTATTTAAAGCATTATTTGTTGAATTCCTAGATACATGTTTATCATATATCACATGCTGTGCCAGGTACTTTGAAATAAAATTAAAATAAGTAGAGGCCAGGGTCCCTGCACTTAAGAAGCGCTTGGAGAAGACATGGAATTAAGTAGAGGCATGGAGAGATAACCAGTGATGTAAGGACTGGATATGAGTCCAAGGTGGTGCAGGCAGTGAGGCTGGAGAAGGAAGAGATTGATTCTTATGCTAAGGTGACTCGTAGACCTTTACCTGGGCCTTGAAACATGGGCCAGATTCCAGGAAGTCAGAGAGGAAGAAGAAAAGCCAGAAAGGAAATGAGAATGGAAGGGATTTTGCACTTCAGCAGGGTATTTTCACTGGTGCAGAGAGGAAGCTAAGCCTAGAATAGAAGTGTCAGGCTGGATTATGGAGCTCTGAATGGTGGCTTAAGGAGCTAGACCATATCCTGTTGACCATGGGAGGCTGTCAGATCGTTCTGAGCAGAGGATGAAGGCAGCATTCTAGGAGACATAAATGGAGGATTCTGCCCAGGGGTTGGATGAGCAGGTTGTTGGAATTCTCTCTATAATGTCCTTCATGCTGAGTTCTCCTTTGTCAATATATATGTTCTCAAGGATGGAGCTGGTTGAGGGTAGGGTTTCCTTTCACAAGCAGGGTGGAGCCAAACATTGTAGGATACGAGCAAATGGATCTGTTCTCAATGTATAGAACCATTTAGGTCTTGGAAAGTTTTCACTTCGCCCACATTATGGATGGAGAGTTGACAGGAATGGAGTTTGGAAGCAAAAGCCCATCAGCTTCCACATTGTTCTCTTGTCCTTCTCCTCCAGACCATCCATGTTGAGGAATTGTTCAGGGCATGGAAGTTTTCCATGGCATTTATCATTCAGATGTGAGGAAACAAGGCAGGCACTAAAATCCCTATCCTTCTGGACTGTCTTTAATAGCATCTTCCTACTTTGGGCATCAGTGAGCTAGTCTGAATTTAAAGAACTTTTTTGGATGGAGTAAGAGGAAAGTTGAGAAAAGCGGTGGTAGATAGGCATTTGGAAAGGAAAGAAGGTCTGTGGGCTCAGGAGATTAGCCAGGGAAGCACAGAAAGTCAAACAAAGCATAGACCCTAGTGAGCCCAGAATATTCGGGAGGAGAACTCACCTCTGTTTGGATTTGAAATGATCAGAGCATCTCTTCAGCCGCCTTCTTTGGTACTTCTTCCTGCAGGCAGAATTTTCTTTCGAGACAAGTGTTAGTCAAACAAGCATTTTTTGTTTGTGGTTGGTCATTTGGCATGCAGCATGGCTCCTTGTCCTGGACAATGAGGAAGCCATTTTAATGGCAGACAGGGCAGCTGTGTGTTCACTGCAAAGGAATAACAGCTTCTAGGAGAATTGGTGGCTTTGGGGAAAAACTCACAGTGGCAGAAATTAATTGGAAAGTAGAGTAGAACTGACTTCCAAAGGCTGGTATTATGTGGATTTGGATGTGCTGTGGGCAAAACGACATAAAGGAAATGGAATGAGAAATAGTGTAAGGGACTGGCAAGGACCCTATTGGCTGGTAGACTAGTGTTGACCGCTCCCCCAATCTGAATTTAGTGAGGTGTTTCCACTTTATCTTCCCCAAACTCTCTAAAGCAACAGTGTTATTGGGGTCTGAGACATCCTTCAGAAACTTCATGGCCACCTATTGTTTTATAACCGACAGCAATCTTTTCTTCTTTCTTTGAAGATAAATTTGTTTTGGGTGGTAGTGACTTCAGGCTGTTTTTGAATCTTTGGCTTTTGGTTTGAATTTTTTTTTTTTTTTTTTTTTTATTGTCACATCAACCAAAGCTAGGAAGTTTTACTGAATCCCCTTGCAGTATAATTGGTGTTTCCTTTCATCGGGGGAGCAAACTATTTACAGCCCTAACAGGGTTTACAGTGAATTGTATAAGTGATACTGACTTCTGTGTCAGCAAAAAATGAAACAAAAGCTGATCATAGATGACATTACCTAAATGACAGTACCTCCGTGTGTCCTTTCTTTCACATTTGCTGTAATCCTGTTACGGCATTGTCCTATTACCCCAAGTACTGTCATCTTTAAATGCTGTCAAATCGTAACTGGATTGCCAAGGACAGAGGAGAGGAATCAGAGAGAGCACAGTGGCATTCCCCAACACACCACAGAGACGGCTCTTTTCCCATCCCATAGGCTGAATTCTTGGAGAAATTGCTCAGTTAAAATGATGACTCAGGTGTCTTTTACAAGCTTTGACGAAATAGCCAGTTTCACTCGTCATGTTCCTAGAAGGAAAGAAAGAAACATTCTCTTTTAACAGCTAATGAGACACACTCTTCCAGGATAATGTTCATGTTTCTGCATAATGAGAACTCCTGATAAGTATTATTATTGTGTTTTCAAAACCAGGTCAAAAGTAAGAGCACAGACAGGGCTCTATCCAAGAATTTAAAATCCAGTTGTTTCTCATTATGTTTTCCCAGACTTGGTGAGGAGATTGCATTCTAGAGATGGGAAACTGAGTCATAAGACATTTAGAGGCAGATGTTATGGGACAGCTGGAGTTGGGAACATTCGTATTTTGGGTTTGTTCCACATGTCCATGTTCCTCCTTATATATTGAGACCAGACTAGTGTCCAGATTTTGCATAAAACTTTCATAAATTTCCAGTCTTCACCTTTCTGCAGCTTCTGTAGGTAGACTAGTTGATGGGGAGATGGCTGCATTAAAATTAAGCCTCTTGCTTTTTGTACTCCATTTCTCCTAAATAAGGGAGTGAGAAATGGTTACCCAAGCACCCTTATTCAGCCTCGCTTGGCTGCCCAAGAAGAGGACTAAATTTAAGGGGGGCCAGCTAACACTTCTTTCTCATGCCTCTTTGTTTTTTGTTTTTTTTTGCTTTTTATTTTTTAGCTTTGGATTTTATAACAGTATCACTTAGTCTTCCCTTGATCTGATTCTGTATTTGTTTTTTAATATATAATGTTGAATAGTGTGTTCTATTATTTATAGCTCTCCAGAAGGATTCCCAAGGGAAGATAATCTCCATTTGAGGAGATGATTTCCCAGTCTCCATTCAGATGACGAAACAGTAACTGCCCACTGCACGGCCTCCCTCCGGAGTGTTTTCCTTACGCTCTCGGTGTGTGGCATGCGGGCTGCAGACACCCAAAAGCCTGACTGGAGGTGCAACCTGGGATGTGCTGACATTAACTCGAAAGGACTGGCTAATTGACTTGCAAAATACAGGTTAGGGAGTTTTATGGGATATCAAATTATCCTACTCTTTTTCTGATTAAAGACAAAATATTATATTAAGTAGATCATTACATGGGTAAAAGGTTAGACCTTCACACACTTAGAGGTGCAGTGCTGGTGTTCCCCCTGCTGTTCACAGCATTTCCCTGTGGCAAATAGTGGACGGAGGGCCGGGAGACTCACTGTTCACAGAAATGTGGACTGTGGACCGTCTGAAGAGAGAAGTTCAATTTATAGGAGGGGTGTTTGCCCTGGCTTCGAATGTCCTGAGTCTTTTTGATTCTGATAGACTAGAATCTCGAAATGAAATATTCATTTGTTCTGATTCCATTGCTGTTAGAAGGGAAAGGGCGAAAACATGAAAGGGGGAGTGAGTAGCGGGCAGAGCAGCGGCCGGGTTTCAGAGATGGGGTCTGCCTGTGAGGGGCATCCACGGGGCCATGGAGTGGAAACATCCTGTCAAGGGATGCGGTTGTTCCATGACTACCAGCGCCTTGGCTGTCACCCCATGATGCCTTGGTCAACTGTCTAATGGTGTCAGGTTCTTCCTGAAAGAAATTTCAGTCCTAATCCTGATGTTGAGGTGGAGCTTCCATGTGTCTGATAATCATCTGCCAGCTAATCCATCATGCTGCCCACTTCTCTGCATTATTGATTTCAAAGCCTGAGGACCTCAGGCCACCAAAGGGCTTGTGATTTGTAGAAAGGGACAATTTCAAGGCTTTTCCAGGCCAGATGTATTGTAGACAGGTAGGTCTTTAGAAATTATTTCTTAAAATATGTGTGTGTGTGTGTGTGTGTGTGTGTGTAGGGTAAGTAGAGTTTTCTTGAATTTCTCGCTTCGGTACTTAACTACACATATGTGCATCAGGTGAACCATCAGTGTTTGCCACCCCATCTCTTCCATTGTGTGAGAAGAAGCTGTGGTTGCCAAAGGGGAGGTGGGCAGTGTGGGCCAGTAGAGCTGTGGTTGGTGTCTTGATTTGATGTATGGGGGAGAGAGCAGACCACAAGTCATTCTCTGGAAATGAGCCAAGGTCCACCTGCAGAGCAATGACCCTGAAAGCCCCAGTACCAGCATCCCCAGGATGTCTTGACCTTCAGCAGCCTTTTTGTCAAATCCACTTCAGAATGGAGAACAGCTTGCTTCTGTCCTATCCTGTTGACCTGCTAACAGACGCGAGTGTCAGAAACTTTGGATAGATATGGAAATAGAGCCCTAAAAATACTAAACAGACCTTGTATGTTGCTAGGGTGGGGGGTGGAGGTGGGGAGCAGAAAGTTGGAGAAAGTAGAGGAAATGCTAAAATGTGCAGCCTCGTTCCCTAGCCTTCCCGTTGAAAATGGGGATCGGATGCAGCAATATCTATTTCCCAAGAGAAGACAAAGCCATCTGTCGGGCGAGGGAGTTTGTCTGGAAGGCCTGGAATTGCTGTGTGACCTTAGGGAAACACTTGCCTTCTCTGGGTTGAGCTCAGCCTGTGGCTCACAAGGGGCGATGCTGGTATTTATAGACCATGTTTGAGAGTCCCGAGTGGAAGGCAACTTCACTTCTTAGCTCAGAATAGCAAGTGTTGTTTCTTATTTCTAGGTTGCTGGGACAGCTTCCTAGGAGCCTCATAGTCGGCAGCCTGGTGACGTTAGATGAAGAGTTCGTCTTTTGAGTCGATTGGTTTTTGCCACTTTCCACGTATTTTCTGGGTCTAGGTATTTTCTTATTTTTTCCTCCCAGGCAGTACCTAACTGAATAGGGAATCTGCCCTGGCCCACACGATCCTGTTCTGTTAGTTGGCTTTAAAGGCACTGAAGGTTTTCCTGGGACTGGTGCCTGGAAGCCGATGGCCAGCCCGACAGCAGCAGGATGTGGGTGGAGGCATGGGCCCCTTTGGGGTTAGCGGCCCGCTGTGGCTGTTGAGGATGCTGCCCTTAGGAATCTTGCTGGGGTCGCCTTGCTCCACCCTGCCGGGTTGCTGTGACTTTAGCTAATTCTGGGGTTGTGTGAATTCATCAGTCTAGCCTGTGGCACCCCATCCCATCCTGTCCCATTGCATTTCAGAAGCCGGCAACTTGCAAGGCCAGGCTCTCATTACCCTCAGCTGCCTGTGTTTGTTTGCAGGACCTCAAGAAAGAGCTGGGTCTTCTTAGGGAATTGGGCGCAGTATCAAACTTGGAGTCAATGTGGGAACTATGGCAGAAAGGGATAGCTTGTTTTTTCAGAGCTGTCCCTTGTTCTTGGTGGGGGTGTGCAAGTAGTTTTTATATTGCCTATTTTGCCTTAAATACTGGTCTCTTTGTTGGCCAAGTCTTAGGCACGTGCCACAGAGCATTTCCTTTTGGCCTAAACGTGATGACATTTAGATGAATTTGATGAAATAAACACAAATTTGCATATGCGTGGTCATGGACGCATCACCCATCCTCTTGTCCACCCCAGCATGTATCCCATAAAGAGCTATTCCTAAGTGAGAATGCCTATAATTTTGAGGTCTTTCATTGGAAGGGTGATCAGGGCAGAAAACCTCAACCCCATATGCATTCTTGCTTGAGTTGTTAACCTTTCCTTCCTTCCTCCTCTTTTTTTCCTCCCCATCCAAGGTCTCCCTTCGCTTACATATGAGCCAGCCTGGAAGTATAGACTTGACCTCCACCTCACCAGGTGCAGCTGCTGACCAGCGCAAAAAAATAGGAAATATTTTTTTTAAAAAGAAGTTTGGGTAGGGGGAGCTTCTGTTCCACAATCACTGCTGTTTCAATAAAAAGCAACCTGGTTTATCTATAAAACCTACTTCCCTTTCTGTGAATGTGACCGTTTTCAATAGCAGAAGACCCTGATGTATGTGTGTGTGTGTGTGTGTGTGTGTGTGTGTGTGTTGGGGGTAACGGGATGGAAGGTGACAAAAGGGAGACGCTAGAGAGAGGATGGAAGGAAGAGAGATGAGAGGTGGAAAAGAGAAGGAAAAGGGGAAGAGAGAAGGCAAAGAGGCAGGTGGAAAAGAAGATCGAAATTTGAGCTATTTTTAGCTGAATGTGAATGCAGATTTCATCAGGCTTGTTGGCTGTGGGGAAACACTGTGTGGGGACAGTCACCTTGCATGTAACTTCCTGCAAAGCGGCCATGGTGACTAAATTTTCTGACACTGTCAGAGTTTGGACAACCCTGCCAGCTCCTGGAAGGGCAGCCCAACAACTGTCACAGGCAAAGCATCAAAAGCATGAGCTGTCGATAGTGACCTGCATTTGCAGAAAATCTGAGAGCCTTCTAATTAACAGGGGAGCTCTAAATTAGAGTAAAGCTGTTTGACAAGCCCCCTCAGATGCGGTAAGTGTCACAGCGCAGATAATCATTACATCTAACAAGCTTCTGATTTTTAACAGAAGCTATGAGATGAACTCGCTTATAATGGTTCAGTTTCAAGGGGGGAAAAAAAGCCACTCCCCTCCCCAAAAAGGAAGAAAGAAAGAAGGAAGGGAAGAAAGAAAGAACAAGAAGGAAAGAAAAGGCGGGGGATGAAAAGAAATTCTCACGCGAGTGCTTTGGGCAAATGCTCAGATCCCATCCCTGAATTCTTGCCTTTGTTGCTAGCCGAAGCATTGATACATCTTCTGTTTTAGAGTCTCCTTACTGTAATCTGTGTCTGCTAATAGGCCAGCTCAGTTCATTTGATGTTTCCCGGAGACAATAATCGTCTGTGAGTTATTTCTGACCATCGCGTATTCCGCGGGGTCTGAATTGTTGAAAGTGGGGCCCCAAACCGTAACAACTTGAGCATTACAATCAAAACACATGATATGGACGGCAATTGATTAGGGTTGTCCCTTGGATGGAGAAACAGACTAGGGGCTGGTGGAGACTGCAGCTGTACCTGGGGACTTGCCTGAGCTCGCTTGGGGTTCATCTGAGCTCAGGCCTCCTGACCCTGCCCGGGGCTCTTTGCACAGGGCTGGGGGATTTGAATCCCAGTGTGAGGCATTGATTTAAAGCAGCTTTCAGAGGCCCGAGTGGCGTGGATCATTTGGGTGCCTTCCTTTGTGGGTGCTACCCTTGCAAGACCATTTCTCTACCACGGGATATACATTAGAGGAGGAGAGGGCCATCAGTTCTTTGGCTTGTGTGGATTCCCCCCAAACTACCCACACCATCCTTGCAATTATTCATGGGAAATAAAATAATGTAAATCACGCTGCCTGATTCTTCTCAAACAGCTTACAAAGTAATCACAGGCTGAAGTGCAGGTTTTCTTGTAGTGTCTTTATCAGTAAATCAGATTTTGAGCATTTATCAGCGAAAGTTAGATTTAAACATCATTCCTGTAATGTTTGAAAGAAAGATTTGTTTCAGTGGGGACTCTGCCAATCAGTGATCTTCCAGCTTGACTCTGCTATCAATTATTGCTGCAATTATTTGTCTAGTTGGATATTTAAAATGTCATCAGAAAGAGATGATTACATATTCCAGAAAGCAAGGCACTGTATAATCAGATGAACTGAATCCAGTTAAATGTAGTGTGGTACCAACCTGTCCTTCAAAGTACGATTGTGGAGCTACCACCAAAGCAGCAGTCTTCTGCCCGGTTTTCAGGAAGCAGATCTTAACCTTGGGATGCAGCGTGCTGCCGGGGTCAGGTGATCCTCAATTATGGGAAACTTTCCAAGTCTGAAAATGGAATTGCTCCTTCAGATACACGAGAAGTGCATTTTGGTTATCTCATTCAATTCATCTGCAAATCTATAAATAAGAAGTCCCTCTATTCTTCTTGCTTCCTGTGGATTTAAATGCCAAATCCTGATTTGTGGCAAAGTTGTCACATGCCCCTTTCCCACTCTCTCTGCCTGGTGCCCAGGATCTAAGCAGTGGCAGTAGAAATTACAACTGTTTGGAAGCCAAGAAAAAGCTCCATTTCTCACTTTTCTCCAATTCCGGATATTCTCGGCCCTGCTCCATCTATCAGTCTTCTCCCCACACACCTCCTCCACCACACACCCTCCTTCTGTCCGCTCCACGAACAGGAAACAAATACAGCTTCAAATTTATTTATTTATGGAGGTAAAGAGACCACAACCTGAACACACAACAAAAAAACTCCAACCCAACTAAACCCAATGGTCCCAAATGTATAGAAATTTCCCCCTTAATAGTCTGACCCCATTTCTGGGCATCAGGAGTGCCCCTGATGGGTAGAATGTTCTATCTGAAAGTGACAGCCAAGCCCTCAGCTGGGAAACCTTAGTCCTTCCCCATTCTTACAACTGACTAGAGGTTGCAGGGACCGTCTCTGTATCTAGGTGGGTTTCGTGAGTTAGAGAACATGGTGGGCTGGCTGGGAGGGTTTTTTCCCAGTTCACTTCCTACACAGCGTGATGAGCTCTTACATCTTGGTGGTCAAAAGGCTTTCCCACACTAACATAAAATGTACAGGGGTTGGGGGGGCGTCTGTTAAGAAATTAATCTCAGGGTGCCTGGGTGGCTCAGTCACTGAGTGTTCCACACTTTTTTTTTTTTTTTTTAAGATTTTATTTATTTATTTGACAGAGAGAGACACAGCGAGAGAGGGAACACAAGCAGGGGGAGTGGGAGAGGGAGAAGCAGGCTCCCCGCCGAGCAGGGAGCCGGATGTGGGGCTCCATCCCAGGACCCTGGGACCATGACCTGAGCCAAAGGTGGACGCTTAACGACTGAGCCACCCAGGCGCCCTGAGTGTCCCACTCTTAATCTTGGTTCAGGTCTTGATCTCACAGTTGTGAGTTCGAGCCCTGCATTGAGCTCTGTGCTGGGCGTGGAGCCTACTTGAGGGAAGGAAAGAAGGAAGGGAGGGAGGGAGGAAGAAAACATCCAAAAAAAAACTTTAAAGAAGTCACAACCCATTGAAATGGAGAAGACACACTGTCCGTGCTGCAGTAAGTGTTGGCCCAGGAGCTGGCAGTGGACAGCCCTGTCACCTTCGTCCCCTCTTCTCCCTCACTGGCTGTGCTCCAGGACCTTGGCCTTGCCTGGGTGTCCCTGCCAGGCCCTGCAGCATGTGGCCTGCAGTCCCAGCCCAAGGTGACCCAGGTCAGCTGACCACACTGCCCTTTTGTGGGGGGGACAGATATTGCTTTGACCCTTGAAAGGGGGTTATCTGCTTGTGGTGGGTGAGGTGTGGTGTATTAAAGCCACAGAACAAAGGTGCAAAGGGCCTGGTTCAGCTCTTGAGCGATGGAGAGGAAGCCCTGGGTTCTGAATGTCTGCGCTGTTCTTGGGATTCCTGTTCTATTTTTAAGGGTGTACATTTCTCTCTTTGTGCCGCCTAGTATGTCTCAAGCAGAGGTGGGGGCCTGGGCCGGTGGGTGGGCAGGGAATCTGTGGCGCTGTGTCCGAAGCCCATGGCCATGGTGTCACACGCCGCGGCCCTTGCCAGGCCTTGGACTGGGGAGTCCAGGGCCTCACGGAGTGCAGCAGGTCTTTGCATTCTTTCTTTCCCAGGCCTCCCCGGGGCCGTGCGAGGATATGGTGCAACTCCTGGGGGATGAGGTGTGGGTGGCTGCAGGTGTTCTCCTGCATCTGAGGCAGGGAGGCAGCTGAGACCAGCCTGTCAACCTTTTCTGCACCTTCCATGGCCAGCTTCCTAGCTTGTTTTTAAGCCCTTTTAGTGGAGCAAAACCATGGGTTCTAAATAGAATTATTTGAACTGAAGAACTTCACACTGTTCCTTCTCTTGGGGCAGAAAGATAGGGGTGTAGGTGGGGGATGAGAATAGAGGAAAGTGTGGGAGATTACTAAAAAAAAAAAAGAGAGAGAGAGGGAAAGGAAAGGGACCCAGATTAGGTAATTGGGGCCAGTTCATCAGAAGACTAAAGAAAATTTGACATCTATTGTAACTCTTCTAACTGTGTAATTATATGGCGTTTGGAAGGTGAATTATTAACCTGATTGTCCGTAACAACCATTGAGTAAATATACAATTACAGATTGCCAAAATTGTACAGTGAACTGACGGGCCAGCAGCCACTTTCAAGGGGCTGTAATCATGTCCTAGGTCAAGGCTGACCCGGAGGTTCCTTGGTTAGTGAATCATTTACTGCAGAAACCTCAATGACCTCAGGGAGGGAAGGTTCCCCTGGTCACTGCTGGCTCCTTCCAGCCAGCTCGTTAAGAAGAAATTCTCTAACATGAAGAAAAGTCCACTGAGCAGCACTCAAGTTCTGAGTGTTTATTGAGAGGCTTTTCTCTGCCCAGAATGGTGTCGGGCCATGAGAGGTGGACAATGAAGTCTTGGTTCTCAGAAGCCTGGGAGTTTAGTGGAGGAACTGGGGCCAATGGATGCATGATGATCACAGGGGGCCCTGGACCCAGGAGAAATGCAGCACAGAGCTGAAGACAGAGGAATGGCACAGCCTTTGTGGTCCCCCTCCATTGTCTAACCAGGGCCCTTTGTGAGCGTCCGTGCCCCCAGCCCTAGGTGCAGGGGGTGGGGGGTGGTAATCTCAGCGGGGCCTCCTCCTGGGGAAGTCCACAGCCCTCTCACACTGAGGAGCCAGCCTGTGTCAGCCAAGAGCCGCAGGCCATAAATGCAAAGTATGGTTGAACAAAAGCAGCTTTTGAGTGAGAAAGCTGAGTGGAGTTGTCCCAACCTGTCAACTTCAGATTTCTTTCCTCCTCCCCATAAATCAAAAAACGGCTGGTGGAAGGGAGGGACAGAAGCATTTCATTTTCAGATTTTGTAAGAAAATAAAATCAAATCAAAAGAACCTGTCCCACGCTGATACCTTACATGCCAGGTTTGAGCCTGAGGCAAATTTTTGTGGCCATGTAATAAGCCTCTTTAAAATGGTGACAGACCCTTGACTCTTTGCCTTGAATTACACTGATAAAAGACATTTTATTGCGTTAGAGCTGGGGCAGGAGTACAGGACCGTTCTTGCCTGGTCGGCCTCTTTGAAACCACGTCAGCCCTGCTGTCCACACTCCCCACCTCCTGACGGTTTGAGCACCATGGCGGCGGAGAGCTGGGGGCCCGTGACAGAGGGGGCTTTCTACCCAGCAGTCGAAAGTTGAGGCTCTGGAAGTAAAAGGATTTCAGCCTGAGGGGCTTGTTAGGGAGAGTGGAGTGTCTCCATTCTTAGTAGACATAAGAGATCTTGACATTGGTGGCTCTAGGTCAGTCTCAGGGTTGGGACCGCCCGGAAATAGAGCGCAGAAAGCGAATTCTCTCAGACCTCATGTCCCCCGCGGTCTTAGAGAGATTCCAAAGACAAAATGATTCCTGGGTCTGCATTGTAGTGTGGGGTCCCTTTATGCCCCCTTGATCCCTATGGAATAGGGACAGGGGGCTTGTGGCCCCTTTGCCCAGGGAGGCCAGGTCTCCACCAGCTGAGCTCCCAAGTGAACCTGTTCACTGGGTAGGAAGGAGTTGAGATGGTGCATTCTTGGTTTGAAGAGCTTGGAGGTGTCTGATAACTTTGGGTGTTACCCTTGCTGAATCAACAGAATTAGTAAACCCCAGAACAGCTAGCAACACCCACCCGGTGACTGGATTGGGAACTCTTGAATGAGTGCAGATGATACATGTGGGCATCTCTTTTTTATTCAGGAAATTCTTTCCAGGTTGGTTAGTGGTATAAATGAAGGATTAGAAATTGGGTAAAAAGCCAGGAAAATAACTAGGAAGCCCAAGAAAATAGGCCTCAGCTAAATAGGCTATGTCCACCTCTCCTTTGTTCTGTGGGATTAGGGCTGAGGCCAGAGCTTGGCTGCTCTGTGCCCAGAAGGAGGGAAGGTGCTGAGGGACTGAGGAAGAATGGTAGCAGAAGTTGGAGGAGCTTGTGGGCGGGCAGAGGCCTGTTTCTGAAAGAAGGACTAGCTGCCTTGGGATGAGGCCTGGCCTCATAGGACCAGAACCCTCCTTGATTCAATCTCACCTCAGGCGAGAGGGCAGCCTAGTTTTGTTCCTGAAGAAATGTCAGAGCCTGACCTGCTAGACCATTTTTTTTTCTTTTTAGTTTGTAGAGCTTTGAAGCCTTAAATTAGTTCTCATAATTTCTGAGCACTTCTGTATTAACCATAGAACATAATAGGTTTTAATTCTGGAGAATGGCCAATTCTGGTTCTAAGAATCTCTTGGCCAAGATTATCGTAGAGCATTTGGCCTGTAGAGTATGGCTTCTCCACTGCCTCAGACAGACAGACAGACAGACAGACACACACACACACACACACACACACACCACTTTATAGAGTCAGGAAGGCAAGTGATTGCCTGTAAATGGCATTAAGACTTGTGTCTAGACAACACACTCTGCCTTGGCTCACCTCGAGGGCTCCTGAGGTGAGTGCTGACAAGGGGCAAAGCTTGGTCCCCGGGAAGATGGACTGGACTCTGAGTTCCAGCCCTGCCTGCATGACCTGCAGTACGACGCTCTTGACATCTTCTGCTTCCTCGCTGGGGAGGTGAGGATAACACCTTCCCTCATCCCACAGGATTACTGTAGGGCCAGAATGTGAGGAGGATGCTTTGGGAAGAAGAGAAACCTCCCCACAGAGGCCAGGACATCCTTCCTTAAGAAGGGCCAGTCTGGGAGGACTGACACAGCCTTCCTGGGGCTGCCTATTCTTTGGGGCCCCCTTCCCTTTAATGGTTGCGCAGATCAGTCCTGGAAGATAAGACCAGAAAATTCTCCAGCTCTCTGGGTGGTCAACCATGCCTCTGCCCTCCCTTGTCTTTCCAGTGACACCCCTGCCCCCCGCCTGCCGACTTCCTCCTCCACAGTACCCAAGAACACCTGAAAACATCAAGGATCTCTTTCTAAGTGCCAAGCTTAGTTTTCTTAAGCTTATTCTGGTATTTTCTTGAGACTGATGAAAATGGTGGTATGGAAGCATAAATTACATTTGCCTTGAATTAACACAGATAAAAAGGCTTGGGGTGGCCTCTTCAGAGTAATTTGGGAGTTGCATGTTGTGCCAACTTTGACAGACAAGTCCTCTGCTCTGGCCTGTGTTATCAGAATGAAACGTTTGCTGAGCAAGTGGTCAGTCTCATTGGCTCCAACTTTCTGGCCCAAATGCCTTTCCCTCCCTTCAGTGAAAAATGTTCATTCCACCCTCTTCAGGCACCTAATACTTAAGTCAGGAGAAACTCAAGTGTGGTTTTCAAGGCTTTCCAGCTGTCTGGGACCATGATTTTCTGTCCTTTTCTTCATTTCTCCTGTGGGCTGGGGGGGTGTGAGTGGTATCTGTGAATGTATTTGCGGGAAGTTGGACAGTTTGGGTGACAGAAAGGAATTCAGGGCAGCTCCTTGGATCACTGCCCCCTTCTCACCACAAAGGTTTTGCATTGAGCCCCACCTTAAGGAAGCCCGATACCCACAAAATCTCATCAATGGCAACTGATAAATTAGAGGGTGATTTTTCACATTACAGAAAGATTGTTAACTTTTCAAAAGGTTTCGCCACAGGGTTCCTTTAAATAGTGAGCTCCCCCACTGAATTTAAAGTGTTTGTTTACAGATCATTAACTACTTGACAGAGAGGTTGGGGAGGGGGTGGAGGAAGAAGCACTTAAAAGGTAAAATGTTAGAAGCCCTGCCAATTTTCGATGGGCCTGGAAGGGTGATGAAACATCTCTGAAATTATGTCGGTTAGCAAATGTGATTCCGTTTACAGAAACTCACTTTACACACGGCTTTCCAGGAAACCTTCACGTTGGTTGAGGGCAGGGACCACAGGACCCCGGGGCCTTGCCATCCTGGTTTGAGGTGGTTGGGAGAGGACTCTGGCTTTCCTGAGAGTCCTGTGTATGCCCTCACGAGCTGTGGGTGCCAGGCTCTGGCATGAGGCCAGGCTTTGCCACTGGCCGTCTGGCACGGACAGCTGAGACCTTTTCCCTTGACATTTAGCCTGAGTTTGTGGAAAGTTTTTTCCTGGTTCTCTGTGACCTTCAGTCTCTTTGGCTCTGGACCCACCTAGGTTTCCTCCTTGAAGCTCAGACGGGTGAGCTTGGCAAGATTGTGCCCTAGGAAGCTGAAATCCACCACCAGGCCTACTTTCTGAGTCTAAGAATTAGGCCGGCAGCTGAACCCAGTTCACACTGGCCTGTAGGTTCCTCCTAGTCCCTGCATGGGCATGAGGGGCACAGGCCCATCCTGGCCAGCGTTAGGATAGCAGGTCTCTTCACTGCATCCCAAACTCCTGTCCTAGATCTGGTCTCAAAGAGACTCTGACTGGCCTGGGAAACAGGAGGGAGAAGCCATCCGTCGGATCCAGTCTTCTCTTTTTAAGGACAAGAAACTTAGAGTCAGAAAGGGGAAGGGATTTACTCAAGGTCATGCACAGCTGGTGAGTGGCAGAGTTGGGACTGAAGACTCTGGATTTCTGACTTTGCGCCAGCAGCCTATCCAGAGGAGCGAGTCCCTGATGTCCTAAAGGAAGAAAAGAATCTGGAGAGTAAGGGTCAGTGCGGTTCATGGGCCTGGGCATCTTTAAAAGTAGTTCTTATATTCTCCCAAGTAACCTGAAAAAGACCCCAGGTAGAAGCAAACCTGCATGTGCATGTGTGCAAACACACACACACACACACACACACACTCATGCACACCCCACCCCAGACAAACAAAATCCTCAAATACGGACTTGGAGAGGGGGTGAGGGTACCCCCGCCTTCCCCGTGGCTTTGAAGAGAAGAAAGGGGGGAAATTTGGAGGGAAGGTCAAGTCGATGATTGAAGAGACAAAGCAGGGTAGGAAAATCTCCACATTTCTTGCACAGTCATTTGTTGAAAATGTGTCAGCAAGTACAAGCCCATCTTAAACTGGCAATGATACATCTGAAATAGATTATTTAAGCCAGGGAGGCAATATTGCAAAGAAGAACATGGCTATCAACACTTGTTTGTCTGACTTAAAGGAATAAAGCAGTGAATTCTGCCTCAGCGGACCACCCACCATTCATCAGGGGAGAAGAATGGAGGAGGGGGGGACAAAACAGGACAGATGAACTTTTCATGAAGAGTTTCACAAGCGTCCGCGTGGCTGTGTCCCTTATTTTAAGAAAATGTGATATTTGGAAGTATGAATTTGTCAAAGCTGAAGACTTCACCGAAGTCCTCAGAGGGTTTATTTAGATGAACAGATCCTCGTTGTCAACCGAATGGATCGGTGTACAATATTTTGATTTAAATGTGACTACCTGTTGGGCCCCATTTGCTCCGTGCACTCCTTGGCTTTTGCTCCACTGAGCATCTGTGCCGGCTTTTGCTTTTGTCTAGAAAGTCCTTCCTCTTGGCTCCCCAGGTGCAGTTCCTAAGTTACTGCTTCCTGAAAGCCGCTCTTCTTCCTTTCAAGTGGAAGCAATTGCTCTTCCTTTGAATTTCCATAGCAGTTTCTCTGTGGCTCTCTCGTGACACACTTTCTGCATGGGAGTAGAGCGATTTCTGTCCAGGCCTTATCTTTTCTACTAGGTGAAGGCTGCCGCGGGGAAGTCTGGGTCTGGGTTTTCTTTGTGTTACCCACAGACGCTGGCCCATTGCTTTGGGCCTCACAGGCCCTCGGTAAATAGTTGTCGAATGAATGCCTGAAAGAATGAATGAATGGAATTAACCTGGGTGACACGTTTTGCATAGTGAGGTACACAGTTAAATCAAGGGAAAAAAACTGTCCCGAGACAATTTGTCTTTATATAGCTGACCTTCCAGTCTCCTTGATAAGTTCCACCATTCTAAGGCAAAAGCTTAAAGTGTAATAAAAATTTATCTAATTCACAATCAAGTGAAAATACTTTGGGCCCAGAGCCAAAGAATATTATTGGAGTGCACTTTTTTCAACACCCTAAATTTAACCAGCTGGAATTCTTTTTTTTAGTACCATCCTATTCAACCTTTTGAAATGAAGGATTTGCCTTTTAGTGGGAAATCTGCATTTCAACACAAAGATGGAGCACAATGTCTTTGGTTTAGTTATTCTTCAGAAAAGCAAGCTCTTTTTTTTTTCTTTTTTGAATTATATGCTTTGCTTATGTTAAAGACACAGATTGCAGAAAATTTTGTTTAGGCCTGACAGATTGGTAGCTTGCATTTTTTGCATTTTTATAGATAAAGGGGCATGAAAGGTGTCATCTCTCCTCCCCCTCACTGAGTGAATTCCTAGGATAAGAACTCAAAAGGTGAAGTTAGTTTTCAGATAGTCAAGGCTATGATAAGAGGATAGAACTGGTCAAAAAAGAAAAGTTTTTAAATGAATAATTGATAAAATGGAAGTCACTGATGAAGTATCGGGGAATGTAGAGATCACGAGCAAGTTTCAGCACAGAAATTCTGTTAAGTGTGGTATCTCTAAAATTCTTGCTTGGTTTCATTTATACAGGATACACTTTTTTTTTTTTTAAGATTTTATTTATTTATTTGACAGAGAGAGACACAGCGAGAGGGGGAACACAAATAGGGGGAGTGGGAGAGGGAGAAGCAGGCTTCTAGCAGAGTAGGGAGCCGGATGCGGGGCTCGATCTTAGTACCCTGGGATCATGACCTGAGCCGAAGGCAGACGCTTAACGACTGAGCCACCCAGGCGCCCCCAGGATACACTTTTTAAAGAGCATCACAATTTGGTAAAACCTTAGCTAGTAAAAAAAAACAATGATGGAATAAATGCTCATGTAAATGCTCATTTCTAGAACAAAAGGGAATGCAATTTTGACAGTATCAGAAGGTTAATTAAGAAGTCTGTTAGTGATGATAAACCTGGCACATTTTCAGTTTAGACTGACATGACTCAAGACCTAGGCATAGCTAACGTTTGCTCTATAATACTGTGATAAGTCACAGAATCTGAGAGGAGCCGGTATCTGTTGTAAACGGAGGGTCAAGAGCTAGAAAGACGTTTAGTGGATTTGCTTTCCGGTTAAAGAAGCCTCTGTCCCAGACTGGCTGCACTGTTGTTATTTTTGTGATTTAGATCCACTAATATTGATAGAACTGGAATTGGTTCCAAAACTGTACAAACTTTCAGGATGCATTTGAAGGGTAGTCTGTAAGTTGGCTACCGGCTGGGGGGAGAGGGGATTTGAGAATTTTGGAGCTGGAACAGTGGGTCAGGGTCCTTTATTTTGGCCCATCACCTAATATAGAGATTCCCTCCCCATCGTGGTGGGTTGTTACTCATTCTTTTCTTGAAGACCCAGAGTGAATGGGACGTTATGGCTTCCTAGGGTAACCCATTCCACTTGGGGACAACCCTACTCCTTTTGTGCCCTACCTGGTTGGAAAAACAGGGAAGTTTTCTAAAAATATATGTTCAAGGGGTGCCTGGGTGGCTCAGTTGGTTAAGCGACTGGCTTTGGCTCAGGTCCTGATCCCTGGGTCCTGGGATGGAGCCCCGCATCGGGCTCCCTGCTCCGTGGGAGCCTGCTTCTCCCTCTCCTACTCTGCCTGCTTGTGTTGTCTCTCTTTCTCTGTCAAATAAATAAATAAAATCTTTAAAAAAAATGTTCAAAAAAGGAAATATATATACATGCATATACACTGTAGTAAACATCAAACATCTATACGTCTATGTACCCCTCTAGAGAGGCCTGGGGATTTAATACCTGATAAAAGTCGAGCACCCAGAGCGGCCATCAAGTGTGTTGGAAATGATGCTTTGTGCTTAGCTGTTTCCGCACATTTGTAGACAGCGGTATTACTTGTCGATGAGGAGACTATAATGTGGCTGCATTACATACCCAGTGATTAATTTCAGAAACAAACAGCATGTCAGTAATAAAGGAGTCTTTGAGATGTTCTTGAGGAAACCTAAAACTTGATTTAAGGACCTTAAATTCCAGGGACATCCCACAGGGCTTATAGAGCTCTGCATCAAAAGTTGGTACCCATTGTATATAGAAATGTAAAGTGACCAATGTAAAACATTAAATCAAAACCATTCCCAAATTTTTGCAGATTTTTAATGAGACCTGAAAAATAAGATTCATTATTTTTTATTCAGCCCAAGGAAACATTGCAACTTAATAATGCATAAGGCATTTCCAAGGCCCCAAGTGGAAATGCTGGGTCTCACGAGACCTTTATGAACCAGAAGGTTAAAACACCTTTTGCCAGAAGAGTACAGGCATTTGAAAAGACTGATCCAGAAGAGGGCAACACATCCCATTTGTGAGTCCAGACAAGGAAACAGAGTCCAGTTCTTACACCATCCATGTCATGGGCCACAGCTGCTGTCTCAAACATTTCAGCTTTTATGGAAGTGGTGAGGACACCATCTGTCTGACATAAACTGGTTTGGATGTTGTCTTGTGCAAAGAGCATTCCCTGTTTATGGAAGGCTTGGCTCTATTCTCTGTCCTGTCAACGAGGAAGGGTGGCACCTGGGATTCCACATGAAGAGATTCTTAGGTATGTCCCAAGCTTGCTCTGGTTTTGACTGTTCTGAAGGAGGTGAGTCCCAGACAGAAGGGACGACAATCTTGTAGCCATTCTGGCTCTCTGCCAGAGGAACATGCTTCCAGCTTCCATGCCTCCCCTTGCCCTAAGACAGCAGTATTAAACTGGAACTGTGCCTACACATCACCTGGAGGAGTTGTTAAACACAGATTGCCGCACGGCCCCCACCCCCAGGTTTTTATTCAGCAAGTCTGAGGTGGGCCTGAGAGTTTGCATTTCCAACAGGCTCCCTGGGCCTCAGTCTGCACTTTGAGAACCACTGCCCTAAGAGTACCACCAAGGAAACAAAAGAGAGCATAGCCAGACTGCCCACTTTCCAGCCCACCACTCCCTGGGGAAGAGAAAAGGCCCTCAGCCGGGGGTGGCTCAGGCAGGTAGAGCTGCTCGTTGAGTGTGATGCTAAGAAGCATTCATTGTGAGACTTTGCCTAAAACATGTTGAAATAATTGAAAGCATCACAGCAAAAAGTTAAACCCTAGGGAGGCTATTAACAATTTAGCATTTCCAGTTCCTGTGAGAATGTCGACTACTTACCAAGGGGAATGGGTTCAGTGGGAGAGGCTGCAGAATCAGCTGGGGTTCCCCATTGCCTTTGCTTCGACGCTCTTCCTGGACGAAGAGAAATGCAAGGATGGGTCTCTCAGAAAGACAGTGTCAGTAGCTTGTTAAGCTGACAGGAACAGTTTGTCTCTCTTCAGCTGGCTAATTCTGTAGGGGAAGCAGAGGTAAAGGGTGAAAGCAGTGAGGTCTGGGTTGGGGAGAGGGTGCAGCTAAGAGGCTCAGGAAGCAGATCAGGTGTTTTCCAATTTTGAAGCCAAGTCCGATTATTTGGATCCTTCGAAAGGCCCACTCAACACCTCTGGGTTGGACTCTCTCCCAAGAGGTTGTCACGAGAAGTTGTTTCTCTTAATGGGTCAGGAGAAAGAGAACCCTCCTCACTGGCACTTCTTGGGTAGGAACCAGGGGAAGAGATAGATGGATATCCCAGAAAAGAGCACTGGATGGGAAGCCGGGAGACTAATTCCAATCTTCACTTTAACCATCAGCATAGCTGTGGAGCAGCCACTTGATTTCTCAAGGCCTCAGTTTCCCCATCTGTAAAATGAAGGCATAGACTTGAGGATCTCGAAGGTTTTTTACAATTCAAAAGCCAAAAGCAGGGTCGTGGTGCCAGATACCCAGGTACTGGCCCTCGCTTTGTCACATGGCCTGGCCCTGTGGAAAAGCGGACCAGGCTGCTGCCCCCGGAAGCTCTGCTTGCTCGGGGCCGACAAGTTTGTAGACACGTTCACCCACCGAAGGTAAATGCGAGCGGTCAGGCCTGGATTAGGCTAAGAGCCCTCCCATTTCTTGTTGGAGGCCGTATCAAGGCACCTCATGGCTCTTCTCAGAGGAAGTGGCAGGGAGTTTGAAATCAGACCCTCCCTGTGCAGGGGTCCAGGTCCCTTGCTGCATTTCTGCTAGGGTCGCAGAGCTACCTCAGCTGTGTGGGTCCCTAAGAAAAAGATTTCCGTCTTGGTCACAAGACAAACTTAGGAAAGGGCTAAGGCAAGAGCAAGTACAAAAATGGGTTCTCAGACTTCTTGTTGAAAAACAATGACTAAATCCGTAGTTAATTTTACCCTCTATTCTCAATACCCTGTTTATAATATAAACAGTTGAATGAAGACATATTATTATTTTTCTTAAGTCCAGTCTTTGCACTTTTCACGGGTTCATTTTGTGGTATTTATTTTGTTTGGGGTTAGAGCGGAGGATATGCCTCTCGAGATGGTCTCCGAGAGCAGCCCCCTTTGCAGGCCTGGTAACAACCGAGTGTGAGATCTTCCACAAGCACCACGCCATTGTTACCCACCGGGCTCCCCATGAAAGGGAGCCTTGTGCTGACTGCCCTGGCTGTTCTTGGCAGCATGAATCTCTATAAGGAGAACAGGATGTATTTTACACTTGAGACCTGCTATCCTAGAGTCTAACAACAACACTTTTAAGTGCTCTTAATATTAAGCTAATGGAAAACATACTCTGTTTACTCACCATCAAAGTCTGTTTTTCTTCTCTCCCTCCTCCCCCAATCATCACAACCTCCCAGCCTCTAGAACACACCGAGTATCTCCTGCTCCATCGATCCTACACTCTGTCTCAAGGTTGACCTCTCCATGCTTGGTTGGCTCAAGGTGGACTTGGAAAAACTAGGAACTTACCACATAAACCATATAATCCCCAGGTCGCACAAACCAAATATTTCCTTTCTCACAAAAGTCTCAGTGCTAGAAATGCTTGATTTACTGCTAGATTTATGTTTACTGGTGTGAGAAGTCATTTCTCCTCACCAGAGAGAGACCAAGTGCGGGAGAATGGAGAAGGTGGGCCACTTTTTCTGGGTGCTGGTTCTCTCCTTGTCATGTAATAGTAGGATTCCTCACCCTCAAGATGTGGACTTGGCCAAAGTTATTTGAACCCCAGAAGTCTAATCTTTATTCTCCACTGCTTTGTGTTGTAAGAAGCCATGTCTAGGGGCGCCTGGGTGGCTCAGTCGTTGAGCGTCTGCCTTCGGCTCAGGTCATGATCCCAGGGTCCTGGGATCGAGTCCCACATTGGGTTCCCTCCTCGGCGGGAAGCCTGCTCTCCCTCTCCCACTCCCGCTGCTTGTGTTCCTGCTCTCGCTATCTCTGTCTCTGTCAAATAAATAAATAAAATCTTTAAAAAAAAAAAAAAAGAAGCCATGTCTATATGGGGTATTCCATTGATCCGATTCTAGAGTGTGGCCCAGCCCACGATTTCCCTGTCTCCGAAGGTGCTGTCATAAGTACAGCTTGGGAAGAGGGAGCAGTGGGACAGGGAAGGCAGAGTGGGCCTCTCTATTCTAGAAGAAATGATTCACAGATCCACTCATTTCCTACTTGCATATTGTTTTTTGCTTGGGCTTATCTTGTTAAGTAAATGTATGCATGTAAACCAGCCTTGCAGATAAATCCCCTCCATTTTGCCAGTCTACCCCCTAATATTACCAATTTCCCCCTTGCTGTGTACACATCTCTTATTATAAGACAATAAACAATAACAAAGAAGCAAATGAACCAAAGACCACCCCCCCCAACTAAAACAAACCCCTTCTCTTTTGTCTAAAAAGACCAAAATCAAAAACAAAACAAAATTGTGTGGAAATAACTTAATCGCTGTTTTTTTGATACAGGCCTTGGGCCTGTTAACTATCTGCAAGGCTGTTGTAATGATGTTAATCTATTTTAATGGAATTGAAATGTGATATCCTGTGGTTTACGATGCACATTGTTTATAGCTTTAGTGCTTGATTTTGGGTTTCTTTCACAGATAAACTTCTGCACTGGAGGGGCCTGTCCTCCCCTCGTTCTGCACACGGAGCTCTAATCCCCACGCCTGGGATGAGTGCAGAATATGCCCCGCAGGGTATTTGTAAGTTGAGCATTATTTTTTCTACAAATGTCCATGTGTATAAAGATGAGAGTTTCTGGAAATTACCCTTACTTTTTAAGTACTGAAAGGAGTTACAAAATAGATTGGCATCCTCATCTGCATTATTCCATTACTCACTTGGCACCCTCTCCCCCACTCCACTCGACCCCCTCCTCTTTCCCCTCTCCTTTTTTGTTTCTTTCCTCACTGAAGACATGGAGCTCACAGCAGCTCATCCCTGGGGTGGGGGTGGGGGTGGGGGGTCTTCGCCCCAGGGTCTTATCTGGCTCCACGGCTGGTGACCATATACCATCTGTGTGTTCAGGGCCCATTTTATTGCTGGACATTCACTTGCATGGCCTCATTTAGGACTTGGAGTTTATTCCATGGTGTACGTGTTAGCAGAGGCCAGAACCAAAAGAAGTCAGTTTAGAGTTACTCTAGAGTTGTTCTCATGCATGTTATGTGTGTATTGAAACATGGTATATTTGTATATAGACATGGTGCCTTATATATGTGCATACATATACAATTTCTATTTATTTTTCTCCTAGTTTTAGAGAAAAATGCACAGCATTGTTGCTTAAATTCAAAGATTCCACCGCCACCCCACCACTACCATTAACACCATCCAAGTACTTGTTCAGACCAACTTTTATGGTGGGGAAATGTTTATGAAATGTAGATTTGTATGTTCGTAAAAATGTGTTTGAAAGATGTTGTTTTAGAAGGTAATACAGTTTGCTTTTCTATGTAGTAACAACTAATAGGAGTCATGCATGGCTACACAGTCGGATGGGGGTGGGGGTTGATTCTACCCCAAACACGAAAAGGCAGCTTCCAGAAAAAAAGAAATGTGACATCAAATTTTTATTTAAGGAATGTATTTTTATTTTGAAAGTATGTGAAAACTAACCTGTTGTGGAAAGAAGAAAAGAAAGGGAAAGTGTCACGGAAAGAAAAGAACAAGATGCAGGTGTTCAGCTAGAGAGGGGACTGGTTTTTAGGTGGCAGAGGTCAAGTAGACCTCACCATCTTGTGAATGGTGTCTGCAGGGCAGGGCATGCGCCCTGAGACCAGATTGGAAGCCAGTTGTTTGTTTTGTTAACTCCTAGGTAATCCTAGGTAACAAAGAGTTATTGTGTGAATTTCACAAGTCCTCAAGTCCTGAGGGCTGGGCGGTGCAGGGGTTAAAAAGTCCCTCTTTTGCCACCCCCTCCCCAACACCAACCTGGGCCTAAACCTGGCTTAGGTCACAGATTGTAGAGAGTTTAGGGGGTTGGACTCTTGGTTTCGAGTCCCTACATGCTGACTGGGTGGGGAGAGCGCTCCTCATTTGGCTGGGGGTGCCTGGGGCCCCGCATGGGGCCGTGGGAACAGAGCCACCCATGGAGGGAAGGGAAGAGAAGGGAGTGGGGCAGTAGAGAGGAGGGTGGAGCTGAGTGGCCGAGGGCTGCTGGCCTCCCTCTTCCGCTGACCCTCCTGAGGGCAGGGGGTTTGATTGGAGGGGTGGGAAACTAGGAGCCTGATTCAGAGCCCATGTCTTCTCCCCCTCTTCCCGCAAAGGGAGGGTGCCCAGTTTGCTGGTGCCCATGCCGGCAGGACCAGTTTAGGAGTGACCAGACAAGGTATGTGGAAATGGGTTGTGGAGTTCCAGAAAGCTCTCGAGCAAAGCTGACCTCCAGGTCACTCAGCTGCCTTAACCGGCTGCCCTTGGCTGGCAGAGCATTTAGCACTTAACCTTGTGGCTTCCCTGCTGGTGGACCACAGTCGTGGGCCCTAATGTGGCCCCCTCTTGCTGCCTTCTAGCCAGGGCCTCCCCTTGGCCTGGGCTGAGGCCTGGATTCTGGATTCCAGCCTTCTACAGGAAGCCCTTCTGGGTGTACACCGTGGTCAGTCATCACGCTAGGTTAACTCACCAAGCCTGGGAGTAATGAAAACTCACATTCACGTCGGACCTGGTAGTTTACATATGGGTTTTGTATACGTCTGTCATCTGAGCCTCACAATTCTTTCAGGTACTGTTTTTATGCTCACTTTACAGATAGGAAACCTAAGGTTCAAAGAAATGACATGACTGGCTCAGAGCCCTAAGCTGGTAAATAGTAGAGCCAGGGGTCTGGTGTCAGACCTTGTTCTTCCAAATCCTGAGGCTTAGATCACATTACTTTTTAGCATTGCTGATAACCTAAAAATGGGTTATTCCTTCCCATACAGTAAAAAGAAATAAAATAAAAGCCGGTAGGTGAGCCAATAGCCGATTTTAACCGTTTGATGCCTGGAGTTCCTACACTTGGGGCCAGGTCTCAGTTTATTGCTGTAAATCAAAACAATCCCCATGAATGCCCAATGAGGCTCTCAAATTGAGAAGTTGATTTTCATCAGAGTAAATGAAGAATATTATTATATTTTACATGTCAATAAATCAATGTAGCCCTAATTTTGCCACGCAGGAAATCAATTCTGGCCTTTCTAAACCATCAGAGATGTTATGAACAAAGTAATTTCACAAATTATGGCAAGTAACACATTTATTGATGACTGCAGTTTAAGAATTGAGAATCTGTGAGCACCGTAATATAATATGGTGCACTGGCGTGAGCTGAGTAAAACACAGATTATGTGGTGAAACTGTAATGCATCATTTGCTATTAGTGGACTAGTAATAATTACCAGTTTCAAAGCCGCTCTTTCGATGTAATCTTTAGTCTCAATCGTAACAGCCCTTCTCATTGACGTTATGATTACACTAGCTGCCCTCATGATCTAGAATATCTAGTTGATAGGATACTAAAATGCGATAGTGAAAACTGTATGTTGTGTGCTCATCATAAGATGAAATGGCATCTTCTCTGACCCGATGTATGGAGAGGAGAGGCTAACAGCATAGTGTGAACATATACTGTAGAGTGATCACATCACTGGCTCTGAAAACAGAATTTTAGGAAGGTTCAGAGCAGCAAAATAAGACAGACTTTTCTCATTTAAGCCTTTTGGAGAGGATACAGGTGCGCTCCCTGATGCGGTGCTATATAACTTTCGGCACTCACCAGTGGCCATCCCGTTCAGGGTGCATGCGAAACTGGCATTGCTAATTATGGGTCCAGTCCTGGGATTCAATAGAATATTATAAGCTAAGATACGATTTTAAGGCATTTGGAGTGATGAAAGTGTTAAGGACTTGTTTCAGCTGACAGATCTCCTTTTTACTTATCCAATTCAGATTGTCAGGCTAAATGTATGATAATAACACAGAGTCCTAGGGAGGCAAAGGAGAAAGCCACGGAGGGTCACGTTAGTTGGAACCAGATAGTTTTTTTCCTGACTATTTAGGACCCAAGTCATTGTTCAACAACAACAAAAAATTTATGAAAATACTCTCAATGATGCTTTTTATTTCCCTTTGAAGAGAGGAGGAAAACAAAAATAGGCAGATAATGTGATACTAATGTCAGCATTTTCTTTCAAAATCTTTCTGCCTTTTTTTTTTTTTTCTCCCTCCACATTAGGCAAATGTTGGAAACCTAATTTTGGTATCTTATCATCTAATCTTGTTAAAGAGATTTACCCAGGAGTGGGATACATTGAGGGAGATTATAAATGCATTGTAAAGTAAATTACAAGGTCAGGGCAGGGAGTCCATTATTCAGACAAGTGCTTGAGCAAGCGGGCTTGTTTTGGAATGCAAGTGTTTGGGGCTCCTGAGAAGACCCTGCCAGCTTTTCTTTCTGACTTGCTAAATGGAGGAATCATAATTGATTAATTACTCATTCCCACTCTTTAGCTCCATGGTGGATTTTTTGCTTTTAAAAAAAAGTTACTGACATATACTAGCTGGGGGCCTTACGCTACTCTTCTAGTCCCCCTTTTAAAAGACAGGCTAAAGTTTATTTCTCATTTGTGTTTTACACACTGTCTTTTTTGGAATCCCTGGGAAGTTAACTATTTTTCTCATCCTTGTCCTTTGGCCACCAACATTTGTGCCCTTTTTAATGCTGTAGTTGACTGGTAAACTGTTAGTTACTCCCTTGGTGTATATATATTTTCAAATTTAGCTATCTCCAAAAATGAATGATTGTGAAGTCAAGTTGGCCCCTCTTTGCCAAAGTGGCATTTACCGCTCTCGGGTTCTTTTCAGCGAGAGAGAAATAATGTGACTTAAGCAGGGCCCCTCTCCAGACGGCTTGGCTACTGGCCAAAGAGTTGACTAGCTGAACTGTATCTTTCTGTTTCTTTCTCAACTGGAGCTGAGGCTCAGCCGAGGGCGCAGGATGTTGTATAATTTGGTTCACGTTGTTAGCCTCTCAAAATAATGAGGAGGAGGATAGTGTAGCATTTCTCAGCCTGCTGCCCGTCATGGTGCTGGCTGCTTTAACTGTTCTTAAACTAGGATGCTGTGTCTGCTTAAGTTGGCACCAGCCCCTCCTCCTAACTTCTCCAGACTTGCATTTGTTTGACTGGGGGACAACTCCTAAAGATTTGATACGGCCTGTTGGTTAAATCCGAATTAAATTTCTCTTTTGAGATTTTTTGCACCATCCCTTGAGATAAAAATGGGAGTCCCTGTAGGGTGTTGTGGGACCAGGATTGGGACTCACTGATCCTCACGCCGGCTGGGATGTGAGAAGGTTGCTAGTTTCTTTCCTGGAATTATTTTATGAGTATCTTCTCATTTTTAACAATATCAACAATTAGTGTGTTTCAGGCTAAGATTAAAAGCATCTCTAGGGCCATAGAGAATTGTAATGAGTTGACCTTCTCTTTTTTGATATCTCTATGAAATGATTGCCTCTTTAGAAAGTTCACCTGCCACCCAGGGGAGAATAGAACGATGGGATTTAGGAAGCAGAGAAGTTTCCCTTAGGTCACCTTGTCCAAGTCCCTCACTTAACAAATGAGGAAACGGAGGCACAGAGATGAAGTCGCTTACCCCAAACCACAGCTGGCGAAAGATTGGGAAGCTCAGATGTTTGCTGAGTTTCCCTAGAATGTAGGGATCCTCATTCCTAAGCTTGTATTGGTCCAGATTTTTCTGCTTTGGAGATTGGATTTAAAATTCTTAGAACTGAATGAAATGGCAGAAAGACTGACTGGACAACTATTTATTGGGCACCAATATGTGCCGGGCACCAATGTAGGCATGGGCAATAATAGGTCAGTTAGGGCTTAGGCCTGTGGGTTTGAGGGCTGGGGGGCAGGGAAGGCAGGAGGTGAAACATAAAGAAGCAGTTGCTAACGCCCTCCTCTGTGATTAAACATTGATGCTGGTGTTGTATTATTTTGCAGGTAAAGATGAGCCCAGCAGCTACACATGTACAACTTGCAAACAGCCATTCACCAGTGCATGGTTTCTCTTGCAACACGCACAGAACACTCATGGATTAAGAATCTACTTAGAAAGCGAACACGGAAGTCCCCTGACCCCGCGGGTTGGTATCCCTTCAGGACTAGGTGCAGAATGTCCTTCCCAGCCACCTCTCCATGGGATTCATATTGCAGACAATAACCCCTTTAACCTGCTAAGAATACCAGGATCAGTATCGAGAGAGGCTTCCGGCCTGGCAGAAGGGCGCTTTCCACCCACTCCCCCCCTGTTTAGTCCACCACCGAGACATCACTTGGACCCCCACCGCATAGAGCGCCTGGGGGCGGAAGAGATGGCCCTGGCCACCCATCACCCGAGTGCCTTTGACAGGGTGCTGCGGTTGAATCCAATGGCTATGGAGCCTCCCGCCATGGATTTCTCTAGGAGACTTAGAGAGCTGGCAGGGAACACGTCTAGCCCACCGCTGTCCCCAGGCCGGCCCAGCCCTATGCAAAGGTTACTGCAACCATTCCAGCCAGGTAGCAAGCCGCCCTTCCTGGCGACGCCCCCCCTCCCTCCTCTGCAATCTGCCCCTCCTCCCTCCCAGCCCCCGGTCAAGTCCAAGTCATGCGAGTTCTGCGGCAAGACGTTCAAATTTCAGAGCAACCTCGTGGTGCACCGGCGCAGCCACACGGGCGAGAAGCCCTACAAGTGCAACCTGTGCGACCACGCGTGCACGCAGGCCAGCAAGCTGAAGCGCCACATGAAGACGCACATGCACAAGTCGTCCCCTATGACGGTCAAGTCCGACGACGGCCTCTCCACCGCCAGCTCCCCGGAACCCGGCACCAGCGACCTGGTGGGCAGCGCCAGCAGCGCGCTCAAGTCTGTGGTGGCCAAGTTCAAGAGCGAGAACGACCCCAACCTGATCCCGGAGAATGGGGACGAGGAGGAAGAGGAGGACGACGAGGAAGAGGAAGAAGAGGAGGAAGAGGAGGAGGAGGAGCTGACGGAGAGCGAGAGGGTGGACTACGGCTTCGGGCTGAGCCTGGAGGCGGCGCGCCACCACGAGAACAGCTCGCGGGGCGCGGTGGTGGGCGTGGGCGACGAGGGCCGCGCCCTGCCTGATGTCATGCAGGGCATGGTGCTCAGCTCCATGCAGCACTTCAGCGAGGCCTTCCACCAGGTCCTGGGCGAGAAACATAAGCGCGGCCACCTGGCCGAGGCCGAGGGCCACAGGGACACTTGCGACGAAGACTCGGTGGCCGGCGAGTCGGACCGCATAGACGATGGCACTGTTAACGGCCGCGGCTGCTCCCCGGGTGAGTCGGCCTCGGGGGGCTTGTCCAAAAAGCTGCTGCTGGGCAGCCCCAGCTCGCTGAGCCCCTTCTCCAAGCGCATCAAGCTCGAGAAGGAGTTCGACTTGCCCCCGGCCGCGATGCCCAACACGGAGAACGTGTACTCGCAGTGGCTCGCTGGCTACGCGGCCTCCAGGCAGCTCAAAGATCCCTTCCTTAGCTTCGGAGACTCCAGACAATCGCCTTTCGCCTCCTCGTCGGAGCACTCCTCGGAGAACGGGAGCTTGCGCTTCTCCACGCCGCCCGGGGAGCTGGACGGAGGGATCTCGGGGCGCAGCGGCACGGGAAGTGGAGGGAGCACGCCCCATATTAGTGGTCCGGGCCCGGGCAGGCCCAGCTCAAAAGAGGGCAGACGCAGCGACACTTGTGAGTACTGTGGGAAAGTCTTCAAGAACTGTAGCAATCTCACTGTCCACAGGAGAAGCCACACGGGCGAAAGGCCTTATAAATGCGAGCTGTGCAACTATGCCTGTGCCCAGAGTAGCAAGCTCACCAGGCACATGAAAACGCATGGCCAGGTGGGGAAGGACGTTTACAAATGTGAAATTTGTAAGATGCCTTTTAGCGTGTACAGTACCCTGGAGAAACACATGAAAAAATGGCACAGTGATCGAGTGTTGAATAATGATATAAAAACTGAATAGAGGTATATTAATACCCCTCCCTCACTCCCACCTGACACTTCCTTTTTTCACCACCCCCCTCCCCCATCGCCCTCCAGCCCCACTCCCCCGTAGGATTTTTTTCTAGTCCCATGTGATTAAACAAACAAACAAACAGAAGTAACGGAAGCTAAGAATATGAGAGTGCTTGTCACCAGCACACCTGTTTTTTTTTCTTTTTCTTTTTTCTTTTTCTTTTTTTCCTTTATGTTCTCACCGTTTGAATGCATGATCTGTATGGGGCAATACTATTGCATTTTACGCAAACTTTGAGCCTTTCTCTTGTGCAATAATTTACATGTTGTGTATGTTTTTTTTTTTTTAAACTTAGACAGCATGTATGGTATGTTACGGCTATTTTAAATTGTCCCCGATTCGTTGCTGAGCAAACATGTTGCTGTTTCCAGTTCCGTTCTGAGAGAAAAAGAGAGAGAGAGAGAAAAAGACCATGCTGCATACGTTCTGTAATACATATCATGTACAGTTTTATTTTATAACGTGAGGAGGAAAAACAGTCTTTGGGTTAACCCTCTATAGACAGAATAGACAGCACTGAAACAAAATCTCTATGAGCTAAATGTCTGTCTCTAAAGGGTTAAATGTATCAATTGGAGAGGAAAAAAAAGGCCTTGAATTGACAAACAGAAAAACAAAACAAGCTTATTCTATCATTTGGTTTTAAAATATGAGTGCCTTGGATCTATTAAAACCACGTTGATGGTTCTTTCTACTTGTTATAAACTTGTAGCTTAATTCAGCATTGGGTGAGGTAAGAAACCTTAGGACCTAGCATATAATTCTATATTGTATTTCTCACAACAATGGCTACCTAAAAAATATGACCCATTATGTCCTAGTTAATCATCATTTTCCCTTTAGTTTAATCTTATAAGCAAAACTGATTATACCAGTATAAACGCTATTTTGCTCCTGGTGAGAGCTTAAAAGAAATGGGCTGTTTTGCCCAAAGTTTTATTTTTTTTAAATGATGATTAAATTGAATGTGAAACGTGCAAAAGCCCTGGAATTCAATTAAATGCATTAGTAAGGAATTCATTTTATGAAGATAACTTGTTTTAAATAATGTCTGTCTAAAAAAATTCTGGCACCAAAAGAAATAGATCCAGATCTACTTGGTTGTCAAAGGGACAATCAAATGATAAACTTTAAGACCTCGTAGACCATATTAAAAAGAAGAGACTGACAATAAGGTTTGACAGAGGGTAACAGGAAAAAAACAATATGTGATCTTTTAGCACAACGTGGTACTATTTGCCATTTTAAACTAGAACAGGTGTATAAGCTAATATTGATACAATGATGATTAACTATGAATTCTTAAGACTTGTGTTTAAATGTGACATTCTTAAAAAAGAAGAGAAAGAATTTTAAGAGTAGCAGTATATATGTCTGTGCTCCCTAAAAGTTGTACTTCATTTCTTTTCCATACACTGTGTGCTATTTGTGTTAACATGGAAGAGGATTCATTGTTTTTATTTTATTTTTTTAATTTTTTCTTTTTTATTAAGCTAGCATCTGCCCCAGTTGGTGTTCAAATAGCACTTGACTCTGCCTGTAATATCTGTATCTTTTCTCTAATCAGAGATACAG
This sequence comes from Neomonachus schauinslandi, assembly GCF_002201575.2. NCBI lineage: Eukaryota > Metazoa > Chordata > Mammalia > Carnivora > Phocidae > Neomonachus > Neomonachus schauinslandi. Next base: position 60,306,449 of record NC_058412.1, read on the forward strand.
AGGTTGAGTATAAAATAAACCTGCTCAGATAGGACAATTAAGTGCACTGTACAATTTTCCCAGTTTACAGGTCTATACTTAAGGGAAAAGTTGCAAGAATGCTGAAAAAAAAAAATTGAACACAATCTCATTGATGAGCATTTTTTAAAAAAAAAACTAAAAAAAAAAACTTTGCCAGCCATTTACTTGACTAATGAGCTTACTTACTCGGACTCAACATTGCAAGCGCTGTGAATGGAAAACAGAATACACTTAACATAGAAATGAATGATTGCTTTCGCTTCTACAGTGCAAGGATTTTTTTGTACAAAACTTTTTTAAATATAAATGTTAAGAAAAGAATTTTTTTAAAAAACACTTCATTATGTTTAGGGGGGAACTGCATTTTAGGGTTCCATTGTCTTGGTGGTGTTACAAGACTTGTTATCCATTTAAAAATGGTAGTGGAAATTCTATGCCTTGGATACACACCGCTCTTCAGGTTGTAAAAAAAAACATACATTGGGGAAAGGTTTAAGATTATATAGTACTTAAATATAGGAAAATGCACACTCATGTTGATTCCTATGCTAAAACACATTTATGGTCTTTTTTCTGTATTTCTAGAATGGTATTTGAATTAAATGTTCATCTAGTGTTAGGCACTATAGTATTTATATTGAAGCTTGTATTTTTAACTGTTGCTTGTTCTCTTAAAAGGTATCAATGTACCTTTTTTGGTAGTGGAAAAAAAAAAAAGACAGGCTGCCACAGTATATTTTTTTAATTTGGCAGGATAATATAGTGCAAATTATTTGTATGCTTCAAAAAACAAAAAGAGACAAACAAACAAGTGTGACATTGTACAGATGAGAAGCCATATAATGGCGGTTTGGGGGAGCCTGCTAGAATGTCACACGGATGGCTGTCATAGGGGTTGTACATATCCTTTTTTGTTCCTTTTTCCTGCTGCCATACTGTATGCAGTACTGCAAGCTAATAACGTCGGTTTGTTATGTAGTGTGCTTTTTGTCCCTTTCCTTCTATCACCCTACATTCCAGCATCTTACCTTCATATGCAGTAAAAGAAAGAAAGAAAAAAAAAAAAGGAAAAAAAACAAAAACAATGTTTTGCAGTTTTTTTCATTGCCAAAAACTAAATGGTGCTTTATATTTAGATTGGAAAGAATTTCATATGCAAAGCATATTAAAGAGAAAGCCCGCTTTAGTCAATACTTTTTTGTAAATGGCAATGCAGAATATTTTGTTATTGGCCTTTTCTATTCCTGTAATGAAAGCTGTTTGTCGTAACTTGAAATTTTATCTTTTACTATGGGAGTCACTATTTATTATTGCTTACGGGCCCTGTTCAAAACAGAGGCACTTAATTTGATCTTTTATTTTTCTTTGTTTTTATTTTTTTTTATTTGGATGACCAAAGGTCATTACAACCTGGCTTTTTATTGTATTTGTTTCTGGTCTTTGTTAAGTTCTATTGGAAAAACCACTGTCTGTGTTTTTTTGGCAGTTGTCTGCATTAACCTGTTCATACACCCATTTTGTCCCTTTATTGAAAAAAATAAAAAAAATTAAAGTACACAATGTAAGCTTCTTGTGTCCTCATTTGACACACTCTGTAAATTACTTTCAAGAAAATAACAGGTTTTAAGAGAAGGCCAGTCAGTCTTTTTCAGGATTATTTCAATGGGCATTTTGATGCGTGTATTATACCCTAAAGTGTATATATACCCTACTATATTAATATAGACATATCTCAAAACATGGAAATAGTTTTTAGATTTTATAGTTCTAGAATAATTTTCAAGAAATGGAAAGTGTTTTCAGTCTGATGTTAAAAACTTTCCCTTCATCTCTTAACGATAAGCTATTCAGATATAAATGAAAAATTTATTGGTAATAGCATCTTAAACTTTTATTTCCTTTGGATTTTTTGCTGTTCTTGTTGTCTGAAAGTTCTTTTCTATTCTCCCTTCCCTGCTCTATCTTAGAACATAATGTAAAAAATCAGCTCTTTCGTTTCCATATGAGTCTTTCTTCATACCAAAAATAACCTCACCCTCCCCATAAAAATCCAGAAACAAAAGCATCAGGTTAACGAGAGAGAGAGAGAGAAAGAGAGAGAGAAGTAACCAGTAGTTTAGCCAGATGTGGCAAATCTCTGGAATCAGCCACTGATTTCCTGAGATGGATGGTGGTTTGCCTTGTGCTTCTGAGATCCTAGGGACCAGAGATGGGACAGATCTTTTAGGTGCTTTTCTAGTGTGTTCCTGGCTGATAGCAAACGAGGGGGCGAAATACCCTTCAGTGATCTTTTGCCCAACCAACAGATTTATGAAATGAAACATAGTCTTTGGAAAGCAGGTTAGGTCCCTTATAAAAACCCCTCCTTAGAAATCTGTGTTGTCAGTTTTACAAATACTGCATGCTGCAGCATCTATTTGCTTTATTAAAACACATACTTCTGTGATACTGTCTCCCTGTTCCCAGTGTAGATGAATGCATACAACGTTGTTCTTCTTTTTGTAAAAACCAAAACAAAAGCTGTTCTGTTGTCTTCTTGTGGTAGCATTTTTGTTGCTTAGGTCTTATGCCCTGGTGCCTGTGAGGTGGCCTTTTCATGTAATGCCTTTTATCTGAGGCAAGAATAGTTTTATCCTTCTAAAATACACAGAAAGTAGGTATATTTTTTTAAAGCCAGTTTGGGTGGGAAGCAGGGAGTGAAGGCAGAGAGGAATCCCGTACGAGAGGATTTGGGGCTGGGTGTAGGAGCTGGGATGAGATGGACGTATCTTGCAGGACTTGGTAATTGGCAGTGAACTGAGAGGCGGTATTTGTGTTTTGAATTAGGTTACTTCACAACTGAATCCAGAATACTATGCAAGATAGAAATATTCCCCAGGGCCATGCCGGTTTTAGATGTGGTGACTTCCGCTCCACCATATTAAATGTCCATAAAACCGCTGTGTGTCCCCTATTACTCTTTTATTAGGAGCTATGAGTGCAGCTGTGCAGGTTTTGTATACAGTGTTCATTTTAATTTTTCAGTATATGATGCTCTTAGCATAATTAGGTTTTGCGTCCTGACAGACAGAATTAATGGTGGATACTGTATACTTACTTGTATGTTCAAATTTCTTAAATGGGGAATGGGGAGGGGTGCAAGCATCTGGTGATAAATCATGGATTATGTTTGATTTACATGGTCCCGAAGTTAAATAAATTTATTGGGAGACGCGTTCTTCAGGGTACTTAGTCTTCTGACTTATTGAAGCCCTCTTATAAAATCTTATTTCTGAAGCTGAGTGAACAATAGGAGCCTGAAAACCTAGGCAACAGGAATATAACTTAAAAATGGCATCTGTATCCGGAACCCCCAAATTAAAAATCTTAATGCAAAATAACAAAAAACATTTCCAACTGAGGATAAATTCATGATATTTTTTTTAAATGAGGAAATACTAAGGATATTAACGTTTTTCAGAATTCTCCAGTTTATGTGATACCCCTGATGTGTTGATGCAATGTCCTCTACATACGTGAACTCTTAACGCTTAAATGTTCCCTTCTATCTTCATTTGGAGAACAACTTAATAAACAGGAGGACAGCAAATACTACTTCTCACAGATTTTAACTTAGAAACCCTCCCAGTGCATGGACTGCCTCTATCCTGAGACCGTTTCCCATCTTCTCTTTGTTTAGGACCTACAAAAGGACTGAAGCCAATACATTTTAAAGGTGGCTAAGAAGTGGGGTGAACACTTGCTTCTTCATTTGTACCAGCCATGGCAGGAAGTGTGAAGTAGTTGAATTTTTCCCAGGGCCTTCTCTGATAGAACTGTTTATTTAAATACCATTTTTGTATATGTAATGAGTACGTACTGTATATGTTCATAATGCTTGAAGTGAGAATTTGAAAGGAAGTGGCAGTGGGGGTCAGATATCATTTCATTTGGAGCAATAAGGAAATGAGGTGGTTTATTCGCAGACACTAAAAGTTTGTTAAAAGGTACTGGGATATTTCAGGCTTTCCTGAAAAGGTGTTGAGGAGCCTCAGGCCTCATCCTGTCCTGCTTTGAACACTTTACTCTCAGAGCATGAGGGAGGAAATACGGTGTTTTCTTTTTTTTTTTTTTAAAGCCTCTTTCGCCCTCTGTACACACACACAAACATGATTTCTTATGACTGTGTTGTAGTCGTGTGTTCTTCATTATGATTCTGTTACTCCATCGTTCCCGGGCCTGGTGTGTTCAAGAATGTACCCATCCCATTCTCTTTTCTTTTTTCAGACAACTTCCCATTAAAAAAAAAAAAAGAAAAAGAAAAAGAAATGTGGGAATTTTGCCAGTGTGAGGATGGGATTGGCAGTGTTCTTTAAACCTGCTTGGAAAAATGTTCTTTGAAAGACTGTTAACTTTTTAAAAAGGCATGAGGCACTTAGCAAATTTTCCTAAGTGTCTCCTAAGGCCCTGCAGCTTTCCCAATTAAGAATAAATGAACCCATGTTTAGAGAAATGGACATCAGGACACATAGCCAGAATTGGGATTACGTACATTTATTTCAGGGCTTCTATAGCTGTGAATGGTAGACATGGGTTGTTGGGTGTGCACTTTTGCTTGCTGTCATCTTGTTATCCCATTAGCCCTCTGTTTCATTTAGTAAAACACATGGCCAGTGAATTAGCCTTTAGGGGGATGGGTCTGTTTCTCTCTCTCTCTCTGTTTCCCAGTGTCATCTATGGTCATGGGATGCAATTAATTCCTCCCTTTCAAACGGGAAAGGAGACCAATTCAGTTCACGTGGGTCATTGTACTTAAGAACTGAAACTTGCCTGAACACAACTCCAATGGTTGATCCAAATACTGTTTTTTCTTTCTGTAAAGTGGCAAAGACTACTTAAAGGGAGCGGATATCAGGTCCTTGTGATTCAGCAGAAAAGGCAAATTAAACGATTTCCCCAAAGTCAATCCTCTAATGCAGGATCCACTCCCCCACCCCCAAACCCATAGGGGGTTGTGCTGTGCTTTTCAATAACGGTGAGCGGGGGTACATGCCCAGGCTGTATTTTGTCTGTTAGGGTTTTCAGTACTGGTAGCAGGTCGGACAAAGGGGTTTGATGGGGGTATCAGCTAGAGGGGCCTCAACGACAGTGACAGGGCTGGACTGGGAACGGGGTTCCCCAGAACCCACCTGGACACAGGAGGCCCCTCAGTCCGGGTCTCCACTGCGCAGGGGGAGTTCGGGAGAGCAGCTGAGCTCCAGACCCTGGGCCTCCTGCGGCGCCAAGTCGGGGAAGAGGAGGCCCCAGGCCCCTGCTTCGGGTCGCCATGGCAACGAGCCCTGGAATGCCACAGTGGTAGCCCTCTTCCTCGGCACATCCGGACTCCCAGTTCTGCTGCTTCAAGTCAATGTACACAGCAAGGGAGGAACCCCGGAGGAAAATAACCACTCCCTTCTTCCCTTCACCATTGCCTTTCCCCCTTACCAAAAAGAAAAAAAGGAAAAGAAAACTGCATGTTTGAAAGAAACTACAGGCAGTTTTTGGTGCAATTTGGGAGCAACTATTTTGGGTTCTGGTTTCCTCTTCAGAGATTTGTTCGCCTCTTGTAAATCGTTGGCTGCTTTGACGTTGAACTTGATGACATTTCATGTTTTCGTTGTGCTGCTTTTACATCAATTTTGAGTTTCTGTTTCTTTATAATTTTATTATTATTTTAAGGAAATGTCCCCCTGCCCCCCTCCCTCCCCTGTTCTCCTCAACCAAAGGACTGTTTCCTACTCAGTTTTCTCAGTCATAAGGGAAAGTGTTTCCTTCCAGGTGTGTCCCCAGTTTATTAGGACTATCATATGAGCGGGTAGCGGGTCTGGGTCCCTGGCGGGGGAAGGCAGGGAGGGAGGCATGGGAAAGGCACTCAGAGGTCAGAGATGTGGGGGGAGGGGACTGAGTTTGAAATCATGTTTAAGATGCCAGTGGCTCAACCTGTGGTGAATTTAAGTTATAGTTTTAAAAAGCTAGTTAGAGAACAGAAAATCACTGGGCCAAGTCACACCTGTACTTTTTTTTTCCCCTCCTCTGTCTCCAACCTCTTTCTAGGTTCTTCACACACCCCCATTCGGCGTAGTACCCAGAGAGCTCAAGATGTGTGGCAGTTTTCGGATGGAAGCTCGAGAGCCCTTAAGTTCTGAGAAAATTTGAAGCCCCCAGGGGCGGGGTGGACGAGAGCCGCCCAGCCGACATCTGCGTGGTCTGTCATCCTGCTAGTTTGTGATGTTTTCTGACAGTAGCCTCCAAGAAGCGGTTGTGCGAAGACAGAGTCCTGCAGAGTCCTTCCTGCCCGGGCCTGCAGTGCCATTTTATTTATATTTTTTAATAAAAAGTAAAAACAAAAAAACAGACCCACATTGGAACAGTGAATCAGTCCCATTACAGAGGGCCCCTGCACCATCGCTGTCCTGAGCAGCGTCCTGGCCCTTTTAAAACCAGCCAACCTAATTACCCGTGTTGTGGAAATGAGCATGAGTCCCCCAACCCCTTGTTTCTATACATTCTATGTTGTCTTTTAAAAAGTGTGCTTAACATTGACACAATAAATGTTGGAGCTTTAGGTGGTGTTTGCTTGTTCTTTAATTATTAATGCTTATAAGACAATGCAGCTGCTTATGACTTTGTATTTCTGTACCCGTTTCCTGCAGACATCCGTTGGGTGGGTAGGAGGAACAGATTTGAGGAATGGGTAGGAGGTGTAGGAGGGGAAAGAGGTTACTGCTTATCAGATGGCATAAATTTTCAAGGAGAATCAAAATGCAAAACTTGGGAATAAATCATAGCAATATCATAATTAATGTAGTAGTAGTGTTGCTGTTTATTAATGCTGAAGTGTGGTTTTCCTAACTGTCTGACTTATAATTTGCATACGATTAAATAATGCATAATATGGCACGCTGAATTCTGTTTTCCAAATATATGCTTTTGGTGGCTACCAAGCAGGATTTGAATTTGTCTTTTAATTTAGCTCAAGAAAGATAACGTCACTGGGTTAGTGGTAAATCCCAAAGAAAGTGATAAATGTCAGTAGTGGCTTATTAAATATTCTAATTTTAGGTTCCCAAACCTTTAGCAAATATATCTTAATACAGACAAACAAACACACATAAAACTTCTTTATTACTTATATTACTCGTATTAGGAAATTTGGGGCAGATTTTATATGGCGGGGGAGGGAACTGTGGGAGGAAGGAGGTTCACATCAGAACACACAGTTGTGATCGTGGCGTCCATTCCTCAGAAATCAGTGACACAAATAAATTAGTTCTACAAACAGGTGATAAAAATCCCTTCTGGTCCAGTTAATTTACAAAGAACTTTTCTCAATTTGGTGTTTTCTATTGCCTGGAGAACCAGAAGAGAACTAGAAACAATATAGCATATTAAAATAGGTTTATAAATAATAGAACTCAGACACCTGTGTATTATAGATTTACATATTGGCTGTGAACGTAAGTGGGGAAAATCTTACCCACTCACTACCCTCTGGCTAGATTACCTAGCCTAGTGAGAAGATAGCAAAATAATTGGCATCTGGATTCTTTCCTGCTTATTCATCATAAATAATGACTTCTTACAGTAGCGTACTGCCTTCTACTTTATACAGTGCTTTCATGAACATTATTTCATCTGATCATCGTCGGGACAGATCTCACAACTTCCACTTTGTGGGTGAGGAGACTGAGGCTCGCCAGGGTTAAGGGCTTGCCGCAGGCCAGGACGATGAGAGGGAGGGGAGGAAAGCCAGGTGTTCTGGTGTCTAGTCCAGAGCTGATTTCACTGAACTCTATAACTGATCAAAGAGAGTGTCTCCCTGTGTTAGCACACAAGTCATTAATGTTCATAAACGCACACACGTATGGCGTATGCGCGCGCGCACACACACACACACAGATCAAGGATGTCCGTAGGTCAGGGCACGCAAAATTGTCCCTTTCTACCAACAGCCATGGGCACTGCAGGAGGAGGTTGGAGCAAGGGTCCCTCCTTGCCATCTTTTCCCGGTGTCTTTTCCAGGACAGATAAACAACCCTGATTGACTAGGTGGCCTTGATGAGTTTTTCCTCTCACCTGGGTGGGATGGGGCTTCCAGACAAGAGTTATTTCCTGGAGAAACATTCTCCCTGCCCCATGCTCTGCCTTTATGTTGTTGAAACCTGAGACCAATAGGGATTCTGTGACAGCATCCTCCCTGAATGTGCTAAGCTCCTTGCTGATAATTCCAAAAAGTGACACCATTTCCAAAGGGAGACCCGACTGAGATAGAGCAAACAATTAAGATTCTTTTGGACAATGTCGGCCTTGGTTGGTAACTGCACTTGGTGTTCACTACACTTTCATTTCTGGTCTACGTTTCTGCCTCTACCTCTTTTTTCTTCTCGGAGTCAGAAAGTAAATGGGTAATTATAAATTATTGGGTAATTGTAAATAAGTGGATCGTTATAAATACATGGCTATCTCTAGAAGTGGGATTTTTGTTTTTTGAGGGGGTGGGGGAGGAGAGAGGGTGTGGGTAAAGGATATCTTTTCTTCCTCCCCCTTTCGGGGAAAAAAAAAAAACGTCTCATTAAAAAAATAAAAGACCATCTCTTTCTCCCATATCTTTTTCAGTTGGAAGAGAATAAAAGTTCATTTATGAAATTCATTATGAAATGATGGTGTTGTGCTAGGGCTAGAACTTTTGAAAATCCACACAGGATTGATGATTTGGGAAGACATCTCCCTGTGCGATATGTCAAGGTCGTGGTTATCCGTGAATGGTGGAAGCCGAAGAAGGGACTGACAAATCTGATCGGGGTCCTCACTGTGCCCTCTCCTGAGAGTGAAACTTCAAATTGCAGAGAGATTAATTGGTTGCCCAGCAGGTACTGAGCACGGATTAGAGGACACAGTCTCGGGTGCTTGTGAGGGGGGGGACCAGACATGGGACATTGTTCTTACCCTCCTAAGCCTGGTCTATGAACATTAATTTTGCGGTCTGTCCAGATTGTCACACTAAACAAAAAAGTCTAGTTAGACTTCTGAATCCATGATGGCAGAGACTCAGTAGCTCCTGCAAAAACTGGTGGTAGTTTAAAGAAAAATTTAGGCAAGGCAAGCAAATTTGGATTCTACTGAGGTCTAACCGAGTGCCCCAAACCTTGGTAGAATGTTTCCCTGGCATTTTTGCTTGGAGTTTTCAACAACTTTTGTATTAGAGTCAAGCCTTGCAAAAGGTGAAGAATATCTTTCAAGTATTGTGTGCACTGACATGATTTTCCTTTTTTTGAGGGCTAGTTGAGATTAATGTTGAAGAAGATGATTATCAATATTAACATGTTTCCCTTCTACAGTAATGTTTATTTCTATCAAGAATTCCATCAAGAATCAGTGTCTCCAGGAAGTGGTGGTAGAGAGGGTCAGAATTGAAGTATTTTGAGGATACCTGGGTGGCTCGGTTGGTTAAGCTCCTACCTTCAGCTCGGGTCGTGGTCCCAGGGCCCTGGGATCAAGTTCTGCGTTGGGCTCCTTGCTCAGCAGGGAGCCTGCTTCTCCCCCTGCCTGCTGCTCTCCCTGTTTGTGCTCTCTTTCTCTCTGTCAAATAAATGGATAAAATCTAAAAGAAAAAAAAAAAGAATTGAAGTATTTTGTAGGCTGTTGTTTCTCTTCTTCCATGCCATATAGCTTTGGCTCCTTTTGGGATATAGCGTGAGGAAACAGATTCGAGGAATTTACATACTGGCTGTGAAGTCAATATAAAGTTGAATTGGAATTTCAGAAACAACGAATATTGCAAGCACACCTTCCTCTTCTTCAACGATCCATTCTGTCCGAGTTCTTAACCAACAGGGAAACAATAATGCTATTTCTTTTCTCGGAGTCTCTAGCAGAGACAGCACTCCTCAGTTTGCACTCCCCCAGGTTACATTAAGACAAAGTACTTCACACTTCCAGCAAAATCCAGAAACGTAATTGTTTTCCTTCCTATCTTAGTGTAATTAAGATACCTTCTTGTTAAATCACATTACTTTCCCCCCTGGCTTTATATTTTTAAGAATGCTCCCAGAAAATACCTAAGGCTTATGGAACACTTTTATAGATATGATAGAATCAATTTTCCTAGCGATTCTAGAAAGGTGGGCCAAGAACCGACTACAGCAGAAAGGAACCACAGCAATCATCCATTTTACAGATCAGGGCAGCAGAGTCCCAAAGATTAAGTGAAGGATCTAAGATCACACAGCCTGGGGGAAAAAAAAAAAGTGAGAGCCAAGCTCGAAATCACACAGTTAGTGGTTGAGTCAGAATTGGAACTCAAGTCTCCAGCTCCCGTGCAAAGGAATTCAAGCGGCAAATCTCTCCCTTGTGACCTACTAAATTCAGAAGCAAGAGCGGCAGAAAAGTGTGCATTACGGAAGGTTTTAAGAATAAAATCAAAAGCTTGTTGTGGTGCCAGTCCTGGTGGAGAGCATGTGAGCATGTCCCATATTTCAAGGGTTTCTGAGCAGCATCCCGATGGCAGAGAACATTTAGGTCACTACCTGGAAGCATTCCTCCTTTAATTCACCCCTCCGATGGTAGAAATAAACTTAGGGACCCAGAATTGCTGTGAGACAGCTTTTAAAGTTAAAAGGGCATAAAAAAGAGCTACTCATCAAACCAAATTCATCTCGAATGACTTAAATAGATTTCACAATCTGTTCCATTCTCTAGACAGGATTTAAGAGAAACACCCACTTAATTTGAATTTCAAGGCCGCATCACATCCTGTTAGAGAATCCAAATAGCCAATAGCATGACCTGAATCTTGTTACTGGAGATATTTAATTTTGAGTTCAAAAGTGGTGTAACAGCAATGAACGGCAGGGAGGATGGACTGAACGGGTATACAACTCTGTGTGGTGAGGATTATTCGCCTTCACATGCTAGTTAGGCCGCGCGTTCTTTTCTGTGCAAGATGAAATCCTACCCACTTGCCCCTTCCTTCGATCAGGGGTTCCTGCCTCTGTTCAGAGATGTACAAATCCCGCCTCACCCTTTATTAGATCTGCTGCCTTCAGCTCTTCTGCTGCCATTTCTTTTCTCGCCAGCCATCCTTTGATTCTCATTCCCTTTTTTGAATGGACAGGGGTTGACTCCGAATGTCCCCGGGGCCTGACGGGGCTGCAGTTGTGGGCAGCAACAAAGTCATCCCTGAAATAGGAGCAGGACAGCGGGATGTCTCACAGAGCAACAGCCAATCAAATATCCCTGTTGAGGATGGTCTGAGAGGAAGTGATTTGCCGGATTTTTCTCCCCTGGTGATATAGTCCCTTGAATTTCCCGAACTGGCACTGCCTACGAGCAACTTCTGCTGACATCGGGGTCCCTTCCGCTCCTCTCCCCGGGCTGTCTTGTCCTCTCCCCTCAGACACAGAGAAAGCCTGCTGAGAGGAACGCGGAGATTACCTTCCTACGGGCTCTGAGGTTTGCAGAGTTGCTCACGCCCCTGTTTCCGAGTGCCCGGGTGCTCACCTGTTGCTTGCCTCACCACACGAAGGGGAAAAACCAAAATGCAAATCCTCCGCCTCAGAAATTCACTCAAAACTCAGAACTCTGAACACAAGAGATTTCCCTTTAAAGCAGTCCCCTTTGCGTGGATTTGCCTGTAGCCTCTACGCCTAATTTGTGGAGTTCTTTTTATTTTTCAGGTCCTTTGAGAGTCCATTCTCGTTTCCCTCTGACGGGATGATGTACTGCGGATGGACTCCTGGGCGTTATGGTCCAGGCCAGCGAATGGTGCCAATCTCTGAGTCAGCCTCTCTGGGCGGTGATCCTGGCTTTATCGTTGCCATGCTCACCCACCTGGTGTCCCCTCTCTCTGCACTTGACCTTATACGGGGTCCATTCCTCCCTCTAAAAAAAGGAAGGGCACTCCCTGCTTTCTGCTTCCTACGACCCAGCAGGGCACAACAGTCATAGTTCTATGAGCCACCCATATGCTCTGGACTCTGGGTAGGGGTGGGGGTGATGACATCCAGTCTTGATGACTATAGGCAAGTGGGGTTGGGGTCCATCTTAAAGGTGGTCTTTTCTTTGTTTTTAGTTAGTAAACCCGGTTTCTTTATAACTTTATGGCACAGAAAAAAAAAGCTGCAGCGATTTTTGTTTGGGATCTAAAGCTGTCATCACATTTTTTAAATGGTTACATGTGCAGTGCTCAGGGTGCATTTTATCACTTTGGTACACCTGAAGGTTGGAGGTCCCTCTCTGCAACTTGCGCTGCTGGTGGGTAGCCCTGGAGGGCCTTGTGCACCTCCCTGAAGGTGGCAAAGCACCACACATCTGCTGCCTGAAGATCGAGAGCCAGGACAGGTCCGAAATGTGATCGCTATTGAACACCGAACACTTCTCAGCTGGCCAACTGCCTGGAGTTTGGTAAAGAGCAAAATATAGGTTAAAATAAAAACAATAAAATTAGCCAATGCTTATTCAGAATTTACTATGTTCTGGGCATAGTGATGAGTTTTCCGTTCATGTTCTTATTTCTTCTTCATAACCATTTTGTGGGGTAGCTACGGTCATTATTCCATTTCACCAAAGCTGAGAGAGACCGCGGGGACATATCCAAGGTTAAACGCCTGGCACTGCCATAGTATGACTCCAGAATCCTCACTCTTAACCTCTACGTGTTGACTTCCAGGTTCTGTCTCATTCTAGAATTTTGTCATCATATGTAATGCCACGGTGGAGGATCCCCTATGAAAAACAGTGACAACAGTGCAGGGCTAATTAAACTGATTAGAAAGCATCCTCAAAGTGGCGTTGCCTTCAGGGTTCTGGTCTTGTTAACCACTGACTAAGGTTGGTGTCAGTATTTCTCACAGCGCTTACATTTCTGTCTGTCCTTGGCACTGGGAGGACCAGTTTGATTCCCTGAACCATATCCGAGAAATTCACTCATGCATCTTCTCCATCTGCAGTAAGGCTCATTCGTTTGTTCAATCAACAAATATTTATTAGGTCCCTGCTATATGCAACCTACTGAGCTAAGTGCTGGGGAAAGGAGGCAAAGAGGTAAAGGGCACAGTTACTGCCCGTCAGAAATTGCCACCAGTGGAGAACGAAATTAATTAGAATCCTACTGAAAAACTAGTTGACAGTGGTGAGAACAGTGGGCCTTTTTAAATGTTAATATATGATTCACTTTGCCAAAGTAGATGATAGGCCAGGGGCTTCAGCACTTCCGAATGAATGGGAATGTTATTCTTTATACCTTATCAGTAGGACATACTTAAAAGTTATTTTTCAAATGATGGGGATGAGTATACACTGATGTTTCCTCATGTAGTTGGTCCAGTCCTTCTGGTAAATAATAACAGCAGATAATTTAGAAGTAGAGTAGCTATAGAAACACAGTTTCTTGTCCTGCGGATGGAAGATAAGTGTTACTATATCCTGTATATCCTGTGTGTATATCTTATATAAAGGATAAATCCATGTATTTCCACTCTCTGGGCTGACTTGTCCCCAGTTACCTGCTGGTAATTCATTCTAAATGAAACAGGACAAAGAAATCTTGACTTCTCCTATGTGCAGTCCTATGATCTCTTTCAGAATATCAGCATAAGCCAAATTCATTTTCCCCACCTACAGCATACAAGGTGGTGTTCTAGGCACTGTGCAACTATCAAGAAGTTTAAGACCCAAGCCCTGTCCTCAAAGGGAATATAGTCAGTCCCATTAAGAGGGCAAAATTATAAGCATAAAAGCAGGTCATTAACAATGAAAGGGTGCAATAGGATTAATTCAGAAGTGAGAGACACAAACTATAGGAATCTGAAGAAAGAGGATTTCTCTGGGGCCCACAAAGATGCTGGGCTTTTAGTTGGTCATCAAAGGCAGGCTACGACTTGGACCATAAAGAGAAAGGACGGGGGCAAACCAGTTCAAGGCAGTCCTGTGGTGTGTGGAGGGCAGGGGCTAGATCACTGTGGCAGGAAAAGGTTTGTTTATGGATATAATGGAAGGTAAACTTAGAAACTAATTGGGAACCAATTATGGAGGCTCTTTTCTTTTTTTTTTAAGATTTTATTTATTTATCTGAGAGAGAGAATGGGAGACAGAGAGCATGAGAGGGGAAGGGTCAGAGGGAGAAGCAGACCCCCTGCTGAGCCAGGGAGCCCGATGTGGGACTCGATCCCGGGACTCCAGAATCATGACCTGAGCCGAAGGCAGTTGTTTAACCAACTGAGCCACCCAGGCGCCCCTATGGAGGCTCTTTAATGATAGGTGATGGGGCCTGTACCATAGTCAATAAAAAGTTTTTCAAAATCGTGTCCATAGAAAAGATTGTAGGAAGAGTATAACAGAGTATGGAATGGATTGAAGGGGAACTCAAAGGTGACCAAGAGACCAATAGGAGGCTGGTCCTTGAAGGTGTTGCCAATTTCCTGGAGGGAGGACTCTGCCATGAGTATAGTATTTGGGTCAAGCTATGTAGTCATCTTCACCGCATGCAAGCACGCGAGGATGCCATTATTTGATGGTATATCTAAATTCCCCATTTACCCTGCTCTAGATCCATCCCAGAATGCCTATGGAAGCGGACAAAAGATCTTCCTTCTGTGTTGACGGTTCTTAGAAGCCCACACAATGAAGAGCCTAAAGATAAAGACCTTGAGGCCCAAACCAGTTTCCTAGAGATGAACTGTTTTTACAGTACGAAGGGAAAACATCTCGTCTCATCAGGCATTTAACACTTTAGCAGAAAGTCTCAAGCACAATGATAAACTTAAGTGGAAAATGAACAGAAAACTTTAAGAGTTTTGTAGTTCAGTGGGCTCCAAGGATTTCCTTTTTTTGAGGGGGAAAGATTAAAGATTTTTTTTTTTATTCTCTTGACTATTTGTAAAAGTTGAATCATGTTGCTTTTTTCTTTGCAATATGCATGTTGATACATGCCAGATACTGCAATAATACGATTTTATTGTCATTTGGCCACAGCACTAGATGAATTTCATAATGAAGGCATGAAGTGAAAGTAAGTAAGCATGTTTACACAGAATCAGAGAAATGTTCTCTGCACCAAAGTGAGGCTGAGCAGGCTAGGGCTTTACTCTCTTAGAGCTTAAATAAAAAAAAAAAAAAAAAAAAAAAAGAGAGACCTTTGTATTATTGTATGGCAGTCATATGATCTGGTATCCTTCCATACCTCCCTTCCCTCTGGCTACCATTCTGTTCTCCCTGGAAGCAGGATTGGTCTATGACTGTCCAGGGTCATAAATCAGGACATTTAAGGCACACAAAGAATTCATTTTTGACACTGGGTTGCAAACTCTCCATTTTACTCTTGAGTTTCCCCTCCACCCTCCTCCTCCTCACCCCTGTGACCTGTCCATAGCCACAAGCCCCAGTGCTGGCGCCAGTTCTCAGGAGGATTGTCAAAGATGTAAATACAAGCTAAAGATCAGGCATGAGTGAGTGGCTGGGAGCCGCCCAAGGGGTTCAGCACACATGGAAACATTCCCCTGAGGTGCAAAAACACTTTGACATGACAGGTATGGCTCGTATTTCCCTCCTACCGAAATAAAGTATAACTGAAAAAGTTAAATATTCCCTGTAGACCTCGACGTGGGACAGGGAGGAAAGTAAGGTCTCTGGGAGATGAAGTCTGTGGAGCAGAAGACAAAGCTCCCTTCTCTAGCTAAGCTCCCCCTCTTCTATATTAGCACAGGGCTCAATTCACACTTCAGCAGATAATCACTGAAAGTCACAGATAGGAGCCCCTCCTCATCTGCAGTTTTGCTTTCCTCAGTTGCCCATTGGCAACCATGGTCGCTAAGCGTGTACTCCTTCTCACTCACGGTGGGAAGGGCCACAACCGCCCGCGCTACGTCACGACGACGCCTGCGCCTTTCCCCTGCGTCACTCCTCTGCGTCATTCACTAACGTCATCTCATCCTGCCGACATTTTGCCATCTCACATCCTCACAAGAAGAAGAAGGGTGACTACGGTACGTAGAGATTTTCAGATAGACCGTGTTCACATAAATTTAATACAGTGCAGGCATACCTCGGAGATACCGCAGTTTGGTTCCAGAGCACCGCGGTAAAGCGAATATCGCCATACGGCGGCTGTAATGAATTTTTTTTGTTTCCTCGTGCGTATATAAGTTATGTTCACACTATACTGTCTATTAAGTGTGCAGTAGTGTGATGTCTAAAAAAGCACATAGCTTAATTAAAAAATACTTTATCGCTAAACAATGCTGTCATCTGAGCTTTCAGGGAGTCATCATCACTGGTCACAGATCACCATAGCAAATAAAATGATAATGGAAAAGTTTGAAATGTTGTGGGATTACTAAAATGTGACATAGGCATGAAGTGAACAAATGCTGTTGGAAAAATGGCACTGATAGACTTGCTCAGCGCCGGGTTACCTCAGACCTTACATTTGTAAAAAACGAGTATCTGTGAAGTGCAATAAAGCAAAGCACGGTAAAACGAGGTATGCCTGTATATTTTTATAATTATTTTATTTTATTATTAGTTTTTGTTGTTAATGTCTTACTGTGCCTAATTTATAAATTAGACTTTACTGCAGGTATGTATATATAGAAAAAGACCATACTATAATAGGGTTTGGTACTAACTGGTTTCAGGCATCCACTAAGGGTCTTGGAATGTATCCTCCATGGATAAGGGGGTCAACTGTATACTTAGTTAGGAAATGCAAGTGTCCATAGAATATATTTAAGTGTTTAATGTAGTAGTTGTAATGCAAGTGTTCAATGTAATAGTTTCATGTAATCATTCTTTTCATTTTTCCCATGAGTCAGAAGTATGGTGTATGTATAGGAAGGCTGTATATACGCACAGTTATACTTCTAATTTTTTATGTATACACCCATTTATAACATATGCATATTCATGTCTTGTGTATGCTACCAGTATGCACACAACCAGACAGGAAAACATGCCTCA
Source organism: Neomonachus schauinslandi (assembly GCF_002201575.2). Classification (NCBI taxonomy): domain Eukaryota; kingdom Metazoa; phylum Chordata; class Mammalia; order Carnivora; family Phocidae; genus Neomonachus; species Neomonachus schauinslandi. The sequence continues at coordinate 60,323,441 of NC_058412.1, forward strand.
TCTATGACTGTGATGATCTCAAGGACATTATCGGGTTTTGATCTTTGATATTCAGCACCCCCTGGTTTCTAGAATCTTATCTTCAGAAACTGTATTCACTCTGACCCCTCACTCTTCTTCTCCAGGTGTTAAAGGTAAAGGCTACAAAACTGGACTAGTGAAGGTTCGTTTATCCTCTCCTGGCCTGAGGAGTCATTGTGTCTACAGAACAGATGTAGGATGGGCAGGAGTGGAGTAAACCTATCCCCTCTCCTACTGGAAATCACATTTAATTCTGACCCAAGGGGCCTCTGTTGCAAATGGAGAGGTAATTAAGCCTCCAGACTCTGAGCCTTTTGGGGTGAGAGGGCTTAGTTTTTCATATGTACATCCAGTATATTTTTGAAGAGCAGAGGGTGGGGGGCCAGAGAGGCATAGGAAGCCTTGAAGAGAATGGAAACAAGATGACAGGTGTTGGGCATATTGCTATTAGGTGGCATGGATAAATAGAACACATATTTAAAGATTAATTCCAGTTTTAAAAAGCTCAAAAAATTAGGGCGCCTGGGTGGCTCAGTTGGTTAAGTGACTGCCTTCGGCTCAGGTCATGATCCTGGAGTCCCTGGATCGAGTCCCGCATCGGGCTCCCTGCTCAGCAGGGAGTCTGCTTCTCCCTCTGACCCTCCCCCCTCTCATGTGCTTGCTCTCTCTCATTCTCTCTCTCTCAAATAAATAAATAAATAAAAAATCTTTAAAAAAAAAAAAAAAGCTCGAAGAATTGTACCAGCATTCTTGGTAGTGTGACAGAGGAATGGGGCCACCACCTTGCCAGTGAGTGCTTATGGGAAGGAGAGGGGGCTGGAGTGCCCCTTCTGCTGTCATTATTATTATTATTATTATTATTAAGGAAATTATGATTGAAGTAGAAAAGTTCCACCTGCAGAGACCTGGAGTGAGACCTTGAAGGACAGGAGCCCTCCGCTGGTAACGACATCTGGTTGTTAACCAACACAGCCAAGGACTGAGCCCAGTGACCTAGAGGGAGATGGCTGAGGTAACCAATCCCCAGGAGTGGTCCTCCAAGGAGTGTTGGTCCCATTTCAGCCACTGCCAGCTAGGAACATTCCACCTGCTGCTGTTCTGTGTTGATTTAGACCATGCCTCCTGGGTGTGTGGCTGCAGTAGAGCTTGGAAAATCTGAAGCAAGCAAAAGGACTTGGGATTTCCATTTAGGAATGTTAACACCTTCCCCTAGTCAAGGGACATGGAGTGTGTGTGTGTGTGTCTATATGTGTGTGCCTGTGTTGGACTTGTGTAGAGGGTAGGGTCAGTCCTTTCTGTATCACCCCACTGTGTTAGGGCTGGTGAAGTGGAAGGTGCTGTTGTACACTGCTCCCCCCTCCCCTTCCACCACCCTCTTTTGGAACCAAGCTGAGAGAACTCTTTAGCATGGGCACCCTTGGTTTTTTTTTTTTTTTTTTTTTTTTTGATGGGCCAAGCTTACAGTTTTCAAAGTGCTATGACAGGATGGTTGCAAAAATAAAAAGCTAGTGAAAGCTTAGTCACAATATTTCTATAGCTGGCAATCAAAAGATCATATTGCATGCAACTGGCAAAATCATCATAGGGAAATTATGCATTTTCCAGAATACCTTATTCCCTTCTGTGTATTAAACATTACTTTAATATTCTGGTGACAATGTTTTATAATTAATCTAAATGTAAGGGAATGAACACACCAGAGATTATGTCTCAGTGCAAAGAGGTGAAAAAGGCTTTTTTGCAGTGGCAGACCGGATTACTGACTCAACTCCTTTCACTTAAGAGCAGCCACGGATATCACTAAGGGCTAATATCCCGCCCCATCCTCCAGTGAATGCAAACATTCTGTACACTTTGGGGAGTAAAATCTCTTCACTCATAAGGGTGTTAACACAGAAGAAAAGCGTTTTAAAAATTGCATTAGTTCATAGACTTACATTGAACTCATGAGGGGGAATCTAGCCCCAGAGAGATAAAAACTAAAGAGCTGAGCCATAAACCAGTATGATAACATCCTTATTATAAGATGCAAATTGAGGGACCCAATTCACTAAAACACATGTTACTGGTATTTAATTTTGCTTGTGGGAATATATCAGAAGTTGGCCTATGCCTTTTGCACAATGTACTTAAAACGAGGGCGAGTAACTTTAGCTATTAAAAAAAGTGATAAAGAAGCGCAGGGCAAGCCAGGATTGAGAGATAATTGCAGGGATCTAATTTAAGTGTCAGTGTACACAGCTTTCTTCCTTGGCTTGGGCTTAGAGGCACAGAACTGGTGTGGGAAGGCAAGTGGGGCTATGCTCCTGGATGGGGAGGCTGGGGTCCTGCAGTGGGGCAGTGGAATGGCAGCCCTGCTTGGCTGGCCTGGGCCCGTGGGGCCATAGTCTGTGGGATGGGGGCCAGATGAGGCTGGCCCACGCCCAGTGGTCATCGCAGGAACTTCACTCGAGCTAGTATGTTTGGGAGCCTGCGGTTTGGAGAAGAGAAGGTACACTTCCCCATGAGAAAAAGGTCAGTTCCTCTTTCCTCGGGTGGCACAAACAGCCTGCTGGGTGTACTTGGACTTCCTGCCACCACTTCCACCCCTGGGTAGGTGAATTACGCTTCCCTCTCAGGGTGACATGGTGAGGTTGTACCCTGGGTCTGCCCAGGTGGCCATTCCTGTGGGACTGCACGGACAAGAGAACTATTCCTCAGCTGTCACCTCCTTTCAAAAGCCTTCCTTACCTGGGGGCTCTAGGGAAGGGACATCGCCCCTCAAGACTCAAAGTGCTATCAGTGGACCCCAGGGTGTGGGCATCATCATCTGGGAGCCCATTAAAAATGCACAATCAGCAACCCCTCCCCAAAGCTATTGAGTCATGGTCTACATTTTAACAACGTGAATTAAGTTTGAGAAGTGTGGCCAACCCCATCCTCTGGCCTACTGCATGGGCCCCTCATTTGGCATTTATCATTTAGGGCTTGCAAGGTTTGTATAGTGAAGAGAGGGTTCTCCAAACATCTATATTTATTTATTTTTTTGGTGGGGGAGTCAAATCTTTGTGATTAGAGGGAAAAATATCACAGGAAGCATAGGAATGCATTGGAAGTTGTCAGGGCACAAGCATGACGCACTGTGAGATGCTACCTTAAATAACATCGGGGTCACCTTGATGTTGGCTGGGGAGGGAAGGGGTGTCCAACTGTGGGGGTGTGGAGGGTCTGCTGAGGGGATACATTGTTCTGGAGATGCATGGTGGTGATGGGCATACAGCATTGCGAGTATACTTGATACCACTGAACTGTATGATTACGAATGGTTAAAATGGTAAATGCTATGTTATATATATTTCACCCTAACTAAAAAAACTGTTTAAAAAAGCAAGGAAACAGAACCAAAATAGAAAATAACAAGAACAGGAGTGCCCGGGTGGCTCAGTTGGTTAAGTTTACCTTAACCTTCAGCTCAGGTTATGATCCCAGGGTCCGGGGATTGAGCCTGAGTTGGGCTCCTTCCTCAGCGGGGAGCCTGCTTCTGCCTCTCCCTCTGCCTCTTCCCCTGCTTGTGCTCTCTCTCTCTTAAATAAATAAATAAATAAATAAATAAATAAATAAATAAATAAATAAATAAAATCTTAAAAAAAACAAGAACAAATGGCAACAAAGTAAACAAACACAAAAGAGGAGGCGAGGCTAGCAAGAGCAAGCAAAGGAGAAAGGCGGGGCTGGTTTGGGAGAGGCAATGGCAGAGAGGGAAAGGAAACTTATGCGGGGACAGAGGCACTCTCTGGAGCCTGGGGCTCCCGCAAACTGTCCAGTCATTTGCAGCTGGAGAACAGCTGATTTTCTTTTACTGCCTGACAGTGTGCCTGGAGTTTAGGGGCAGGATCACCACCCTGGGGTGGGAGAAGTGTCCACTTCCAGTTTATGTATGTGTGTTATCCCGAGAGTAGGATAAATGGCTGTGAAGCTCACCTGATATTTATGTCCATTTTAAGGCCGGTGGTTGTTGATATGAGTGCTTTCTAGGTGAACCGCACGCTCAGAGTCATTTACTTTATGGACGGTTTCTGCTGGGGAGGACTGGGAAAAGTCATCAGATTGCATGTTTGCTGCTTCCCCTCATTATATTCTCACTTTTGAATAATTTCTGAGGACTTTGGAAGTGTAAGAAGGGGGACCCCCTTCAAGGTGTGGGAGCATTCCAAAGACAGGTAAGATGTTTCCTGCCCCAGATGGGCTCTTTACTATTCATTTGTGAAATCTACTATTATCATTCTAAAAGTTTCCTGTTGTTCATTCTGCCCATTAGAAAAAGTAGAAGATTTGGCTTTCAAACATGTGTTTGAGCTGGGTCAGGGAAGACATATTTTAATCTTGTCTGGCCTGTTAATTTGTTTGGTCAGTCCTTGCTTGTTTAGGATTCCCTCCCCTCTCTTTTCTCCTTCAAGCAACAACATGGTATAATCATAGCCCTTGCCTGTAGAACTCCCTGCTTGTCAAACACTGAAGGTTCAGTCTGTAGACAGAAAGAGGCTGGAGTGCAGGTGTGAATACTGAGGTAAAACAGAGGGTGGGCAAGAGTTTTGTCTGGTTGCTATTGGGCTTTAAGAACTTGCAGATCAAGAACTGGCCTCAAAAGCAAAACTTGAGAGACTTGAAGTTATATTCTGAGACTAGGGTAAAGGACTCCAAGCTTTCAACTCTGTGACTTGCTTTCAGGAAGATGCAGCATGTATTTGCTGGTGATGGAGGCAGATGCTTGGAATTCATTTTTCGCCAAATGATTTGGTTTTCTGAGTCTTGAGTCCTGGTCAAAGCTTCCCTTTTTATCTTATTTTTTAAAAAAGTCAGTTGGTACAAACTGGGCTTAACTGCAAGGGAATTTAAACAGGAGGGGAAGCTAAATCTTTCAAGCTATCTGGTAAATCTGAGAGGTCTCTGAAAGGTTTCCAAAGAAATGTGAGTAAATGTCTGGGAGGAGGACAAGGAAGTGATTGTATTATTACTAATAACATAATGAGATACTCATACCTTTGAAAACTATTTTTACCTTCGTTGAACAGTTTTTATTTGCTCATTTTGTCCCTATTCTATCAAGGTATTGCCATTAACCTCACTTCTCCAGTGAGCAAACTGAGGCACAGAGCAGTCCAGTGGTTTGTTAGGGGCCATAGAACTGGTAAGAGAGTAGGCAGGACTTGAGACCCCGGCACTATTACTCATTCTGCAGGCTTTCCGTGAGGTTTTTAATCTTGTCCTTTCTGGACATGCTCTTTCCTGGGTTTAGACTCATGAGAGGTGCTAGGTGGGAGGGTACTGGAGATAGTGGGATAAATGTGGGTGTAGGCTCTTGAATGTGCTAACATGCTCAGGCTGGAGCTGGTCCTAACCCTGCCACGGTGAGGTGATGGGAATTGAGGATAGACTCTTTCCTGGAAGGGAGGAGTATGAGTGTTGGGTTCATGATACTGGTATGTGGTTCTCAGTAATTCCACTCAGGCCAAGAAAGCGGGTGGATCCTCATACAACCTGCATTCTCTGGGCCATTTCTGAGCCTGGCCAGTTCCTACGCCTTACCTCTAAAAGGATGGCTTACTCCATCACCCTCTGAGTTCAAGCATCTTCTTTTATTTTTTTAAAGATTTATTTATTTATTTGAGAGAGTGAGAATGAGAGAGAGAGAGTGAGAATGAGAGAGAGAGAGTACATGAGAAGGGGGAGGGTTAGAGGGAGAAGCAGGCTCCTCACTGAGCAGGGAGCCCGATGTGGGACTTGATCCCGGGACTCCAGGATCATGACCTGAGCTAAAGGCAGTCGCTTAACCAACTGAGCCACCCAGGCGCCCCTCAGATATCTTCTTTTAAAGATGCTGTGTTGGTCTGGATAGCAGAGCCTTCAGAAGGCCCTTATTTTAATATTCTCAGATTATCTGGGAGGAGTCATTAATCTCCTTTCCTCAGGTAGGCTGATTTGTCAGATATTGCTCATCTCACTTAAACTATTCCAGAAACAAAGGGTCTGACCTTGAGAAAACGAAATATAGGGAAGTCAGCTAAGATAAGACTGGAGTCTTCAGGGTGATGGGTGGGAGGATGGCAGCCACAGAGAGCCTATCCACACAGATTTTGGAAGCCAAGCTGAGGCACTGAAGGCAAATTCTCTGGACTTCCCACGTGACCTTCCTGGAATGTGTGCTGGGGGAGGGGCGGCTGAGGATGTCTTCAGGTCTTGAGCCTAGTGGCCGAAGTCTAGATTCAGAATTAAGACCCTCGTGTTCTATCTAGTCCCCACTCTTTCTGTTCATTTTCTTCTCCGGATCTTATTTTTCTCATCTGTAAAGTGAGTAGATGAATTCCAAGGTCACTTCTGACTCCACGATTCTATGTGACTCTCCCTGGAAGAGAGAACCTGAGAGGATAACCTGGGAGAATGCTGTTCAGTGGTGGCCAGGTAGGAAGTCACCTGGAGCAGCCATAGGAGGAATCAGTGAATGGCGGCACAGTCACTGCCATGAGCAATCTGTGGTGAGAGGAGTAAGCTCAGACCTGTCAGGGAAAGAAGGCCACTCTACAAAACACCAGGGAACCTATATAAGGAGGTTTTGCCCAAGTGACGCGCAAGTAGGTGCTGGTAGCAAATAAACCAGCTCAGGGTCTCAACTTGGTCGGGAATGGAATGCCTTTTTTTTTTTTTTTTGGTAAGGAAATAAATCCAGTCAGGTCTTTTATCTTGTTTAGAAATCATAAATTTAACATGTATTGTGGTTAGTAGACCAGTTCAGGGGCTGTTTGGGGGCATGGATTCATTAGGCTGAGAATATTTATGGGGCAGGGTTTAAAGGACACCATTCAACAATCCGTGGCCCAGGGCTGTTTTGGCTGCAGCTTTGGGCAGTCTTTTGGAGTTCTGTTTTGTTGAAATATACTTTAGGACACAAAGAATTAAATGGCTTTTGAAAACATTTCCCTACTACTCCAGCTAGTTAAATTCCCAACACTTTGGAATCATGGCTATAATTCAGTTTTTAAATACAAATAGAGTGCCTGCTCTGTCTTACTACGTGCTGGACACATTTTGAGGTATTTTGAAGGAAACAATGGTGAATGATACTAGGGCCATGGCAGATGACTCAAACAACATTTTTTGTTATAATAAGTTTGGGGAATTTTTCTTCTCCTATAAGAAGGCAAATCAGCACACACCTACACCTCCCCATGTCCTTTTGCTACAGGACTTGGTCTTGATTTCTGGAAACCTTTTCACAATCAATAGGCTAAACCTTGTCCTAATCAAAATATGGTAGACATGTTTCAGCATGAATACTGCTGGAAAAAAAAAGACTCTGAAATATAGACTGGTTTAGACAATCAGTAAATGAATGCAGACTCATTGGGCACTTGGTGAAGGTAAAGGGCACACTCTGTCCTTGACCACCTGTTATGTGTATTTTATTTATTCCTCTGAGCCGTGTCATATTATTGCCTTTTTCCAGATAAAGAAACTGAGGCTAGAACTGGTTAAGTGACTTGCTGAAGGTCATCTAGCTAGTAAGAAGTACCGTCCGGTCTTTCTGACTCCAAAATCCATGCTCTTATTTACCTGTTCATCTAACAAATGTTAATTGAGCATTTCTCATTAACATACTGCCTTCATATGGGGCATTCTGTATGCCTGAAGCATGAAAAAAAGCACAATAGAACATATTTTGTAATTAAGTGCTACTTTAAGAGCTACATGAACTCAGAGAAGGGAGAATGATGTGGGTTGTAGAGGCTTGGCAAGATGTCTTAGGAGTATCTTAGGCTGGGTCTCAGAGCATGGGAAAGATTTGCAGGGACAGAGAACAGAGTGGCAGAATAAGGTGTGTTTTGGGGGGGCATTGAGGTGCAGAGGTAAACCAGAATAGGTGGTTTAACTTTGCAATGTCACAGCCTTTTGGGTTCAAATGTATCTCCCTGAAGTAGACTTCCAATCCCTCAAATATTGGAGAGGTTGGAAGTACCGGCACTGTGTTACTCTCATCTGCCTGAATAGCAACTCTCTCTAAATCCAGAAAAGAGACCTGGGAGGGGTGAGAATATAAAATAATTATTCTTTTTTTATAAAATAATTATTCTTGATGGCAATTTCCACATGCTTCCTAAACCTATATCCAACCCGAATTACCTTAATAAATCGGAAATAATAATGGGAGAAGCCTAAGAGTAATGATTTTAAAAGCCCCGTGTTCCCAAGGGGCATATGCTACCAGCTGCACGAACTCTTTCTGTGTGTGATCAAAACCTTTTTTGTTCCCTTTAAAAATAAGACATTTGCGGGGCGCCTGGGTGGCTCAGTTGGTTAAGCGACTGCCTTCGGCTCAGGTCATGATCCTGGAGTCCCTGGATCGAGTCCTGCATCGGGCTCCCTGCTCGGCAGGGAGTCTGCTTCTCCCTCTGACCCTCCTCCCTCTCATGCTCTCTGTCTCTCATTCTCTCTGTCTCAAATAAATTAAAAAAAAAAAAAAGACATTTGTAAGTAGGTGCTTCATTGGTTGAAGAAGTAGTTGCTTGGTTGTTGATTTGGTTTTTGAGAACAGCAATGCCATATCTATAGAATCAGCTTGAGCAGTGTATTTCATTCAGCTTCTCAAAAGTTACCAATTGGGGTGCTGGGTGGCTCAGTCAGTTAAGCATCTGCCTTCGGCTCAGGTCATGATCCTGGGGTCCTGGGATGGAGCCCCCAATTGCATCTGGCTCCCTGCTCAGTTGGGAGTCTGCTTCTCCCTCTCCCTTTGCCCCTCCCCTACTCGTGCGCACCCATGAGCGCTCTCTCTCTCTCTCAAATAAATAAATAAAATCTTAAAAAAAACCCAAACAAACTTTAGGGATGCCTGGGTGGCTCAGTTGGTTAAGTGTCTGCCTTCGGCTCAGATCATGATCTCAGGGTCCTGGGATCGGGCCCTGCATCAGGCTCCCTGCTCAGCCAGGGTCCTGGGATAGAGTCCTGCATCATCAGGCTCCTTGCTCAGTGGAGAGACTGCTTCTCTCTCTGTCTGCCGCTCCCCCTGCTTGTGCTCTTTCTCTCTTTCTCTCTCTCTGACAAATAAATAAATAACATCTTTGAAAAAAAAACTTTAAGGAGATTCTCGGTGAGGCTGTTGTAGTGACTCTGACTTATTGCATCCCATGTGCCTCCTTGCCCCTCTTTTTGTCTTCTTTTCTAGCCCCTGTATAAGCTGAGAAGGTGGGATAGAAAGGAAGTACAGGAAAGTTTGGGGCCCTGATGTTGGTCAGGAGGGTTTGGAGGCTGGGAGTGGAGCCCCAGAAAGACATGGCAGCTCATGGTGGTGTGGTGTGGCCTCCTAGGCACCACCTGAATCTCCCCAAGGGGAGGCAGCCACTGCCATCCTCTCCTTTGCCACTGGTGGTGACTATTGGGAGCATTTCTCATAAGATTTGGGAGGCATGTCCAGGATAATCTCTTGGGGCCCATTAACTCAGTTGCTTGGGCATTCTAGTGACAGAGTTGTGTGTTGCAGCGGAAAGAGCACCAAATTGGAGACGAAGTCTTGCCCTAGACAGTTCTGCTGCATGTCCTTAAGTGTTTCTTAAGATTTCTCCATCTCGATTTCCTTATTTGTCATCTAGATGGTCACTAGATAATCTCCAAGCTCCTTCCTAAGCCCATGACTGGAGGCCAAGTTGTAAATTTAGTCTCCTTGTGGGATAGATAATGTTGCTTTGTGCCAGGGTCACAGACAGCAGCCCTGCCCTGCCCTCATCTTGACTTCTCTAGAAGGGAGAAAGTCAGTGGTTCAGCCCAAATCCTTTGTTGTTTTGGATAAAACAGCTCCCAGCTGATGCTGTTGGCAAAATTGTGTAGAAGGATTAGTGTGACCAGCCATGCTGGTTTGCTTGAGATGGAGGAGTTTCCCTCATTTTTAAAATAGGTAAAATCTTGGGCAAATTGGGACAAATTGGTTACCCTAAGAGGGACAGTCCTCACCAATTTAGCGTTAAGATGCTGCTCAACCAGGGCCAGTGAAGGTATCACTAAGAAATGTAAAAAAAAAAAAAAAATTTCTAAAAAATTCCAATTTCTGTTGGCAATTACTATAATCCCTGGAAGTCTCTCCAGGTCTCTGTGAAACAAATATTGAAATCTAAATGATGAAATGCTTTTTTTCTCTGGTCCCAGGGCTGTGTAAGCAAGATACTTCCTACCCAGAGGCCTATCCTAGGGTCTTGAAACAAATGTCTCTTTTCATTCATCACAGACAGTCTCTTCATCCAGCACCCACCTGTTCAGGGCAGGAGGGATGATCTGGATACATCTGACGACACCGTGGCCAGGCCTTACCCTGCTTCCCACATTCCCTCTCACTTCTCACTGTGGGCCTGGGAACAAGTAACCTTTCTTCCAAAACTGATGCTCTGATTGGGCTGCTAAGTTAGAAATGTAGGGCCACAAGAGAGCAGGAGCCATAAGAGATTGGGTGTTTCATGCCCAAGGTCTAAGATGTCCTAATTCAGATGACTTATTTTGGGAGGGAGGGTTCTAAGAGTGGCCATAAGAGTCTAAAAGAGCCTTTTTGGGCACAGCCTGTAACCTGTTGCCAATAGCTATTTTTTGTAAGATATGGCAACTTCTTTCTAGGACTTGGATACCTTTTCCCCTTCTAAACCTCTTTTGAGTTGGGGAGCAATGCAAGTGGTTCCCCCAAGTCCTTCTCCTGTCATCTAACCCTACTTTTACTCTTAGCTTTGTTTACCTTCTCTATCTGCTTTGGGGGCATAGAACACTAAGCAGCTGTTTTATAATTTCTAAAATCTACTCAAATCACACAATTTATATACAGATATATTTTTTGTTGTAAAAATTCAAATTTTGTTAATCCAGTGGATGAGAATGGTATGTTCTTGGTTTAGTTCACATTTCCCTGGGTCCCCTGAATGACTGTGTGGAATAGGTCCTCCTTTGCCACCCCCCACCCTCGACAACCTACACCAGACTGTGATATAAGGCCCTTTATGATGTTAGGCCACTGAAATTGGGGTTGTTTGCTACAGCAGTTGGCCAACCCTGATTAATGCAGGGCATTGCAAATATGGCAGAATACCAAAATCTTTTTGATCTTTTAAAATCATGCCATCTAGGCCCTGCCCTACTTGTTGTGTATATGAAGTTAACTTCCATTTCTTAAGACCAAGACTGTGGTTTGAAAACCCAAGTAACTGCAGAGAATTGAAATAATCTTTTATCATCTGTTTCTGTCTCCCTCCTGTAACCATCCTTTCCCCCCATCTTTGTGAATATTCTTTTCCTTTCTCCCAATTTGTAGAAGTAAAATGGAAATGTTCGAAGGTTAATATAGGCCAATGGTTCTTTGGCTATGTCAACACATAACAAATTGGGGTGGAGAATTTTAACAATTAAAAAAAAAACTCTTCCTGATTTTTCCTTTGGCCTTAAATACCATCTAGATAATTAATGCCACTGTGGTATCTTTTCTCTACTCTTTGGGTGACTAAATATTTGTACCTCAGCTTCCTCCTTCTCTTTATGTATGTGTATAGAAATAATTTCAATGCCCTAGCTTAAGATCTGGCAGGGAAAAATATTCTTATCCCCTTGGAGAAGGTCATCCTATTCTGGAAAAGCAGCCTCAAGAAAGGACCATATACATGTTTTGTAAAAGCATGATTATTAAGTTTCAGGTTTATTATCATGCAAATGCTTCTATTTCCCCTCTTACTCCACCCAATCCCCTCCTATAACTGTGAATAAAATGACATCTGGGACGTTGGGAATTTAACCAGCCAGTCAGGAAGGCGGAACAGTGTTTCCTCAGCCAGTGGTTCATAGGGGTTCTCAGAGGGCCTTTGCAGGGAACTTAAGGAGTTGTTCCTCTAAACAAGGTGCCAGCTTATCTCACATTTTAAAATTCCCTTTGCTTTCAAAGTTAAGTGTTTATCTCCCTAGGAATATGGATTGGTACAATCTTTCAGGAAAGCAATTTGGCAACATGTATCAGGAGCCTTAAAAACGCATATAAACTTGACCTGGAAGTCCCACTCCTAGGGCTTTATTCTATGAAAATCATCAGATATGATCACAGATGCTTATCACAGCATAATTTATGAAAGCAAAACATCTGGTAATAGCCTAAATACCAAAAAATAAGGGTAGGGGAAATCTGCTCCATAATGGAATATTATGCTGCCTTTAAAAATAGTGTTAAAAATTGATAACATGGGGGAAATGCTCATGATAAAGTGTTAAGTGGAAAAAAAAGGATACAAAACAAATTCTCACTTTATTTAAAAAAATTATTTAGGCACACATACATAAAAGACAAGGATCAAATACAAACAAAAAGAGTTCTGTTCTAGAACCTCAGCTCTGAAGCACCCTAAAACAAGTGGCTTAAACCCTCTGAATTTTTTTTTTCAGGGTTGTGGTGAGGATCTGAAAAAATGTTTTCAAAGTTCCCCACACATAATGGTTGCTCAATAAATGGTAGAAACTGTTATCATTCTGATTCTTACCACTATTATTTATTAGTGGTAGGAGTTGGTCTGTGACAAAGCTCGTGAAAGAGTAGTTTTGTGGGAACAGTCTTCCTGTTACTGACAACTAACTTCCCATCGTTGTCTTCCCACTATCTTCTGTGAGGTGGTCCTGCCGATAATCTTGACAAAACAAACCCCAAGCCCCAAAGTGAAAATTGCAACAGGGATGAAATTCCTGGAAAATATATGAATGGGGACATTTGGAGGAAGCAGAACTTCCTTTGGCTGTTCAAACAAAGCAAGTTAAGCATTTAGGAAAGTGAGTTATTTATTGGGTCGAAAACAAATGATAATATACATCTGTATGGTGCTGCACTATTTTAAACCCTATTATCTCAAGAAGAATGTGTTTCAGTGAAGTAGCTTATATGCTTTGATATCATATATAGGTTATCTATTGAAATATAAGAGATTACCCCAAAACTTAACATTGACATCAACACACATTTATTATCTCACAGTCTCTATGGGTCAGGAATCTAGGTGCAGCTTCGCTGGGTTAAGGGTCTATCATGAGGCTACAGTCAAGGTGTAGGCCAGACCTGCAGTCTTCTTGAGGTTCAACTGAGCAAGCTCACTTAGTGGTTGCTGGCAGGATTCAGTTCCTTCTGAGTTGTTGGACTGAAGACTTCAGTTCCTCAGTGGCTGTTGGCTGGAGATCATCTTAGATTTCTTGCTATGTGGGCCCCTACAGGGCAGCTCACAACATGGTAGCCAGCTTTATCACAGTGAACGAGTTGAGAGAAAAGTCACAATCTTTTGTAACCCAATCTTGGAATTGACATCCCATTACTTTTGCCATATTCTTTTTGTTAGAAGCAAGCCAGTAGATCTAGCCAACACTCAAGGGAAGGGGATTACACAAGGGTGTGGATACCAGAAGGCGGGGCATTGGGGCCATTTTAGAAGGCAGCCTACCACATCCCCTTTTTACAGCAAAGGAAACCAAGTCTCAGCAAGGATGTGTGACTTTCCCTAAATCATCTACGAAAGAAGACTCAAACCAGGGTTGTTTAGGTTCCAAAGCCTATACTCTGTTGTCCACTCTATCATATACATCTCTACTCATCTTCTTCTAGCATAATCTTGTGCATAAAGGCATGTATGGTGTAATTTATTGAGTGCTTAAGATTTTTATGTAATAAAAACATCCTAAGAAACCTACAGCATTTTATGATATTTTAGGATGGGGGCACATTTTGGAGACAAATAGAAAAATGTGATGATAATTAGAAAAATATACAGAGGCTCTATTACCTACAAATGCCATCCAGAGTTTTCACAGATAAGGGTCTGGAAAATAGTTCTTTAGGCCATCCAGGGTAGCAGCTATTATTAATTCCAAGCTGTTAACGCATTATATTATGCAAATACTCCAGCAGCTCAGCCATGGAGAAAGTCGGGCACCGCCCCCACCCCATTCACTCTGGACACTCAATTTGCATGGAAATGTGGCACTCTCACTAGGAGAGGAGACAGTTTGGTTCTCCTTGGGGGGGCTGGGGGGTTAGGAGGTAGGTGGGGGAGGTGGCTAGAGGGAGATCAAGCTACCCATTAGTGACATTGATCATTTTAACACCATTTGTGGTTAGAAAAACAATGATATTACCTTAATTTAGTAATTAAATTGCTTCAAGCAGGAGAGATAAGCAAAGCCTAGAGTCAATTGCAGTCGCACTGAATTTGGGGCCTTCTAGGAATGGGAGTTGAATCTTAAATTACAAGAAAGAAGGCTATTCTATGTGAACAGTGTTTAGTCTCAGCAGAAACGGGGATCTCCTTTCTGGGGAAAGAAAGGCAAGCAAAAGGAGAATGTCTCGGGAAATGAGATGGAATTTTACCAGGGAGTTTTTACTATGGGAAGTGTTCGATATCCAGGAAGTGATCATTGATGACTCTTACAGTTCTTTCCTTCATAGTAGTACTCGGGTGGGCTCAGAACTCTATTCAATGATTGAACCATCTTAGTTTAGGCGTAGCTGACTTACAGGGTAATTTAGCCCTGGGTTGTTGGAGATAGCTGTTGAGGAGGCAGAGCAGGGGCATGGATTGGAAGCCTCTCAAGAGATGGGCCAGGACACTGGCCTAACTTTGGAGGTAGAGTAGGGGTGCTGCAAGTTGAGGGCTTGAGCAGCACAATTACCTGGGAGTGGGAAGGGCTTCCAAGACCAGAACAAAGATGCACTTAAATATCTCTGTGCAGGTTGTATTTCCAGATAGAGAGAAGAAGGTGGGGAAATTGGCAGAGAGTTGGGATGTCCACCCACCCATACACACACATCTTCTATAGACACGGAATGAAAGGATCAAATCAAGTTTTCCTATAAGCAGAGAGGAGTTCCACTGTGGGGAGAGAGTGTGCATGCAGGACATGCCCCCAAACCTCCTTTGTAATTTCTGCTTCTGGCAGTGAGGCTTCAGAAAAAGCCTGATTTGGTACGTGTTTTCTTCATCCCTGTACCTTCTACTATATGCCAGCTTATAGGTATTGGAGGACACTTCTGCTCTGTTTTCACTGTATCTTCATAATGTCTTTAAGCCAATAGTGTAAGTGTTATCATTCTTATTTGTCAGAGGAGAAAAACTATGGCTTGGTTCAGTGATTTGTCTCCTAACTTCTGGCTGAGAGCCTTTCCCATTTCACCAAAGTACCTGGGAAAGCCAAACCTGGCTTGAAGCAAGAGGCAGAGAAAGAGAGCTTGGTTGTAGTGGGGGCTTTGAAGAGAAGCCACTAAGGTTTCTTGAAATGGTTTCTGCTGATTGGTGTACAAAAAGGGAGGTAGCATGTGGGGAGATCTGTAGACCACCCTCTGACTTTTTGGAACAACCATCTGATTAACTTCTTAGAGCTCCAGCTCTGGAAGCAAATGGCTCTGTTAGTTGACAGGCAGGAGAGGATACACATTGCCAAAAAAAGAGGCTGAGATACGATGGAAAGGTCTTTGACCTTGGAGACAAAGACCTGTATTGTTTTCTAATCCTAGTTGTGCTACTAATTCATCATTTAACTGTGTGACCTTAATCTCTCTAGTTCTTGTTTTGTTCACTTGTAAAACATAGACTAGATGATCTCTAAGCCCTTTCCAACTCTTGTTAGAGGGAAGCTGGAGTCAGACAGAAATGTAAACTTCCATTCCATTTCTCAGTGATTGATTACCAGATCCCAGCCTCCAAGAACCCCAGTTTCTCCCTCTAGAATTTCCAAGTTCTGGACATCTTGGAACTTGCTCTGATTGTGAAACACAGGCTATGAGAGAGACTGACTTCTTCCTAGTCACCACTTTCCTCTGCCAGTCCCAGGATATATGACACCACCCAAGAGTTCCCAATCATTGTCCTCATGTCTGCATTTGACCCCACACCATTCCTGACCTGTGTTCCTTCAGCAATGCCTTCTCCCATTCTGCCCTCAGCCTTTTCTGCCCCAACTATAGCCTCATTTCCACCGAAAGATGGGTATTTGACCATCACTCAGGAGCCATGGGGAAATGTAAGATAGGTTCCTTGTCCTGCAGGAGCTTAAAACATAATTGGGAGAGAAATTGATCAATAGATTTAATGCATTTTCAGTCAAAATCCCAGCAGGAATTTTTGTTGAAATCGACAAACTGATTCTAAAATCTATATAGAAATGCAAATACCTAGAATAGTCAAAACAATTTTGAAGGAGAAAAACACAGTTGGAGGACTTATACTACCTGATTTCAAGACTTAATGTAAAGTTAGAATACTCCGGACATTGTGGTATTGGTGTACAGATAGACATGTGGATCAATAGAACAGAATAGAGTCCAGAACTAGATGCCCACATATAATTAGCTGATTTTTTACAAAGATCAAAGGCAGTTCAATGGGGAAAAGATAACTTTTTCATCAAATGAACTGGAATAATTAGAAACCATATACAAAAAAAAAATTCAATCTTTATTTCACACCATACACAAAAATTAACTTGAAATGGATTGATCTAAATGTAGGAGCTAAAACTATAAAAGAAAACATAGGAAAAAATTTATGTGATCTTGAAATGGCTTCTGCTGATTGGTGGACAAAAAGGGAGGTAGCACGTGGGGAGATCTGTAGACCAGACCACAAATACACACAATCAAACTATAAAATAAAATATTGGTAACTTGAGCATTATGAAAATTGAAAATTGCTCTTCAAAAGACACTTACCCAAATGAAAAGACAAGATAAAGACTGAGATGGGATGCCTGGGTAGCTCAGTTGGTTAAGCATCTGCCTTCGGCTCAGGTCATGATCCCAGGACCCTGGGATCAAGTCCGGAATCGGGCTCCTTGCTCAGTGGGGAGCCTGTCACTCCCCCTGCTTGTGTTCCCTCTCTCTTTCTCTCTCTCTGACAAAATAAATAAATAAAATCTTTAAAAAAAACCCAAAAAGATAAAGACTGAGAGAAAATTTTTGCAAAAAATATATCCGATTAAGAAATTGTATCCAGATTAAAGAACTCTTGCAACTTAATAATAAAGGAAACCCACAACCCAATAAAAAATGGGCAAAAAGTTGTGTACAACAGACATTTCACCAAAGGAGATATACAAATGGCAAATAAACACCTGGAAAGATACTTAGCATTAATAGTCATTAGAGAAACACAAATTAAAACCGTAAGGAGACACCACTATATATACAATCAAATGATAAAAATTAAAAAGACAGAAAATAACAGAAACACTGGTAGAGCAACTAGAACTCTCATTCGTGGGAATGCAAGATAGCATACTCACCCTGGAAAAGAGCTGGCCCGTTTGTGACCCTGTGACTCAGTAGTTTCTCTGCTGACGCGAGAAATGAGAACATATGTCCACACAGAGACTTGTACTTAAATGTTCATGGCAGCATTATTTGTAATGGTGAAAAACTGGAAACAACTCGGATATCCATCAACCAGTGAATGGGCAAACAAATTGTGATCTAGCTGCGCAGTGGAATACTACTCAGTAATAAAAAGTGTAGAAGTACTGATGCCTGTGATGATAGGGATGAATCTCAAAGACATTCTGCTGAGTAAAAAAAGCCAGACACAAGAGTACACGCTGAATGATTCCATTTAAGGGAAATTCTAGAAAAGACAATCATGATAGGAAACATCACAGGATGCCAAGAATCAGGGGCCCTGGATAAGGGGTTGACTGCCGAAGGACAAGGGAGAGAATGTCGATGTCCTATACATGATTGTGGTGGTGGTTACATGACTGTATACATTTGTCAAAACTCCCTGAATTGCACACTGAAAATTGGTGAGCTTTATTGATGTAAATCACACCTCAGTCAAATTGATTATGGAAAATATCACGGGGAGAGAGAAAACATGTTGGCATGAAACAAGCAATGTCAGGTAGAATAAGAGAGAATGTCCAAACATGAGGGGCAGAGGGAACAGTAGGGAAATGTAAAGAATGAGACCTAGCTCCCAACTGTATGTGGGATGGTCCCGGGAAAGTGGGGAGAAAGGAGGCTTGTGTGGATGAGCCTTCGGGCTTGGTCAGGCTGGCACAGGAGGAGGGGGAGGGCAGGGGCTTAGCTGTGGACCAACCCCTGGGGAATGCCAACTTCTAAAGGGCAGCTGGGGAAGTGGTTCTGGCTGTGGCAGTTTTGGTCAGCACCTTTACAGTAAGCTGTGGGGAAGTGTGGGGTTGCTCGAGTGTGGCGGCACTTTTGGCCTTGAGCCCCACACACGGGTCACTTTCATCAGAACAGGAAAACGAAACAGGCTCCCCTGAATGATTTATGGGAGGGCTTGTATTTTGGGGATGTGATACTGCAATTTGTGTTATAGGATCAGGACATCTGTTTCCAGGGAGGTGTGTTCTCTTACCATGAGTCTTTCCCACCAGGGATCTTTTGCCCCTTCAAATAGTTACACGTTTTATCTTGGTTGCTTATTAGCATAAGGGGGCCTTCTGGTGACAAGTGGCATCACCAGTACGTGAGCGTGAGTGGTCTGGGGCCAACTGGGAGGTGAGCAGGAATGGCTTTGGTCCCACCCTGCCCCTCAGATGGCGTCCAGCAGTGCAGTAAGCTGTAGGATTAGGGAGCGTGCCATCTGTCGGATGGCATAGGAAAGCTCCCACTTAACAATTAAGTTTTAGCCATTTATTTGATTAAATTTCAGTTATGCTAACTGTCCCCTTGTGGATTAATGTCCCTTGCTGGGGAACTCTACTGCCAGCAGATCTTGGCCTACAACCCCTTCTCACCAGGAGGCACATTCCCTTGGGGAGGTCTGAAGGAAGAAGGGATAGAATCAGAGTATCCTGGCTAGAGGAACTTTGGCAAGCTTCCTGTTCAACCCTGCACTTCACGGATGACAAAATTGGGTCTAGCTGGCCACAGGGAGCCAGTAGTGAAGGGACTTGCTCAATGTCACACAGCCTGTTAAGTGTTGAGCAGGACCTGGTGCCTCCAGCCTCAAAGTTCTTTCTAAATCATGCAGACTTATTCCTCTTGGTTTACGGAGGGTGCAAGCATAGCCCGGCATATGTGTAGATGGAAACACGGTGTGTACCTACGGCAGGCAGGTACCCTACTCCTGAGGAGGGTAAGGTAGGACCTTTGCTTGTGCTCACCTTTCTCTGCCAGGCTAGTTCAGGAAAAAGCCCTCATTAAAAATTCAATTTGAGAGGGAGGCTCAGTACAAGCCACACCTTTTTTTTTTTTTTTTTTAAACCCTACCCCCTTCTGCTTTTAAAGGAAATACAAATCCTCAATTCTTAGTGAGGAAGATCTTTGTCTGGTTTAAATTTCAGAGACTTTGTTTTGTCAAAAGGGTGTTTGAGATTCTGGAAGCCCCACCCTGCCTGGTTTTTAATACTCCCCACTAATCCCTTTTCACCCCAAGGCCTTGTCCACATGGTGTTCATGGTCTCCTAGCTTGTCTGGGTGAATCCTCCCAGCTCCTACCCTGGGAACCTCCTGCAACCCAGGATCCCCGTGAGCATATTATGCAAGAATGTGTGTGTACAAGCACCTCCCCCCACACTGTATGTGGGATCGAATATTCATTGTATAAGTCAAATTAAAATGTATTAACTTTCCTTCCAGATGCCCCCTGATAGCAAGTTTAATTACTCTGGACATAATTAAATGAGTTTAGGAGATTAGAAATATAAGGGGGTAGTGAAGAGCATAAATTTATGGGGAAAAAAGGAAAATGTAATTCTGAGTCTTTTGTCACTTGGTGGGTCGAATGCTGTGGACAAGCGGGATGGAGGAGATGCTTGGGTAGAGGTGGAATGAGGAGGGTTTTAAGAGGGTTGAACCAGTTTGGATGTATTAGGATGTATCAGTCTCTTGACCCACAAATGTAGAAATGTAGGAGACCCTATGCCTGGGCATCTTTCCCTTGATTCAGGGTGTTTTTTTCCTGCAGAAATCCAGTAAACTTGAGGCAGATTGACCAACTAAGGAGCTGGGCAAGCAAGCAGCTATACTGAATCCCGCTCTCTCTCCTGCTTCATTCTAGGACATGGCTTCATCTTGCCATAGGCTTTCCCTCCTGGGGTAGGCTTTGCCAGGGACTTGAGGTCAAGTTCATAAACCTCAGAATGTCTTCAACAACAGAAGTGGATCCCTAGAATGTTTGCTGCTTTGTGTTTCTGTGGCCCTTGGCTCATTGCACACCTCCGGGTACTTCAACCCCAATCTTGCCCTGACTGAAGGAGCAAGGGGTGGAGGGCAGGTTCCAGGTGGAGCCAGTAGGCCCCTAATCCAGCTCATTAATTAGATGCTGGGTTACTCCATTAAAAACCCAGGCACACACACACACTCCTGTGGGCATACATGCATGCACACAAATATACTCACGCTGACATACACTAGCACATTCACACATACATGTACACTCACTTGCATGAACATGCACTCACATATGTTCACACACTTATTCATAAACCCACACACATGAACATACACCAACACACACACACGTACATACACTCTCATACATATAAATACATTCACATAACAACACATTCATACACATGCACACACACTTGTACACACATAAGTCACTCATTCCCATATACACTCTCATGTATGCTTACTCACTTTTACATATTTGCAGAAGTATGTATGTATGCATACGCATATCTGTACACTCAAACACACACACAACTAGACACACAGAACTCAAAGGTGAGTGTTTTGGAAGAGAAGATATCCTCTTTGTGATTAATCTTCCTATAGGTCCTTCTCTTCAGAATCCAGTTTTTCAACTGGAGGGGATGTCTTGCCTCTGAGTGGAAAAGGCAGTTGTGGTTTGTTAAATTTTTCAGCTGCACAGGGCGGAAGGATATTCTTCCTTGTGGTTTAGAACACTCTAGAAAGTTGCAAACAGATTTCCACACCCTTTCTGAAGGTGCCTTCCCCTGCACTGGGGCTGTTTTCAAGAAGCTGGACAAAGCTCTTTAAGTAAGGTCCTGATATATATATATATATATTTACAAAATATATATATATATTTACAAAATATATATATATTTATTAAAAATATATATATTTATAAAAGATATATATATATAGCCAAAAGAAAGCACCAAGACACTGAATCAATAGTGAAAGTGAAGGCAAAACAAGCCTGAGGAGATAAAGTGAAATTCTCTTACATTTGAGCCTTGGGTTGGGGGGTTGGGGACTGCGAACTGCTAGAATGGTGTTTAGAAATAAAGAGTCTGTGTTATGTCTAGTGGTCCTAGTATTTTGTGTTACTCTGACCCCGGCATTGTATCATTTCAATGCAGTCGGGTGTGCAAATGTTCAGTTCTGGTGGGTGAAAGGTATTTTGTATTCAAGCCAAATCTACATTTCAGATTTGAAATGGGGGGAAGCTGGGAGAAAAGGGGGTGGGACTGAAAGGGGGCAAAGGTCAGTGTTCACAGGTCTGAGACCATGTTTAATATCACATGACACCTTTGTCAAACAGTGTGTCACTGGCCCTCCCCTCCGTACACACAGGCTGTCTGGGTTTCTGTACCTAAGGGACCTTTCTCTGTGTTGTCTTCCCGCCCAAACTCTGAGACTTGCTTTCCATAAATCAGAAGAAATGAATGAAATTTGATCTATCACCTTTTTTTAATGTGGTGGCAAGAGAAGCCCTGGAGGGTCATGTGCTCCCTTCCCTCCCTGATCAGGCCTGTCTGCATCCCCTTCTTGGGCTCCTGTGGGTTGTCTGAGGCCTTGGGGATTGACAGGAGGGCGGGGAGGGAGTGGTATTATATTTCTTACTCACAACCTTGAAGGTGAGCCTGGGTCTGCAGCCCAGGGTCAGGTCATCCCCTGAAACCTCAGAGGTGATGAATGAGACCCGGGCAGTGAGACACGTTCGAAGCAGCTTGAGAGTGGCAGTGAAGACTCTTGGGTTCTGGGGCCATTTGCTGCCCTTCTGTGTAGGGGAGACACAGGGTAGCATGGGCTAATAATGGCCTACTTTTCACCTCCTGGACCAGAGTTCACCATGGCTTTGATCTTCACCTACACCCTGGGGTGGACATCTGTCCCTATCACCACAGTCCCCACATAAGCATAGCTGCTCTGCATGAGCATCCTAACTGGGATGGTGCAGAGACACACCTCTCTGTGTCTAGTGTCTCTGGGTCTCCCCAAAAATGCTTTATAAGAGGGAAAGCCTGGTGGATATTTTTTTTATTAAGATTTTATTTATTTATTTGACAGAGACACAGCGAGAGAGGGAACACAAGCAGGGGGAGTGGGAGAGGGAGAAGCAGGCCTCCCGCCGAGCAGGGAGCCCGATGCGGGGCTCGATCCCAGGACCCTGGGATCATGACCCGAGCCCAAGGCAGACGCTCAACGACTGAGCCACCTAGGCGCCCCAAGCCTGGTGGATATTGTAGTCACTTTCCTCCTTCATCTTTTGGACACCGAGTTTTGAAGACCAGGGAGTGGGAGAATGAGCCACCAGAATAAGCGGTTTCCCTGTGAAACTTTGTCCAAGCTTTATGAAAAAGGGACAGCTCTATTAATGAGCATAAATCAGCAAAGGCAGGAGGACTTTGGAAACACATAGACCTGGGTTCAAGTCCAGAGTGTCACTTGAAGTGGTAACTTCTCTGAGATTCTTCATTTCTCATCTGGAAAATGGGGATAATAATAACTCGACTGTGAGGTTATTATGAGCATTGTATGAGTTATTGCATGCAAAGTGCCTGACATGAATTTGGCTCTCAATATATGTTAGTCATTATTTATTTCTTAAGATTTATATTTAGCCCTTATTTCAAAGAGTGAAGCAGTTTCTACATAAATCTGTGGGGCAAAGGCAGAGTTTTAGAATGGGCATTTGGAAGACGGAAAACAAACATGCTCAGGAATGAGGCTTAAATTCTTCGATCAACCAACACTCCTGACCAAATCATGATTTCCCTTATTTTTAGGAGCTGAGAGGAATCCCTTCCACTTGGTACATTGTGGTGGGAAGAATCCCTGCAGAAACCAAACAGTACTCTCGGCCACATGAAGGCTCATGCCCTGTTTATACCAGCTGCCATTTTGACAGTTGTGCTTAAATGGATCAAGGTCAGTTTTACCTGCTTAATGATCTGCTTACACGAAGAAACGAGATGCCAGGAACAATTTAGGAAGACTAAACACCATGCAGAAAGGCCACAGCCTTGTCCTTCCCCCGCCGCCCCCCATCTCCCAAGCCCTGCTTCTAGGCTGTAGAGGTTACTCTTAAAAATGAGGATATAATCTTCATAATATGCCCGAGACATCACAAATCCACCCAGCAAGCCACTAATTCCTATGTACATGAGCTTCTTAATTTGTTAGTTGTTCTTAAAAAACTTCAGTTCCTTTCACTGTGGAAGGTATCTTCTCACTGCCAATTTTGAAAGTCCTAAAATCAAGGAAAAAGCAAGAAAAATTGTGATATGGTGGAGGGACCAAGAACTGGATTTCACTTTTGGCTCTGTCACTAATTAGCCAAAATTAGCCATCCAATCTTGGGCAGGTAAATCTCATTCCTGCCATCTCAGTTTTTAGATTTGTAAACCAGGGTGATGGTATCTGCTCTATCTCACGGTTTTGTTTGGGCATGCACCAAGATAAAGGATGGGAAGGGGATAAATTGCTCTGCATGTTGTTTGCCACCCTTACCTATGAATCTTCCCTGAAGAAGGTAAACCCAGCTTCAGTTCACATGACCAGTTAGCCTGGGGTTGGGACTCAGCACATTTTCCCCAAGTATTAGTAGTAGTCACCAAAAACCCTAATAAAAGTTGACTTACTCAACCCAGGGGCAGTCTACAGGGCTTAACAAACTGATAAGTGTGCCCACGATTCTGTTTTCCTTAATTCTGGTATGGAGACTCTAGTCCTCCAGACTCTAATATAGAGTATGGCAGAATCTTCAGAGGTAGCGCTGTGATGCTCAACAGAAGCCACAGAATGAGGGACTTGTTGATATAGAACAGGGGTCAGCAAACTATAGCCCAGGAGCCAAACCCAGAGCATTGCCTGCTTTTATAAATACCATTATTAGAACACAGACACGCTTGTTCTTCTATGGATCTATGTCTGTCTAAGTCTCTGGCTGCTTTCAATGGCAGGGTTGAGTAGTTGTGACAGAGACTGGCCCTCAACGCCAGCAATATTTACTACTTGGCCCTTCACGGGAAAAATTGGCTGACCCCTGGTATAGAATATAGATCAAAATAGGCTGTCACTCAAGATCCCTATGAGTGTGTGGCTTTCCCAGTTATTCAGCTTATTTTATTAATGAATTCCTATCTATATCTCAGGAGGGGTTAATACTAGTTCTGGGCTCAATGGTGAAACAAGTAAAGGATCATTTTCTTTTTTTTCCCCCTTTTTGGGAGTTTCCTCCCTGTAAGAGACAGAAGAAAATTGACCATTTACGCACCAGCCACTTTACTTATGCCATTACCTTTACTTTTTATGCTAACCCAGTGAGTTGGATATTTTACATATGGAGAAGCTGATCTTCAGAGACGTTAAATAACTCAGCCAAGATTACACAGCTAGTAGGGGGTGAAGCCAGGATTTCAATCCAGGCCTGGCTAATTCCAAATATCAGAATCTTCCCATCAGAGGTTGTTGCCTCCATGCCTTCTGGTCCTCCCTCTGAAATTTCCCCAGAGGCCAGTTCTAGATACTACCTATGCCTTGTTGGCATGAACTAAAGCCAATGAGTTACTTCTTGAAGGATTCCATAGCCTCAGCTCCAGTTGTGGAGTATAAGGCTTTCTAATTTACGGAAGGGAATTGAGGCATCAAGTTGAAAGATGAAAAGGGTGTTTTTGGGAAGAGGGGATTAGGAAAGCGTGGGAACCTTCCTCGAATCCTAAAATCACCTTGAGGGGGTGACTGCCTTATCACTTGTGTGAAGAGCAATTTAGAGCTGTTGCTAATTTATATGAATTGTCCATGTAACTACCCCAGTACCAAATGAATCACACAGTTTCACTGCATTAGTAATACTGTTTAAACCTACATTTCTCTCAATGAGGGGTAGAGATCTGATAAATATGGCCTGGGAGGACCCAGGATCCCGTAGCTCCAGCCTCGTCCCATAAACATCTGTCAGTCCACTCCACTGCTTCTCTCTCTATAGCAGAGCAAGGGTCCTTGCTGGCTTTGCCATCTAGGGTCTTGTCAATGGCTCTGTTTTTGAAGGCAATGGAAGAGTCTTGGGTTCTGGAACCAGCCTGGACATGGGGAACTGTCTGCGCTGGCTAAACTGAGCTTCTGGACTGAAGCCAGCCCAGGAGAAGAGGCATCTGATCTGTGATAAGGAAGAGGGGCCATAAGTGGCTGTAGCTGCCCTTGGTCTTGCCCTTTTGCTTAATATATGGTCAATCTTCTGATGAAAGGGCTGGGGGTTAAAGGTCAGCTCTGAGTTGACTGTTAATATACCTGCCCTCCTCTTGCTCCCTGGGGGAGGGATTTTTTTCTGTGAGGTTAATTCAGGGTAAATCCTTTTTAGGGAGAAGCAGGAATGGTAAAGACATTTCTTAAAAACTTAAAAAAAAAAAAAAAACAGGGAGAAGGCCAATGATTAATCTGTTGTACTCTGGGTTGCAGATCTTAGCAGTACACACGTCTAATTCTATAAAGCCTCAAAGCTCCCAAGCTTATGAAGGGATGATAAATAATAAATAGTAATTAAATTAAAGCTGTGCACATTGGCCCCTCTGCATTCCAGAAAGTTTGAAAATGGAGTCACCCTTCATCATGATGGAGACCCTCCCTGAGGATGTTCTGGTGGTACTGAGTAGAAGAAGATGTCATGGGAGCTTCCCCACAGACTTCTCAAGCTGTCACAGTTTAGCATCTCCTTTGGGGCAAAGAGAGGTGGAGAAAGAGGGCCCTGGGCAGGGGCTGAGACGGCTGTGGCTGCCTGGGCAGCAAGAAGGAGAAGCTGTAGAGTGTATAGACAGACGTTTGTGGGAGGCGGTTGGAGCTATTGGATCTTGGGTCCATATTTATCAGATCTCTACCCCTCACCTGAGAGAAATGTGGTATATAAAGGACTGCCAAAGCTGTGAAACCGTGTGATTCATTTAGGACTGGGGTGGTAGTGGAAAGTCCACTTAAAAGCCGAGCTGACTCCTCTGGAACAGTAGCTCCACCATAGGGGGGGCCACAACAGGGACTGAGGGGGCCACTCCTTCAGCCTCAGGTGGAAACCTTGAGCCACCCACTTACGTACCCAGTGTAACTACGGGAAGACAGGCCATGGCTCTGGGCACAATCAGCCAGGGCCACTGCAGCTCATTTCTCAGGTTATGTGGTTTTGAACAAATTTGAAACACTGAGATAATGACTCCTGGAGGGAGGAGGCCCTGTAGCCAGAGATGTGAGGGTCAGTCTTCATGCAAGAGAAGGATCAGAAGCGTTGATAACATCTGGATGGGTGCGGGTGAGGAGGGACAGAGTCATGGGAAAGTCTGTCTCCTGCAGTCACTCGTGGGGCTGAGGGAATTGGTGTGTGTGTGGGCTGAGGTGGGAAGGGCTGAGCCTCTGACCTCTGGGTTAAGGAAATGCCATTTTCTTTCTTTCCTTAAAGAAGAAACACACACACTCACACAAACATGCATACCAAAAAAAATTCCAACAGTTCGTGGTCCTGTTTATTCTCAGACAGGGAGTGGATGGCCATTCAGAGGTGTCCGACTGTGCCGTCCAGCCAGACTGACATCTGTGGGAGTTCAGGGTTTTAAATGTTTAGTCTGCACGAGACCCCCAGGTCCCAGTGGGCTCAATTCCTGATAGGCCTGACTTAGTCATCCACCCCCAACCCCTCCTATGAAATGGAGGCCTGGGGGTTTGGACAAGGGAGGGTTGGTTCCCTCTCAAGTCCAAGGGGAGGCCCAGGCACAGGGTTGTCATCAAATTTGTCAGGAACCTAAGCCTGGGGACTTAGTTAAGGCTGTAGGTCAGCATCTGCCCTCCACTCCCCTTCTGTCGCGAGCAACCATTTTCTCCTCTGATGGGGCATGGTCAGGGCAGGGCCTCTCTTTTCATTTGGCCCTCATACTTACTGCTATCACTGTACTTACACAGAGCCCTGCAATTAGTTGTCAGCTTCCCCCCGCCCCCATGGTTCTGTTCTCTATTTCTATTTAAATCTCCAGCTTTGAACACAGTGCCTAGCACAGAGCTTTTGTTCAGTAAAAACTTTTGGAATTGGCATTAGCTGAACTCAGCTGAACATGCTTGTCAAAATCCTGAAGATTTCACTGGGCATGGTGGCGTGTGGGACATACACAGGGAGAGAGCTTTGCAGGTCTCTGAGCTTGCCACCTATAGATTTCCTGGGCTGCAGTCATGGAATAGCCAGTGGGTGGGGGTTGCCCTCTGACACCTTTGCTGTGCTGGAGCTAGTTTGGCAATGGAAGAGGGACACCTGGGGTCCATGAGACAAGGAGGGGATGACTCCTGCACTGCCACAGCTTTTGTAACTGGCATTTCTGCAGGGCCTGGGATAGGGACACAATGGGGAGTGACAGCGGTTAGATCTAATAATCACCTATTTAGTTCTTGCCTACTCTGGAGTAGCAGCAGGCAAACCTCAGTTAAATAAGTCTGGTTTAAAACATATGTTATTGCTGAAAATATGCTTTTTAACCAGTTTATGTAACACTTTGCCCCCTCATAGCTCCCAAGGACTAAAGTGTGTGAAGATCCACAAAGCAGAACCAAACAAGTTCAGGATGCAAATTGATAAATGTAATTTATACAAATCAATTAGCAGAATATAAGTTGCAGGAAGGAAGGAAAGGAAGAAGGAAGGAAGGGAGGAAGGAAAGAAGGAAGGAGGGGAAGGAGGGAGAGAGGGAAAGAAACCAAAGTTTGAACTGTGTATTGAAATAATGTCTAATATATTTAGCTAAATGCCTAATTTAGAGGTAACCTCCTGGAAGAGTGCTTGTCCTTCTGGAGTTTCTTTCTGGCGGCTCCTGCAATTTAGCCGGTTGTTCTCTGGCTATGGAAGCTCTAGGTTTGGAGATTCCACATCGTTACGTGCCAGCAGCTCAGGAGGTAAGCTTAGTTTCATTGTTCTTCAGTCTGCTTTGATGTTGATCCATGTGTCTCTCCTTCCATCTAACATTTATAGTGGGCCTACTCTGTGCATTGTTGGCATTGTGACGTTGTGAAGTGATTCTGAGAATATGGAATGTCCCTACCCTGAGGAACTTACTGTCTAAATCAGGATTTCTTAACCTCTGCACTATCAACATTTTGGGCCAGATAATCTTTGTTGTTGGGGGCTGTCTTGTGCATTGTAGGATGTTTAACAGCATCCCTGGCCCTGCCCACTAGATGTCAATGGCACCCCCTCCCCGCTCTGCCTCACCCTCAGTCGTGACCACCAAAAATATCTCCAGACGTTGCCTGATGCCCCCTGGGGGCAAAATCACTTTGGTTGAGAACTGCTGCTCTAATCAGAGACAGACACTCCTGACATAGAGCAATGTGTTAAGTACTTTAATGGATGCATGTTCAAAGGATTATGGGATGAGAAAGGAGGGAACGGGGATGTTTGTGCTGTACCGTGAATGGTGCGAAAAGGTTCGCCAGGCATGACAGTGAGGCAAGGGCATTGCGTGCAGAGGGAACAGTGTGCAAGGTGCAAAGGTATTACAGAGCATGGTGGGCTTGGGCAGCAGAAGGATCTGGATGTGGCTGGTATGTGGGCTGAATGATGGGGTGGGAGGCCAGAAGGTAAGCCAGGACCAGGTGGAACGGGGCCCTGCAGGCAATGATACACTTGTTCTTCACCATTTTCTGACAGTGGAACCAATAAAAATCTTCACATGTAGTCAAGCCTGGGGTTGGGTGGGGGGCAGTTGAGACACTGCTCATGCACTAACCAGCCAATCAAACCAAAACAAATCAAAGGGAGGTATGTGACTTATACTTGGCCTCCTCTTCCTTGATCACCTCCCCAACTTTTTTTTTTATTTAAAGATTTTATTCATTTATTTGACAGAGAGAGACAGAGCGAGAGAGGGAACACAAGCAGGGGGAGTAGGAGAGGGAGAAACAGGCTTCCCACTGAGCAGGGAGCCCAATGCGGGGCTCGATCCCAGGACCCTGAGATCATGACCTGAGCCGAAGGCAGACGCTTGATGACAGAGCCACCCAGGCGCCCCGATCACCTCCCCAACTTTAAAGAGAAATTAGAAGTCAAGTGAACTGAACATAGTCTCTGTCTTATTCATCATGTGTAAACCAAGATTTTTTCCTGGGATCATAAGATTCTGAGTTACTGTGGAAAAGATAGTCCCTTTCCATGTTACAGAGTTGTCACTGAGAAGGCGCTACATGTCTCTGTCCCCTTGTTGCATCCACGTTAGAGACATGACAGTTTCTCATCAGGGAATGTGGGTGGATGTGGACTGACTGTGCCCCTTCCTGGTCAAGACTCTCTCATGTTCTTTTCCTCTTTCACCAACCGTAGGGGAATGAAACTTCAAAGCATGGCAGAGGCAAATGACAGAAGGAGCCTGGGTCCTTGAAAGACGGTGTGGGAGGGCGCCTGGGTGGCTCAGTTGGTTAAGCGACTGCCTTCGGCTCAGGTCATGATCCTGGAGTCCCGGGATCGAGTCCCACGTCGGGCTCCCTGCTCAGCAGGGAGTCTGCCTCTCTCTCTGACCCTCCCCCCTCTCATGCTCTCTATCTCATTCTCTCTCTCAAATAAATAAATAAAATCTTTAAAAAAAAAAAAAAAAGAAAGACGGTGTGGGAGAGAGCTGCTCACAGACCAGAGCACTCTTCCAAGATCTTGTGTGAGCAAGAAACAAACTTCTGTTGTGTGAAGCCAGTGCATTTAGGGTTCATTTGCTCCTGCATCTCGCCTATCTAGTCAAACGCAGAGGCTGCATTTGCTAATCTGGTTCTAAAAGCACAGATGTGCACTCTGTTGCCAGTGCTAAAGACTGGACTCTGAGGCTGAACACCACATTTGAAATGGTGATGACTCAGGTGATGTGGGGGGAGATGAGGTGCGGGCTTGATCCTCCTTTCCATTGCT
This sequence comes from Neomonachus schauinslandi, assembly GCF_002201575.2. Taxonomy (NCBI): domain Eukaryota; kingdom Metazoa; phylum Chordata; class Mammalia; order Carnivora; family Phocidae; genus Neomonachus; species Neomonachus schauinslandi. The sequence goes on from NC_058412.1 coordinate 60,353,545, forward strand.
TGCAAGAAGAGTCCCAGATTGTGGCTTCCCTCTGGACTTAACACCTTTCCCTCCCCACCTCCTTTCACCCCCCACTATCCTCTGCATTCCCTTTCCCCCCCGTTTACTAGCAAACCTCCCCATGAAAAGCTGGGAGGCCCAACCTTTGGTTTTATGCTAAGTCGCCAAGGCAGAGAGCTCTGTGGAGCTCCTTGGAAGATGTAAATGTCCAGTGCTTCTCTTTTCGTGGTCTGGGCCCTAGCACCCCAGGCAAGTCTGTTCCATTTGCAGATGTATCTCTAGCCCATGGCATATAGTAGGTACTCAATAAATAAGTGTTTAGGGCACCTGGGTGGCTCAGTTGGCTAAGTGTCCAACTCTTGATTTTGGCTCAGGTCATGGCTCAGGGATGTGGGATCAAGCCAGGCATGGGGCTCCCCACTCAGTGGGAAGTCTGCTTGAGATTCTTTCTCTCTCTCCCTCTGCTCCTTCCCCTGCTCTCTCTCTCTCAAATAAATAAGTAAATAAATAAATAAAATCTTAAATAAATAAATAAATGTTTAAAGGAAGAGAGGATGATTGAGTGACTGCTTCTCCATGTCTTTTCTTTTCTACACTTCAAGTTGTCTGTCAGCTGTCTAAGAGAGCAGATGAAAATAATTTTGCCAGCACTCTTTTTAAAAGGGAGGGCTGAGTAGTCCTTTTATTTTTTTTAAGATTTTATTTTATTTTTTTAAAGAGTTTATTTATTTGTCAGAGAGAGAGAGAGAGCACGCGCACAAACAAGGGGAGTGGCAGGCAGAGGGAGAAGCTGTATTATCTGGTCCAGTTGGTTGCATCTAAATAGTAGTTGCTTCTCATGCTCCTGAAAACAACAGAGCTGCCTGGGGTGTGTGTGCGCATGTGCGTGTGCGTGTACTTGCAGGTATATGTACTGTAGGCCTGATGTTAGACACGGGCAAGTGAGATGTTAGTGTTGGGGATCAGATGACTGTTATGGGGAGTTGCAAGAGTATATGCACTGATACCTTTTACCTTTTGGCTCCTGGGGAAAATGACCTCTAGGATTTTATATGGAGCTTTGTATATACACATTAGTGACTGTTGGCAACAAGATGGCATGAAGAAAGGCATTGCTTTCTGAACCCCCATTCCCAAATGATCCTTTTTACCCAGTCTGCCTTACCTGTTTGCATACTGTTCATTAGAGGAGGAGGAGAAGGAGAAAGCAGGGGTGGTGGTGAAAAATAGAAGGGAAACTTGAGTATGCCTTTTTTTTTTTTTTTAAGATTTTCTTTATTTGACAGAGAGAGACACAGTGAGAGAGGGAACACAAGCAGAGGGAGTGGGAGAGGGAGAAGCAGGCTTCCCGCTGAGCAGGGAGCCCGGTGCGGGACTCGATCCCAGGACCCTGGGATCATGACCTGAGCCAAAGGCAGAAGCTTAACGACTGAGCCACCCAGGCGCCTCAAGTATGCCTTTTTCTTCTCTTTCTCTTTCTCCACCTTCAGCCATCATTAACAGAAAAATATTTTTAAAAGATCCCTTGATGGCATCCCCAAATGTGAAGGCTGACATTTTCTTAGCTGATGGCCTCCTTTGTGAAGGTATTTTGTGTCCTCCCAGCATGCCTGCTGGATCCCCGGTTTGCTGCAGTTGCTAAGGTAAATACTCTTTCCATTAAGCACCACAGCCCAGGAGTGGCCTAAAGCTCAAATAAATGACCAAGGAGCAAGTTAAACATTCCCTGGGGCAATTTTAACCTATGCAATGGCTTTTTGGGAAAATTGCCTATTTTTTCATGTTTTGGCCAGGGGGGTGTCTCTTATTCCCTTCTTTTTTCTTTCTTTCTTTCTTTTTTTTTCCCCCTCAGCTGAGTACACCTTTTCTTTCATTTATTCATGCATTGGATGAAGGGTGGAAACAGGATTAATAAATCACACAGGACTGCCCTCCCCCCTCCTGCTACCCCCCATCTCCCATCTCAGCTCTGTATTTGTAAAGAAAGAGCAGAATACGTGCATTATGTTAACTTTGGGGGGACCTGGGGCATGTGGCCAATTTGAAGAGGCCCTGCTTCCCTTTCCTGTGAAAATACCACAGCATAACAGGCACTGGAGAATGGTGTCCTTCTGGAAGATTCCTCTGACAGGAGGAGTATTCAAGGATCCTGGTCCTCAGTGACATTTCGAGAAATGTGTACCGAAAGCTTTACAGGATGGTTTAGTTTTGCTTGTTTTCCTTTGCCTCAAGAAGGATATGTTCACAGGCCTCAGGGGGAAAAATAGTGTCCCGACAGTTGTCACGCTTCGTCATTTGATTAAGAGGCCATGGAGACAGCCTTATTTTATTTCAATCTTTTGTAGCTGAGGAGTGTGACTGCCTGGCAGAGAAAGCAGTGCTTGACCGAGTGAGGGTAATCAGGAGTGGACAGTGACCTCTTGCTGCCTGCCAGATCCCCCAGGAAGAGAATGCTTCACTGGAAGTCCACTCTCAATTCTTGCCTGATTACTGCATTTGGGCATTTGCTACTTTGTGCAGCCTGCTTGACCTTCCGCTAGATGACACATTCCTGCACCCCAGGATCCTGTCTGTTCCGTCTATGTTCTTGTGTGTCCACTACATGTGAGATTCTTTTTTTTTTTTTTAAAGATTTTATTTATTTATTCGAGAGAGAGAGAGAGAGGGGGAGGGAGCACGGGAGCAGGGGTAGGGCAGAGGGAGAGGGTGAGAGAGAATCTCAAGCAGACTCCACACTCAGCATGGAGCCTCATCTGGGACCCGATCCCAGGACCCTGAGATCATGACCTGAGCTGATATCAAGAGTCTGATGCTCAACTAGGCACCCCTACATGTGAGATTCTTAGCAAACCACCTGAAAGCACCTCTCATGACCACAGAGGTCAGGCTCTGAGGGGACTGAAGACCATGATCGTATTTCGCCAGGTTGGTGGTGGTTTTCAAACCATGTTTCTCAGGGCTCCCAGGACAGGGAGGGTCCTAGGCTGTGGGTGGGTAGTTCTACGCGGGCCAGTGTGATCTTTTTAAAAATGTGAATTGGATCATGTCAGTCCACTTATTGTACTTAGAAGAAAACCGCACCCTGAGTTTGGCAGCCAGGCCCTGTATGTGGGGCTCTTCTCAAACTGCATTTCATGCCCCTTTCCCTGTGTGGAGCTGTGGGATGTTGGCCTCCTGCACAGTAATGGCCTGTCCCTGGAAGGCTCTTGCCCCATGCTTCACCTGGCTACCTTCCCTGCGTCCTTCGGGTTCCCCTTATATGTACTCTGAGAGGCCCTCCCTGACCCAGAGACTAAGTTAGTGACTCCGAGGTACACAGTCATAGAGCCCTGGGCTTTTTCTCCATTGTGTGATGTTCAACTGAAATTACATATTTGGTATGATTATTTACTGTTAGTCTTCCGCACTAAACTATAAGAGACACAGGGGTAGGGGCAAGTCTGTTCCATTTGCAGATGTATCTCTAGCCCATGGCATATAGTAGGTACTCAATAAATAAGTGTTTAGGGCACCTGGGTGGCTCAGTTGGCTAAGTGTCCAACTCTTGATTTTGGCTCAGGTCATGGCTCAGGGATGTGGGATCGAGCCAGGCATGGGGCTCCCCACTCAGTGGGAAGTCTGCTTGAGATTCTCTCTCTCCCTCTGCTCCTTCCCCTGCTCTCCCTCTCTCAAATAAATAAGTAAATAAATAAATAAAATCTTAAATAAATAAATAAATGTTTAAAGGAAGAGAGGATGATTGAGTGACACTGCTTCTCCATGTCTTTTCTTTTCTACACTTCAAGTTGTCTGTCAGCTGTCTAAGAGAGCAGATGAAAATAATTTTGCCAGCACTCTTTTTAAAAGGGAGGGCTGAGTAGCCTTTTTATTTTTTTTTAAGATTTTATTTTATTTTTTTAAAGAGTTTATTTATTTGTCAGAGAGAGAGAGAGCGCGCACAAACAGGGGGAGTGGCAGGCAGAGGGAGAAGCAGGCTCCCTGCTGAGCCCGATGAGGACTTGATCCCAGGACCCTGGGACCGTGACCTGAGTGAAGGCAGAAGCTTAACTGACTGAGCCATCCAGGCGTTCCTTTTTTTAAAGATTTTATTTATTTATTTGAGAGAGAGCACAAGCAAGGGGAGTGGCAGGCCGAGGGAGAAGCAGGCTCCTCATTGAGCAGAGAGCCCGACGTGGGGCTCAATCCCAGGACCCTGGGATCACGACCTGAGCCAAAGGCAGATACTTAACTGACTGAGCCACCCAGGCATCCCTGAGTGGTCCTTTTAAAGCACATTGTTTAGGCAGCCCTCAAAGAGTATAGTCTTTATTTCCCTTCCTGGTGTGGGAAATTGGAGCTTCTAATCGGTATGCACAGGGTCTGTATCCTGGAGATCTTGGAAATGACCTGGATGTCCTGGAGGCTGTCCAGGGCCTGGAACCAGATGAATAGGCCCCACTGCCCTTTGCTGAGTCCTGAACTTCTTGTTCAAGCAACCCCTCTGCCAAACCACCTCGGGCTACAGGACTAGACTCTGGAGTAAGAGTTGGATGGAGATATTAGAGAATAGTTCTGACACCAACCTCTTTTTTTCTTCTGAAAATTCCCAACTTTATGGCCCTTTCAGGAGATACGGGGGGTGAAGGCCCAGAATGTAACTGGGGCAGGAATAGGGGTGGGGGCGAGGTGGAGGAGAATTCTTATGTTTTTCGTTCTTGACTCTAAGTCAGTCTGTTTTTGTACTTGTGTCTTTTAAGCTTTTCCACATGTGCCCCAAGGGCCCATCGGTGAGTGTGTTTTATAAACTGGAAAAATGAATAAAAATAAGACCCAGAAGGGAAACACCAGAAGGAGTGTGAAGGGAAAAGTGTTAGTTCCTTTGTACCTCCCAGCTAGGCCTGCCCTGCATTTGTGGGAGTCCCAGGGTCAGGGTTATTTGGCTTTATGGGTAAAATGTGGAGTCTTCGCTTAGAGAAAGCCTCATCGGTTTTGTACTTGGCCTGCTGCGTTCAGCATTAATTAACTTCAGGAAAGTAAAGAGTGATCCTTTTTTATTTGGCTATCTGGCTCCACAAACCTCATTGGCTTCCTGTCCCATAGGTGTTGGATTGATGGGACTGCAAATGTGTAAAGTCTTGCACAGGAAGCCCCCCGGCACGGCCATTCAGAGGCTCTCACCTCCTGCTGGACCCTGAACGCAAGCAACCAGGAGGCCCAGACCCCGTCTCTCAGTTTGCACCTTAGGAAATAGTACCTGAAAGAAAACTATTTTCTTTCGAAGCCCTAACATGCTTCGGCCAAAACAAGAGCCTGGGGAAGGGGCTACCTGGAAAATAAATTCTCCAAATTGCCTGAAAAATTAATCACAGCCAAAGCTCCAAAATTTTAAAAAGCAGCATATTTAGGAAGTTTGAAGAACTTTGAAATAACTCCAGCAGGTTTGTGTTTACCCCACCACAGTCTCTGTCTGTGACTCTGAACCCTGCTCGAGCAACTTTATCAGTAAAAACATTTTTGAGAATGTATGTTTAACATATGTTTGTTTATTTATACTTTATGTACACATACATTTTGTACTTACATGTTGCATATATTTAAAAACAAACTCAAATAAAATTTTAGGAATTGATATAAATGAAATAAATATTTTAAAATAACAATTTTAATCTCTCAACAATATGAAAACCTTTTTGTACTAAAGTATGTTATCAATAATCATATTTTTAGTGAGAGCAGTGGGGTTGGATAGGCTCATTATTTTTGAAAATCTTGGGATAATGTTCTGTGACATAGTGAATCAAAAGTCTGCTTCTAGATATGGTTTTTCAATACCTGGGCTGTAATAACTAACAAAGTATAAGATATATAAGCCCAAATGAAAGATGGGAATTGGGGCTCTCATTTCTGAATCCCAGCCTCTGTGGAGGCATAAATTTTAATCTGTCATAATGTGCTAAAAGCAAACAAACGAGTGAGGGTGTTGTTACCAACTCCTCCTCATATGGGATTCCCACCTTTTCCTGAAGACACTGTTAGTACCATATTTGACACTGATCCTCTATCCAAAGCAGCAATCTATCAAATATTAATAAAGTTTATTTTCTTTATAATTGTGATACAATTATTTTATTTATAATTTATTTTCTTTATAATTATTTTCTTTATAAAAGGTTCTCCAAAAGTGTCCTTGCTCTAGTTCCTGGAAACTGAAAACATGTGACCTTACATGGCAAAGGAGACTTTGAGATGTGATTAAGGTTAAGAACCTTAAAATAGAGAGATTATCCTGGAATATCCAGGTGTGCCCAATCTAATACCATGAGACCTTAAAAGCAGGGAACTTTCTCTGGCTGGAGTCACAGGGATGTGGCAAAGGGGAGGTCAGAGCAATTTGGAGTGTGAGAACAAGTCAGCCCACTGTTTTGAGAGGAGTCACCATGGAAACAATGACTAGTAATGCCGGCAGCCTCTAGGAGCGAAGTCTGGCCCCCAGCTGACAGCCAACAAGGAAACAGTGACATCAGTCCTATAGCCACAAGGAACTAAATTCTGCCAACCACCTGAATATCTTGGAAGAGGATCCTGCCCCAGGGTCTTCAGTAAGGAATGTGGCCTTGCCCACACCTTGATTTTGGCCTTGTGAGACACTAAACAGAGGACCCAATCAAGTCCAACTGGACTTTCAACCTCCAGAAACAGATAATGCGTTTGTGTTGTTTTAAGCTGCTAGGTTTGTGGCAATTTGTTATGTAGCAGTAGACAACTAATGTAATTATATATTAGAAAAACTGTAACTAGAAGTTCTAATCTTTTCTTCCCGCACCCCAGTGGTTCATCTTGTGCTCCTCTTGGGGTGTGGGGACACCATTTTGAAACTACTATCTTCCAGAATTGTAGCCCCCATGTGGGAAAAGACACAGAGATAACTTTTAGGTTGTATTTCTGAGCCATTCCCAACAAACCTAGAGAGAAGAGGTGTCCTGCCCAAGTGCCAAGCAGCATGACAGTAAATTATGGATGTAACACCTTTAACAGTTTTCACCAGCTCTCCCAGTTGTCCACTCATCAGCTCCGTCTCTCCTTTCTGTCCTCACGGCAATGAGAGGGAAGTAGTGGTGAGGCCCAGAATCCCAGCCGTCATGGTACCTGTGGCTGAAGATTCCATTTTAAATGGAATGCCATTCTTTTTTTTTTTTTTTGTAAAGATTTTATTTATTTATCTGACAGAGGGATAGAGAGAGAGAACAAGTACGCAGAGAGGCAGGCAGAGGGGGAGGGAGAAGCAGGCTTCCCGCGGAGCAGGGAGCCCGACGCGGGGCTCGATCCCAGGACCCTGGGACCATGACCCGAGCCCGAAGGCAGCCGCCCAACCGACTGAGCCACCCAGGCGCCCCTGGAATGCCATTCTTGCTCATGGCCTGATCTCATCCTTTCAGGTTTTGTAGCTGGTTATACTGCTGACGTTCACATGGCAACATTTTTCTGTTAGCATAACAGACGTGATGATGACACAAGTCTGCAGGACTCTTTCCTACTTACAGCGACTCAACATAGGCTCTCTCTGATATTTACAACAGTGGGTGAGCGAGGGCACAATCCTCAGATAAGCGAAAGCTCAGAGAGGGTGAGTGACCTGCCCAAGCTAACAAGACCAATAAGCCACGGAGTCTACATCCTCAGGGAACCTGGCTCCCACAGGGGTCTGGGAGGAGGCAGCAAGGGTCAGGGCTTACAGCACCAGGATAGTGGGGAAGAGAGCGTATTGACACATGGGGCAATGAACGTCCCTCAGCCAGGACTGTGTGGCTGTGTTCTGGTGAGTGGAGGAGCCCGCAGCACCAGGCCTCACTCAGCCCAAATGTGCCTTGCTCATTTTTACCATGGTAAACCTGCTTATTCCGGTCTGTCTGTTTGGGATCCTCTCCTGCTTTCTCTCAGCTTCTCAATCCTTCAGAATGCCGCCATGAAATGCCTCTCCTAGGCTTTCCCTAACCTTTCTTTATTACCTTGAATTCCCATTGTGTTAATTGTTCAAAAGATCCTGACACTTACCATGTGCTGCTTTGTATTACTATTAAAAAAACCAGCGGCTGTCCAGCTGTCTTGACCTCTAAGGTGGACTTTCTACGCCATGCTTTATATGTTATTGTGGCCCTACTGTACCTGTAACAGTGGCACATGCTAAAGGGGCTTAATAAGTATGTATATGTTGAATGAATGAATGAAGAGGTGCTATTGAATTTCTTCTTCTCTATCTCCGATTCCATGTCTTAACCATGGTTTCCCCCTTTAAAAACAATAATCGTCTGACTTATGTGTAGGTTAAAGTGGGGGATGTAAGACTGCCGTCCTAGCTGGATGAATAATAGTATACCCATTTCTGCCTGAAGCACAGATGCTAAATCAGTTTAAAGGCACTGCATGAGAAGGCCAAGCTGGCTTGCAGTGGGCTCAGCCTTGGAAAGAGCCACAACACGAACACACCAGTTTCCATGTTGTGTCTGATTTCGGGCAGCAGCTTTGTCCATCCTCCCCTCACCCACAACCAGGACCAGAGTGTGGAATGTGCTACTCAAAGACTGGCTCTCAAATAGAGCTACCCTATGACCCAGTAATTGCACTACTAGGTATTTACCCAAAGGATTCAAAAATACTGATTGGAAGGGGCACATGCACCCTGATATTTATAGCAGCATTATCAACAATAGCTAAATTATGGAAAAAGCCCAAATGTCCATCAACTGATGAATGGATGAAGAAGATGTGGTATAGATATACAACAGAATATTACTCAGCCATAAAAAAGAACAGAATCTTGCCATTTGCAATGATGTGGCTAGAGCTAAAGTGTATTATGCTAAGTGAAATAAGTCAGAGAAAGATAAATACTGTATGAGTTCAGTCATATGTGGAATTTAAGAAGCAAAACAGATGAACATAGGGGAAGGAAGAAAAAAAAAAGAGAGGGAGGCAAACCATAAGAGACTCTTGACTATGGAGAACAAACTAAGGATTGCTGGAGGGGAGGAGGAGGGCAGGGGATGGGCTAAATGGGTGATGGACATTAAGAAGGGCACTTGCTTTGAGCACTGGGTATTATATGTAAGTGATGATTCACTAAATTCTCCTGAAACCAATATTACACAGTATGTTAACTAACTAGAATTCAAATAAAAACTTGAAAAAAAAAAAGCAAAAAAAAAAAAGCAAAAAAAAAAAGTCTGGCTCTCAAGCTTGGCTCCTAACAGAGCTCTCTGAAGGTCCAATCTAGCAGGGTGATGGCAGCATTGACCACTTGAGACCTGCACATACAGGCTACTGGAGACTTCCTTTGGGTGATGAGGCTGCCAGTGTTGTATTTGGCTCCTGAATGCCCTGACCTCACCTCTGGCTTGGCTCCATCAACTCTCAGGGTTCCACCACACAGGTTGAGTTAACACCCCCTCCAGGTAGCTCTTGCCCTTCTCATTGGGATTGGCCCTTCCTGGACTCCCATTGCCCAGCAAGCCAAGCCACATACTTCTGCCTGGCATTCAGAGCCCACCAAATGGGCTTTGCAAATTTTCTCTCTCCTTTCCCATACAGCTCCTGAGCTCCCGCCAGGCTGGTCTCCTGGATTTCCCCTGCACACCATGCCACACCTGACACTGAGTCTATGTCATCACCTTCATGCAAGCATCCACATTCCCTGCATCCCTTCTAACCTCAAGCCCCACATTGCTGAGTACCCTAACCTAGCTGGCAGATTCCCTCCTTGGTTGCCTGCACATTCCATTATTTGTCCCACACATTTTGCCCATAATAGTCTTTGAATTAAATTTAAAAGTATTTATTTTAAAGCACTTTTAAAAAACACTTAGAAATTATTAGTAAATCCTCTGCCTGATTCTTAAGGGGGATCCAGAGGAATCCTCTGAAGCCAGAGGAACAATGGGCCACCAGTGTGAGGCCTAGTGCTGAGTTCTTTACGATTCTGGCATTATATGATCAAAAAATACCCCATGCCTGGGCAGTTCTACTTGGAGGAGCAATCCTAGAGAAGGAACTCTGGTGCCTGTGCACAAGGAGGTATATGTGGGGGTGCTTTCTCCAGCTTTGTAGCTGTAAAACAACAAGCATCGGAATGTCCATCAAGATAAATAAGTTGTGGTAAATTAATCTAGTGAAATCCTATACAGCAGTTAAAATGAATAGTTACAGGTAACAACTCAGATAAATAGCAAACATAATGTTAAAAAAGTCATCAGTTGTAGAAGCAAGTGTACTATAGAGTACCATTTGTATGAAATTTTGAGACACACCACACAGTAGTCTATATGGATATGCACACATGAAACTGCAGCATTTTTTTTTTTAATTTTTTTTTTTAAAGATTTTTATTTATTTATTTGAGAGAGAGAGAGAGAGAGCACATGAGAGGGGGGAGGGTCAGAGGGAGGAGCAGACTCCCCGCTGAGCAGGGAGCCCGATGCGGGACTCGATCCCGGGACTCCAGGATCATGACCTGAGCCGAAGGCAGTCGCTTAACCAACTGAGCCACCCAGGCGCCCCGAAACTGCAGCATTAAAATACGTGTGGGAATGATATAATGCCGGGGATTGATTGGCAAATACATCCACTGGCCCAGTCCAGCCTGCCACCTTCTTTTGTATGGCCTGTGAATGAAGAAAGGTTTTTACAGTTTTAAGTAGTTGGTAAGAGTTATAAGTCAAGGGGCGCCTGGGTGGCTGGGTCGTTAAGTGTCTGCCTTCGGCTCAGGTCATGGTCCCAGGGTCCTGGGATCGAGCCCCACATCGGGCTCCCTGCTCAGCTGGGAGCCTGCTTCTCTCTCTCCCACTCCCCCTGCTTGTGTTCCTGCTCTCACTGTCTGTCAAATAAATAAAATCTTTAAAAAAAATAAAAAAAAGAGTTATACGTCAATTATATCTTAATAAAGCTGGGAAAAAGGAAGTAGTTGATAAGAAAAAGTCAAAAGAACAATATTTCATGACACCCGAGAGTTAAGTTTCAGTGTCTGTAAATAAAACTGATTGGAACACCGCACACGCATTCCTTTATGTCTTGTCTGTGGCTGCCTTGGTGCTCCAGGGTGTGGTTGAATACTTATGACAGGGACCCTGGAGCCCACAAAGTTGAAGATCTGTAATATCTGGCCCTTTATGGAAAAACTTGACCAACTTTTGTTCTATATTAAATTCAGGGGACTGCTTACCTCTGGGAAGGGGAAAGGAGGAATGGATGGAGTGGGATACAAGTGGGGTTTCAGTGATTACATTTTATCTTTTAAACTGCTGATGGGTTATATATTATTACTTATATTTTCGATGTTGAAAATAGTTCATAATCTTAAAAGAGATAAAATACTCCCTCCTCCCACCGCCGCCAAAGAAAATTCCCTTTAATAAGTATTATTATTGGGGCACCTGGGTGGCTCAGTCGTTAAGCGTCTGCCTTCAGCTCAGGTCATGATCCCAGGGTCCTGGGATCGAGCCCCACATCGGGCTCCCTACTCTGCAGGAAGCCTACTTCTCACTCTCCCACTCCTCCTGCTTGTGTTCCCTCTCTCGCCGTCTCTCTCTCTCTGTCAAATAAAATCTTAAAAAAAAAAAAAATAAGTATTATTATTGTTCCTCATTCACAGATGAGGAAGCAAGGTTTGGAGCTGGCATAGACCGTAAATGCTGGAAGAGGAGTAAACTCAGGACTGTCTGTCCCGGAGCCTCCAAGGCACTGATCTGTGCTGCCTGCCAGGGCCCGCAGGCCGGCTGGGAGGAGAGACTTCATGTGGGACTGCTCTGGAGTGAACATTTGTCCCCAGGGGACAGTTGTTTTGTGAAACACGTTATTGGCATCTTCTGTGGGTGAAATGGGTAAGATGGACAGGCCACCGTCTGGGTTGTCACCTGTGACCGATTGCCTAGATGGTCATAACACCCTCCCGGGCTTTCCCAGAGCTTTCTGTTTCTCCCAGGTCATTCCCATAGATTCACTCAGGAACCCTGGGAGGAAACAAGGCAGTTGTTATAGCCTGCGTTGTGGAGATAGTTAGACGGAAATTCTGAGTGGCTGGTCAGTTCTTTAATATCCCCAAGGGCTCGGTCACGGAAGCCTGACTTCCAACTCCTGTGGTCACCCAGCTGAGTGCCCTTGGACAGGTCCCGCCTTCCCTCCAAGCCTCCAGAGCCACATCTGTAAGGCAGAGACAATAATTAGTTCCTACTGCATGGGCCTGTTGTGAGGCTTAAATGAAATCATGCATGTCAAGTGCTCACCACTGTTTCTGGAATGTGAGACTCCCTACATGCCACCTATTGCATCGCTGTTGTTTTATTATTACTCAAAGACCAGTCTAGAATTCCTCCCCACAGAGCCGTTTATCTTTGTTGACTTGATCGAGTTTGGGATGATTCATCCTGTACATCGCTCTGGTGGTCGTTAATGCTACACATAAATATAAGGAAACTGAGTCTCAGAGAGCAACTGCTGTGTCTTTGCTTTGTGTGTGGGAATGAGTGCCCCATGTTCCGGGCACTGGGATCTACCTGCTTTTCTTGTGTGAGCATCACAATCCCAGAGTGTCCCAACAGGGCAGCACAGCCATTACAAAGCAGTTACAGGATGTTTATCGAAGCAGGACATGGTTTCCTCTCACGTGGTACACAATTTGTGGCAGTTACTCTTCTTTGAAGGAGGGTTATTTTTTTTCCCCCTGGTGAGGAACTTATAGCAAAGATGGGCAGAGAGAGGCACTGGAGTGAAGGGTTAATGGTGGGTGTGGGGGAAGTGGGATGGGATTGGTATGGTTTGAAGGCTGACAGTCCAGACCAAGGGGGTGGCAAAGAGACGCAGGGAGGGACAGAGGATGAAGTTCTTACTTGCTGTGCTCAACTGTTCTAAGAGTTTGTGTTGTCTGGTAGTCAGTGGTCAAATGAAGCAAGGAGCTTGGTATTCAAAAGCAGTGGCTTCAGGTTCTTCAAAGGGGCTTGACCAACTAAGGCAAATGCCTTGGCTGGGATTTGCAGGCAGTCCTCTTTAGGTTGCAAGTGACAGAAACTCAGCTCAAACTAGTAATAAAAAAGGGAAATTACTTGCTCTTATAACCAGGGATGCAGGTGCGGCTGGATCTGGGGGCTTCACCAGGTTGTGAGTTCTGTTTTGCTCTCCATCTCTCAAGATAGTCCCTGAGGTAGGCAACCCTCAAACTCACAAGCTATCAGCTGACATGGGAAGAAACAATCTTTCTATATGATGCCAGCAGACTCTACTGGAGAGGGTCTGGCTGACCTGGCCTGGGTCACTGGCCCCTCCCTGTTAGGAAAGGAGATATTTACTGTAAGTATAGGGCAACATGAACTTCATGCCCTTTATGCCACCTTGCCATGAAAAAGAGGATGATTTTGGTGGTAAGCACATTCCTTCTTAATTTGTCTCAGCATCTGCTACACAAACAGGAAAACTCAAATGTGCGTGTACTTTTTAGCTGTTTTTAAAGGGAGAAATGAGCAGAATCTGTAAAACTGGAATCTGAGAACAAGAAAACCTACTGTGTTCTGTATAAGGTATACTTAAGTTACTTCACAGTTACTCCTTGAGGCCTCCTTGCTCTGCTCTCTTCTTTTGGCCTGAGTTGGGGATGAGTTCTAACTTTAGTTTTGCTTATAAATGTAGACAAAGTCTGACCTCCCACCCCCAGTACATCAGAGCTGTGCCCACAGGGACCTAGAAAATGTATGGCTTTCCCTAGAGCCCCAGCCCAAGGTCCCTGGAGACAGACTGGCTCTCTGGACCCTGGGAAGGGATCCAACTTCATTTTCTGGTGTGGACGGGCTGCTCCAGGGAAAAGCTCTGGTCCTCCTGTAGTAAATCCTCTCTCTTCTTTCCTTCTCCTTTGATAGGGGATAGAGCTGGTCCTTTGCATGAATATGAAAGATACTAAATATGGGTTCAAGAATTAGCTTTTGGAGGTTTTTAGTTATGGAGCAGAGTCTATACACGTGGCTCAAGTCTGCTGACTGCCCTATTTTGGAGGTCCCAGAATCAACAGGTAAGTCCATTCATTTTCTGGAACAATGTCTTGTAGAATCTTTGCAAATTTTGCTTTGAGGCTGCTGGAAAATTCCTTTGTGTCCTTCCTTTGTGTCTGGCTGGAAGGTTTATCTCCCCACAACTGGCATGTCCACCTGGAGCCACCTTGGAGTAAGTTAGAAGTATTTACCTTTTATAGGGCAGCCTTGAGTCTCATCTCCTGAGTGATAGCTAACACAGCTCTTTTCTTTCCCAAAAAGCTGTTTGTGGAGTCCCAGCTCCTCACATGGTGGCTGAGAGGACTCTTCATTCTCAGCTTTCCCATCCTTTCTTCTTCTCCCCCCTTTCCTCTTCTCCCTCTTGCCTATGCAAATCCTTTCCATTCCTTTTTTTTTTTTTTTTTTAAAGATTTTATTTATTTATTTGAGAGAGAGTGAGAGAGAGAGCATGAGCAGGGGGAGGGGCAGAAGGAGAAGCAGACTCCCCGCTGAGCAGGGAGCCTGATGTGGGGCTTGATCCTGGACTCCGGGATCATGACCAGAGCCAAAGGCAGATGCTTAACCGACTGAGCCACCCAGGTGCCCCCAATCCTTTCCATTCTTTACGGCTTTATTTCAGATCTTCATAATCTGAACTTCAAAATCATTTCTGATCTGTGCTGCCTTTTATCTTCCAGGGCTGCTCTCTATTTATGTGGGTCCCCTGTGTGTTTTTACTACTGTGCTAAGCTGTGGGATGGCAGGGGTCATGGCTTTTCCTTTCCCCACCTCCCCACATCCTGAACTCACCTTAATGTTGGGCACATAGTAGGAGCTGAGGAAGTACTTGTTGACTGAGATTTTTAAAAAAATGCAACAGAACTCTTCATTCAAATAGAATCTAAAGTGGAAACTGAAATGTGTAAAAAGAACAAGTGGAAATGTTCTGATGGAATGAGAAGCCTGGAGTTCCACCAGCTTGACCCTCTCCCTATCTTATTACTGGCCCCTCCCCAAACCCCTCCCCACTCCAGCTGCCAAGCAGGCTATGGATGTCTTGGGGACTGGCCCGTAGCTGTGCTCACTACATATCTATTGATTTGCTTGATTGATGTTGCTATTCATGGCACATAGCTTCTGTAGCTTGACTTGCTGGCATGAGTTCTCACTGTGCTGAATGCTTTAGCTTTTATTTCCTCCTTTAAGGCTCAGAAGGGTACATGAGGGCCTTTTAATCTCTTTTAGAGGAACTGCTGTTTTCTGCTGTCCCCACAAGCCACATTTTTGGGACTTTTGTGTCTCTATCAGCTAGATACTTCCAGTTTATGGAACTATGACATCACTTTAGATGATGGAGGACTACAAGAAGGACATACAGGGAGCAGACACGGACACACAGGGAGGTGAGGAAGAACAGAAAATCTGAGCAGTCACAGAGCAGCCTTCACTGAGGACCAGGACATGATCATGGGCATGTGAGAATGTAACCTAATGAATGAAATCTCATGTTCCATAATCACACTGCCCAGTTCAAATTCCAACTCTGCTAATTTAACACCTGTGCTGATTCCTTAGCCTCGTTTTCCCTATCTGCAGAATGATGATAATAATGGTACTGACTGCATAGGGTCCTTGTGAAGATTCACTGATGCCACATGTATAATAGCCTAACACTGCCAGGCACAAAGTTGTGCTCAGCAAGTATGGTTGCTGTTGATAGTGGCTCTGTGGACCATGTTGTTATTAATACTTATTATTAACAGGGGTTCTACCCCTCTGAGGTAGATATCCATTATTGTCCACTCCAGTGTTGGGTAGTTGGAGCGATTCAATTACTTTCTTCTGTTCTCCTGCATCTACCATTACTTGCAGATGATGGTTCCTCATGTCTCACAGGCACATGTCCAAGAGAAGATCTATTGGCTCTGCCAGATATATCCAATATTGGTCAGCCCTGCTGGGCACAGTTTTTATACTAGGCCACTTCATTGGCCCTCCTGGCTGTCTATCAATGAATACCTCGTTCTGTCAGTAATGGCCAAAACAACCCATGACAGGGAACCCCCTCAGGCTGTGGGCAAGAAGGCACCTTGCAAAGCCTGTCCAACATGACACTCAGGAGGACCCAGTTGCCCATCAGGAGACCTACCTGGGTTATATGAAGGCACTTGTGCTCTGCCAGTGAGGACCCCATTTCCATCTCACACAATGAGCATCCCTCCTTGCCTCTATTGGGCTTCCACTTTCACTCTTCCTCTCACATGTTTTCAGCCTAAAGTGAAAATAAAATACCTATATTAGAGGCTAGAAATGTTGGGTCCCAAAGCAAATTCTTCAGAGAGGGTCCCCTTATAGCAATGTCTCCGGACTAAGGAGATGAAGATGGAAGGGTGACTTTGGCACATTTCCTAGGGTGCCCCCATTCTCTTAACTGAATGTCCTTCCCTTAGATGGTCCCTCAGTCACTGAAAAGGGAATTGTAGGTAAAACGGGTGCTTGGCATACCTTTGAAAATCTGCTAGCTCTCTGAAAACATGCCCTAGTGAATGAGCAGGGAGTTTTCCAGACTGGCTTCTTGGAGACCCTTTTGGGAGTTGCCTCTAGGTAATATGCTCTTAGGTTCTTGGTAGATTTTAGTTGAAGCTTCAGAATCTCCTTTCTTTTATTCCTTCAGTGAAGTCCCAGCCTGTTGACCTTTGGGTCCCAGTGCTGAGCCCAGCTCTGGATTTATCTACCCCACTGGGGCCAAATGCCTGACTTGTTAGCCATGCTGAATGGTTTTATTTATTTTCGTTGTGCATTTTTATCATTTTTGTTCATGTGTCTGGAGGCTTTCCTTAGAAAATGATGGATGCGTTTTCATAAATCAAAAAATAAATGAGAAAGAATATAAAGGCAAGAAATAGACCCAAGCCTGGAATTTGCCTCTCTAGGTTGGAAGGACCTGCTAGCTATTTCCCAGTGAGCATGCACTTTTGATTTTACAGGGTCAGATCCTGACTTATTTCAGAGTCCAGTTTTCAGAGTATTTCCTAATAAGAATGCCTATAATAATGAAATGATAATTCCAACTGTGCCTACTATAATGCTAAGTGCTTTACATACATGATCACATTTAACTTTCACAACTACCCTGTGAACTAGATTCTGTTATCCCCATTATACATATGAGTAAAGAGAGGTTCAAGTGGTTTTGTTATTTAACCAAGATCCCATGGTTGTTAAGGAGTGGGATTAAAATACAGGTTTCCCTGATACAGACCTCATGCTCTAAAGTGCTACATTGAACTCCTTTTTAGTGCTTGCTGGATATACTGAAGTGTTGTGGTTGTGGCTTCTCCTGCCAGCTCTGCTGAAAGGCAGGTGGCTGGGAGTGATATGGCAATTCTTAGCTGGAGGAACTTATGGAGGGAATCTGGTCTCATTGGCTCTGTTCACAGAGTCCCCCTGAGCCAGAACACCAACTTGCTGGGTGGCACATTGCAGACTTCCCCACAACTGTTTCCCCATGACACCTTGGACAATGTCACTGTCACCACCAGCAGAAATACCCACCCCCCCGCTTCCTCTGAGAGACAACCAAGTTCCCTTCTTCCCAGGGTGTCCTTTAGGACCTAGTGGGAGGTCTGATACAAACCAGAGGGCAACTGGTAAGAGTCCACATGCTTAAGGTATTAGTTACAAGTCCTTTGGTTATTAAGTCACAGAATTACCATTGCGACCAGTTTAAGAAGAAAGGAGGTGTGGCATGTTGATTGGTTCACATGACCCAAGCAGAAGATGGTTCTTCTTCCTCTTGGGGAAGGATCCTGATTTCCCTGCTTAGTCCCATGCCAATCCTTGAATCAATCAGATGGATGGGAAAACTGATTGGCTCAGTCCTGGTCATGAGCCCATTTCTCTGACAGGAGGATGAATAACTATGATGAGCTGCTGGAACCCAATCTGGGATGGAGGAGGCTGACAATAAAGGGGATTGCTCTTCTTGCAGACAACTAGGTAAATGTCCAGGACGTTTTCTATTGCTTTTCTTCTATTCCATGCCTCCCTTCTTTGTCTGGGCTACAATGTGTCCAGCCCAAGTAAAGTTGTGGCATAAATCTCTGGTGAATTTTTTTTAACAATCCCATTTCTTGTTTCCCTACCCAGAATGATCCTGAGTACCCCATCCCACCGGGTTGTCTTTTGCAGTAGGTGTCCATATTCTGTCTCAGGGCTTCTTAGGTCAGACCCTGTTCTTGGCTCAGGCTTGGAGATCTCAAGTGGTGTCATTAGAAACTATGCAGGATTGGAGAGGGAATTAAGCCCATAGGGTTTCTAACTGTATGGCCAAGTTTGGAATTTTCCATTCAGCAGAACTTTACCTCTGGTAAACATCTGGTAGGACCTGAATTCTATTGTGATTCTGTGTTCTTTTTTTTTTTTTTAGAGTTGGGAGGGAGGGGGCAGTGGGAGAGGGAGAGAGAGAATCTTAAGCAGGCTCCACACCCAATATGGAGCTGGACGCAGGGCTTGATTTCACAACCCTGAGATCATGACCTGAGTCAAAATCAAAAGTCAGACACTTAACTGACTGAGCCACCCAGGTGCCCTATGATTCCATGTTCTTTTTTCAACGTTTGAAGAACAACAACATCTGTAGTTTTGCAAAAGTTCTTTCACAATTTTATGAGTGTGTGTAAAAGGCTAATTAGCACAACCACTGGCCATTTCTTCATCTGTGTGGTACCACCAGGCCCAGGAGTATATCACCCCCTATGAGCCCCAGACAATGAGACAAGGCAGACAACCACCTTGACAGGACTTGGCATTAGGAATTTCAAGACCCTGCCTTCGAGCTTTGGCGAGGAAGCCTGCTCTTCTTGATGGGCAAGGATGATGTTTTGGGGACTTTCTAAGCAAAGTACATTTTTTTTAAAGCAAAATATTTTTAAAAGCACCTTAAAAGAGAAAACCAAGAAACTTTGAGTAACTATCATGAACCTTTAGGGTAAATGATTCTCTCACTGTTTCCTGCCCGGTGACACTGTCACACAATGATGTATCAGCTGCTCTGCTCCACCCAAGAAGCAGTTTAGAGCCTTGGCCAAATCCCCTCTTGTATTGTTCCAGTTTGTTTTTCATGGTTGATCTTATCTCTCCAAAGGTGTCATAAGCTCTCTGAGGACGGGAAGTCTATCTACTATTTGACTCACCAGGCATGTGGTAGTTCTTGATAAGTCTTCCTTGGCTGAGGAGTAGTAGTTGTGTGTGTATTGGGGTGGGGATAGGGGTATGTATTAGTTCACTAAGGCTGCCATAACAAAGTACCACAGACTGGGTGGCTCAAACAACAGAAATTTATTTTCTCACAGTTCTGGAGGCTGGAGGTCCTATATTAAGGTGCTGCCAGAATTGACTTCTGCTGAGGTCTCTCTTCCTGGCTTGTAGACAGCCACTTTCTCACGGTGTCCCACATGGCCTCTTCTCTTTATGTGCATGGAAAGAGGTCTCTGGTCTTGCTCTTCTCATATGGACATCAGTAGTATCAGTTAGGGCCCCCCACCTTTATGACCGAATTGAACCTTAGTTACCTTCCTGAAGGCCCTATCTCCAAATACAGTCACACTGGGGGCTAGCACTTCCACATGACAATTCAGTCCATAACAGGGCGGCAACTACAAGCAAGTTCTCTGAGATTCCTGTAGACCTTATCTGCTGGGGATATTTAAATCGTATGTATAGATGTTTTAATTTGGGGGGGGTGCTGTTTCCTAACTGCAAATTTCCAGCTATTCTGCTGTCATTGCCAGGTCAATGTGTGCTCTGAACTGTGTGTTGGAAATACGACTGCTCTCCAGCACAGTCATGTATTTACATGGGACAGAGTTGAGGTCAAACAGTTCTGGCAGTTATTCAAGCCTTCCTACCAATAACCTCCTGAAGTTAAAGGCCACTCACATGCCTGACCTGTTGTTCTGGCTTCTCTAAAGCCACATTGCAGCCTTGGCTGATTTTCTGTCCCTTTGAAATATATCTGTATGAGATGTAGGTGTATGTCATGTGAGAGGGCGTGTGGGGAGAGCCAAGTGAGTTAGAAGAGAAGAAGGGGGATCTCTCCCCCTACATTTCTACAGTCTGCTTTCTTCTGATGAGTCTAAATGGGCTTACAGGATTTGATGTGGCCACATGAAAATATGCCTCAGAGAAAGCAAAATGTCAGTGTTTTGAGGCCTTTCCGTTGGGGAGGGTGGGGACATGGTGGTCACTGTGTGTTCTCCTTAGACCATGCAGGGGAAAGGGAAGTATGTGTAAGTCTCTGATAATTCTCTTCTCTTTCTTCCCCTCGTTTTTGTTCTTCAATAAATCACTCAGGACAATCTGCTTCTCTTTAGTGGTGCGTTTCCTAGGGCTCAGCCTTTGTTTGAAATTCTAGAACAACAGAGTTGCAGTAAATATGGTCAACCTACGTGTAATTATGCTGGTATGTCAACTTTGCCCCTCAGAATTGGGTCTACTCTGGTTAACCAGAGGCCCCCCTGACTCAGAAAGGAGACCTCCTGCAGAACCCTGTGGAGGGCCGACCCCGAGCCCTGCATCGGAAGGCGGTAAGCGAGCCCATAATTACCCTCATTGTTTAGGTCGGAGCACAGGAGGGTTTACATTAAAGACCTCAGCTGGCACACACAGTGTGCCTATGGAAAAAATGAACTGGTCCCCTCCTCCTGCTCCTCCATCCCAGCATTGCCTGTCCAAGAGCTTTGGGTTTCACAGACGCCTTCCGTGACTCCACTTTCTGACCACTCCTGATTAGAAGCTTGGATTCCCCCAGTTCCAAGAGGCATCTCAGCCTCGAGGTCTGGAAATGGAGCCATGAGCTGCCTTTTGGGAATCACAGAATTGAGGTCTTGGGAAGGACCTGGAGATGTCCTCAGCTGTATCTCAAACCTTAATGTTCACATAAATCACCTGGAGATCTTGTGAAGCCTGCAGAGTCAAATGCAGCAGTCCTAGGGTGTATAATCTGGAAATATTATTAGGCTGGAAAATCTGCATTTCTAAAAAGCTCCCTGGTAATACCCTGCAGCTAGTTGTTGGACTACAATCCGAGTAACCAGATTCTAAACTAAGCCTTCCATTTTACAAAGAGTAAAAGAGAAGCCCGGAGACCTGAAGGAGTTTGTGGGGCAGAGTAGAGACTTGAACCTTTTTCTCATCCATGGCGTGGTCATGCTCCTGTGCTGGTGCTGCTGGCAAGGATGGGGTGGGTTTTAGCAGAGAATACCCTTCTGTGACCACACCTGGAATCTTGAAGCATGGGCCTCTTTCCCAGATACTCTGGGGTAAATGTGGATCCCCAGAGCACTTGCATGATCCTGCAGGCCTCAGCAACTGGGCATCTGGATGGAAGTGGATCCCTGTGTATTCCTACTTGGTCTTCCAAGGGGTTTGGGAAGGGAGGGTGCTTCAAGCATGTTGTCTATTGAGAGATATGTGCATTCCCTAACCCCGGCCGCTCTGGGAAATGCTAGGTAGGGCAAATGGAATTTGGAAGGGAGTATACATGGTATCATGGTAGAGGGGAATGAGTGTTTTTAGTAGAAATCAGAGGACATGAGGCTTGATTTCTGTCCACACTTTGATGAGACCTTAGGCAAGGGAGTAAACCTCTCCAAACCCCATCAGTAAAATAGCTGCCTTGTGTTACCTGCCTGAACCCAGGGACTAGGCCATGTGCTCTTTTGAAGTTTATTTTGACCTTAAAATTGAAATTGTAGATTTTATCTATCTATCTATCTATTTATCTATCATTTATCTATCTATCTGTCATCTATCTACCATCTTTTTCTACCTTTATCTCTGTTAAGGTACTTTGGTATCAGAGCTCTAGCTTTTGCCCTTAGCTACTGGGAGGTGATTTCTAGGCCCCTGAAATGTCCTGCCTGAGAGGAATGTCTTTGTCTGGGGGCTTTGGCCACTAGACAGTGTAACAATGTTGATTTATGGTGGGTCTTTGGGAAATGCCCTATGAATTCTAACTTCCAGAGAAACTAAAAACTCAAGGTATTGGCCTGAAGCTCCAGGGAGGGTTGGAGACCAAAGTTAAACCATGTAGGCAGTATGTGACTGGGCCTCAATAAAAGCTGTGGATAGTAAAGGCTTGAGTGAGCTTCCCTAACTGGCAGATACTCTGCATGTATTGTCATACATTGTGGCTGGGAGGAGGTAACACACTGTCTGTGACTCCAAGGAGAGAGGAAAGCTGCAAGCTTTGCATCTAGACCCCTATGCCCTATACATTTTTTCCCTTGACTGATTTAAATTTGTATCCTTTCACCATAATAAAACTGTCATTGTTAAGTATAGCACTTTCCTGAGCTCTGTGAGTCATTCTAGTAAATTATTGAATCTGAAGGTATTTAAAGGGACCGCCAAATTTGTAGCCAGCCTATCTGAAGTGAGGGTGGCACCTGAACTTGCAGCTAGTATCTGAAGTGAGGGCAGTCTTGTGAGGACTCTGCCCTCTAACTTTGTAGTTGGTTGAACTCTTAACAACAGCAATATGTCTATTTAGTAAATATTCTGGGAAAAACAAATAAATCAACTCCTTTAAGCAAAGCCTGCCTGGTTGTAGAGCAGATCAAGGAGTCTAGGATATTAGTAAAGAGCGTGGGCTTTGGAGAAAGACAGACCTTCAGATGGAGCTGGGCATCCCTACTTATTGGTTGACTTGGGCATGTTACTTAATGTCTCTGAGCCTCAATTTCCCCATCTATAAAATATACTTATATTGAAAGCATGTTGAGAAGATGAAGTGAAATCATATACATAAAGCACAGGGCATACAGGAAGCACCATGTACATGGTGGTTGTGGTAGTTACTGCTATTATTATTATTTCTGGCTTTATTGGTGGTGTGATTTATGTGTTTACTTAATTATATACTTACTAATGTTTTACCTTGTTCAAAATATGTTTGAGTGGCTCACATACGTGGAAATAAGATAGCCTGATAAACTACCAAGAAATAGAAAAGAAAGTGATCTTCCTTGACTTATGATGGGGTTACATCCGATAAATCTGTAGAAAATTAGAATATTATAAGTTGAAGATGAATTTAATACACCTAACCTAGTGACCATCATAGCTAAATATCATACCTTAAACAGCTCAGAACACTTACCTTAGCCTACAGTTGGGCAAAATCATCTAACATAAAGCCTATTTTATAACAAAGTATTGGTTATCCCATGTAATTCATTGAATACTGTACTGAAAGTGAAAAATGGGGTCATTATATGGGTACAGAATGGTTGTTAGTGTATTGGTTGATCATCCTTGTGGTCACGTGGCTGACTGGGAGCTGTGGCTGCCTGCCACTGCCCAGCCTCACAAGAATGTATTGTGTTGCCTCTCCCGAGCTGAGGAAAAAGATCAAAATTCAAAATTTGAAGTATGGTTTCTACTGAATGCATATCACTTTTACACCATTGTAAAGCTGAAAAATCATAGGCTGAACCATTCAAGTTGGGACTGACTGTGTGGGGTAAATGGCAGTGACAGCTGAAGAAGTGATCCCTCCTTTTGTGGGTCTCTGGGAGGGCCAGGTCTGGCTGAGGGGTAGGCTGTGAGATTGGGCCTGCTCATCTATGACCAGGAGAGCTGCCACCAAAGGCACGGTGACATGTCGTTTATGTCAGCGTAGTGGAAAATCTTGTGGGGGCCAAGAGTTAAGAACAACAACTCCTGGCCTGGAGAGGAAAAGAGAGGCAGACTTGCATCTTTGGACTCGTTTGGTCATCCTTGTAGCTTCTATATGTTTCTATTTGGTAAATAGACTGTTCATTAAGAGAGGTATGAGTTGTGCTATAAAAAGCCGGGAAGAGAATAGAGGTGACATCTGTGTTTGGAAAACTTCTATCTTCTTTCTTTTCCTTTTGTCACCTCTGGGCATTGCCAAGTCTCTCCAGAGGCTATACCTTTTCTCATTTCTATATTTCTATTACTTGATAACTAAGAAGTTAACTGATAAGGGTTTTAGACACTGCTCCTTCCAAGAAGATTTTGTTTTTGATGGAAGTGGAGAGGGGTCTCCTTCTGAGGCAAAAGAATAAAACTGTAGTGATAAGAAAGGGTGATAAACTCTATTGATAAAAGATGGTGAAACTTAAAAAATAAAACACAACACTACTGTCCCCATACTCTCACATCCAGTCCTGGAGAGCTGCTACTGAAGAAGCTCTTAAGTGAGCATTGCAGAACCCACAGATAAGAGCGGAGTCCAGAATCACAGCTCCGAAATTGACTGGCAGACCACTTCTCTGTGCCTCAGTTTTCTTTTTTTTTTAATTAATTTTTTTTCATGTAGTGTTCCATGATTCATTGTTTGTGTATAACACCCAGTGCTCCATTCAATACGTGCCCTCTTTAATACCCAACACCAGGCTAACCCATCCCCCCACCCCCCTCCTCTCTAGAACCCTCAGTTTGTGCCTCAGTTTTCTTATGTGTAAGATGGGGATAACAATAGTATCTACCTCATAGGGTTGCTGGGAGGAATAAATGACCTAATAATATAAAGGACAATTAGATTTTGGTGGCCAGTGGTGTTTTAATAAAAACAAAGACACCATATTAGTGTAATTCAGTTTTTGATCACAAAATACTTGAAATTGCACAAGTTGACCACTGGCATCTTGGGGTCCCTCAGAGTTTTAACAAGTTGGGTGGGAGTCAGGCAGAACAGAATAAAAATTTGGAAAACAATGTTCTTTTGTGATTCATCAAGTCTGATTAGCAGTTGGAATGTGCACGGATCCTATTTGGTTAATAATGGAAACCAACATTCTCTTGCATTTGGCAATGATACATTGAGGTGTTGGGGATGAGTAGGCCCTGGTTTGATGGCAGGTCCAGATTTCCCCAGCCTTGTCTTTGACCTTGAACTTCAGTTGCTGGATCTTGAACCATAACACAATTGAAAGAGCATAGTGGAGAGAGCTGGGGAACAAACGTCAAAACTGAACTGTGGGCCTGGATTAATCAACAGCTTCTGTGAGCCTTGGTTTCTCCATCTCTAAAATGAACACTACAAAACTTCCTTCATAGGAGGACTAAATGAGATGATGCACTTGAAATGTTTTGGAAATGATTAAGGATAAATGCAAATGTTTATTATTGTTTTGTCCTTGAAATGTATTGACTTAATGTCGTTGCTTCTAGAAGGAGGCCCAGAAGGGTTCAGTGCCTTGCCCAAGATGAATTAGAGGGAGGATGCAATGTGCCTTGGGGCTACAATTGGACTGAGTTTAGCAATCACCTCCCACACTTGTCCAGCATGTGGGCTCAAGTGTCTGTTGATCGGAAACACACTTGCATCTGTGGGGTTTTTTTTTTTTTTTTGTCCGCTTGGTTGAGTTATCAGGGTCTTTGCTGTGTGTCGGATTAGGTTCCATTCTGTGTCTAATCACCGATTAATTTTGTGACTCCATTAAGTCATGTAGGTCTGGTGTCTTCATGAAATGGGTAGCCTTGGCTCTCCCTGTCTCAGAGGGAATTTGGAATATAAAGGATTGAAAGTATAAAGCACTCCTTGGAAGACACTTCCATTCTGGGAGCAGGATAGCATCATGATTAAGTGCACACTCCTGAGTCAGATGCTCTGACACTGACTACCAAGTCACTTAACTTCTCTGTGCCTTGGTTTTCTCATCTGAAAATTGAGGATAATCCTGCTAAATTGGGATTGTTGTATGGATTAAATGACGTACTAATGTAAAGAGCTTCAAATACTGCCTGGCCCCGCCAGGTGCTCTGCAAGAGTCAGCTGCTGTAGAGTAGGGCCTGTCCTTTAGGTCTCCTTTGAAGGTAAGATTCCTACAGAAGAAATCAATAAAGGCCTGTCTGGGACCCCTTGGTCCTTATTTTTCTGCAGTATTGCCCTGTAAGGCACTGATAGGGGACAATTGGCCAAGTGTTCTGCCAATCTTTGTAAAAAAGTGTGGGGGGGAAATGTTTAAAGATAAAGTCCCGAATGTCAACCCTTCTCTATCTCTTCATAGAGCCTGAAAAGCAGATTTGTATTTATATGAACTTATGGCGAAAGAGGTCGTTAGTGGCTAAATTAATGCATACAATGATTTATTCAGTGGTGCTTGCCCCATCTCAGTCAGAATCTCCTCTCATGTTTTAGAACGGACAGTCATGCTATAAGGTTGGTCAGTTAGTCTACTTTTATTCATAGTCTGTCTTCCCAAGGCTGAAAGAATTGCTGTCTGTTTTCTGACCTGTTCTTCAAAGTTCAGTGCAGACAGGTAGCTGCCCATTTTATATACCAGTAGCCTGAGACCCAGAGGTACATTTATTGGCCATTTTCCCCACAAGTGCTGATAATGGTTGTGTTATTTTGAAACTAGTTGGGACAATTTTGGACACTTCTTACTGGATAGAAATCCTACTTGGAGGAACTTTGTAGGGTTTTATAGGAAAGCATGCTGGTCTGGGCCTGTTTAGAAAGGTTCAGTTTTATTCATTATGATTGTTTACAGGAAAATTCAATCAATATGACACTTCTGACACAGTGTCACCCAAAGAATACCAATGTTGACGTAACATAAAACACTGTTCAGATGCCTGGGGTCCCAGCTTGGTCCTGGAGCTGGACCTGCCCATATCAGGTTTGGGTGTCCTTGCTAAGCTTAGAAGGAAAGAAAACAGAACCAGATGAGCAGGATCACCAGGAACTCCGGATTCATGTGTATGCAAGAGCTGCTGGGGGTGTGTGCCTGGCGGTTTGCTCCTGGTGCAGCAATGAAGTTCCTAAGAAAGCTTTGCCTTACTCTATCCCCTCTCCTAGAATTGTTTTTATTATTGTTCATGAAGAAAAGAATTATTTTTTTCCAAACACAGGTGAAATTTGTCCAGTGAAATTCAGTGCTTTGGGCCAAAGGGGAAGGAAATATCATCCTAGCCATTTCTTATTTACAACTGTAGTTAAGGTCTGATGTATGTCATTGTCTAGGGTATGGCATGGTGCAATATTTTTGGAAATTATGGGAACATTAGGTATGAGGCTTGGCATTTTAGATCCAGGAGCTGTGTCAACATTTGGGCTGTGGCATTCTCTTATCTGTTCACTCAGTAAATTTTTTTCTTCCCATTTACTCCTCATCCTTTCTGGAAGAGATGCATCCTTTCTAGAAAAGAATGTTTTGGAACATCTGAAGATCTTGTAGTATATGTGGTGGTGGGCTACCCAGCTTCTGCTTCAAGGCCAAGAGTGTTGGCTGTGGCTGATTGACAATTGTACTCTCTCTTGAACCAGCCCTGGAAGAAGGAAGCTGCCTTGCCCAATCTTACTCCCTTTCCTTTGGGGGCTCCCTGCATCT